>NC_053492.1:294852433-295157433 GCF_905171775.1 Rana temporaria
GCGCATGCGCCATTCATTTTAAGTACTTGTCTGTCACTCGGCACATCATTAGCATGGGGCCACGCCTCATTATCATGGCTCACGCCCACTTCCACCTACGCTGGCTTACGCCGAGGAAACCCAGCGTAGATTTGACAGCGAGTGGGAGCGGAGTGCTTTGTGAATACTGTGCTTGCTGCTCTGCGCTACGCCGGCGTAGCCTAAAAAATATACGCTACGCCGGCATAAATATGCGCCAATGTATGTGAATCCGGGCCATAGTTACACAACCTGGTCACATTGCTATAATCTTTTTATATGAACTATAAACTGAAGGACTTTTGAATAAATGGTTATGGCACAAATAATTTGAGTTTCCATTATTTCTAATGGGGAAATTTGCTTTGGATTACAAGCATGCTTCTGGAATGAATTATACTCGCAATCCAAGGTTTTACTGTATATGGAAAAGAAGAAATTTGAGCCAGTCATTCTACTAAAATTCCTAGGTGTAAACAGTTTAACATAAATATATTGTTCTCTGCAGGAGATAATAGCTTTTTTCAGGCATGACATGCACGTGAAGGTACAACTTTTGACTGGCTATTCATGGCTTAATTGCTTCAGTTTTATAACAACTAATTTCATAATCTTGGATGCCTACATTACAAAATGACTTGATAAGAGTAAAATTAAGTCCGAAAGAAATAAGATGGAATCTCCCCAGAACTACTGATGTAACAAAATAAATCTTATGCTTGTACTTGCTGATTAAACATGTTCCAGACTTCTTAGAAAATAAATCTTTATCAGTGTTGGTACAACATGCCAAAGTCAAAGGGTCAATTATTAGCCAACTCTGACGTGACATGGCATAAACTAGATTTCGTTGATAGCCCTATATTCTGACCCACATTTTAGACAGAATTCACTTACTTGTGTTCTTTAATGACATCATGAACTTTATCTTCATAAATCATGGACAATGACCCCTGCGTGACATCTGTGTTCCGTTCTGGAGAGATTTTCCGTCAAGAGAACTCCAGAAAGTAAAATTATAACATCATAATGATTAATATGCTAAATGCAATTATATAATTTTCTAACCAAAATGTTAGAGAAGTTTAGCTTACCTTGATCCATGTGATGTTTGCAATATGATTGCAGTAACTAGTTCCTTTGTTGGAAGAGTTGCCAGTAGTCTTGGGGATTTTTAACACATTATAACTAACCTTGTTGGCCTTTTTGTTCCAAATGAACCCATGAGAGGCCTCGGGCCTACACATGTCTGTACTTTAACATGTATACTTATAAGCTTAATGTATGACAATGCTAGTCCCAACCTTGACATCAAGAAAAATAGCTATAACAAAGCACTCATACTTTTAATTGTCTAACTTCTATATTTTATGAGCTATAGAGCTTTTTGCCCTACAATGCATAATAAAAGATTTAGTTGGTTATTTACAGTACCAACAGCAAATGTAGTGCAAATTCCTATAAGCCTTTAAGTTCCAATTACTCAAATACTACACAGCACTTAATATAAACATGACTGTAGCTTTAATGATACATTTTATAATGCATTTTGTGTGTTTGATTTAACATTGATTCTTTTTATTTTTTTAAAAACTCAGAATAGCTGAGTAATCAGGCATGTGTCCAACTTTGACCAGCACAGTTTATCACCAGGAGACGACCTAGCTCTAGTTATATTCCAAAATAAAATGGAAAAACAGGACAACTGCTGTTTTAAACAACATGGAAATTTGTACACAGTGGTCAAACAAGTCAGAAACCAAAGCCTGGAAATGTTAGTAATGTGTAGCTAAAAACAGCCTTCAAAAGGAAATTGTCTAAACCACAAATTCACCAACTGCAAGTGGTTAACTATTACATAATTTATGTTTTATTTGTTTTTTTTTCAACTATCTAGTCCAATGGTTAATATATATATATATATATATATATATATATATATATATACACAGTATATACACTCACACACACCAGGAATAGAATAAAATTAAAGTGGGTTCCCCCTCTTTATGTTACAGTTCCCCCCTTTATGTCACAACCCCCCCCCTTTATGTTACAGCTCTCCTTTCCCATCAGAGTCACCTTCCCTTTGTTCCCGCCTCACCCTTAGCAATGTCTGCAGCCCCCCTCAGAGCACTGTCCTCTCCCCAATCTCCCCTTTCATGGCAGTGTCCTCACCCCTCTATTCACCCCCCTTTGGAGCAGTGTCCTCATCGTTCCCCTTTTCTCTTTCACGGCAGCTTTTCTACCTCACATACATTCTTACAGCCCTACCTTATATAGGGCAGGTCTAGACAGTGGGTGCGAGCTACCCAAGCTGGTGATTGGTTGCTAGGACCGCCCAGCAACCTAGCAACAAATCACCCACTTGCAGCTCCTGCCAGGGCCAATCCTAGGGTCACAGGCACCTGGGTGCAGAAATATTTCTGGCGCCCCCACATAGGCATTGTCATTTTTCTAACTCCTACTCTTTACATCTCATTATACATTACATCTGAAGATGGACTAGGCGCAGGAATGGGCAGGGGCTGTGTATCATATGCAATCTATCATGCCATAAAACATCTAAGCATGGGGCAGCCCAGAGCACGTGTAAAGGGATGCTGGGAATGCCAACCCCCAGCACACAGCACACTGAACACTGTGACTTACCTCCATTCTTTCTCTCTGTGCAGCCTGAGATAGAGATGGGAGTGGAAGGCATTCCAACTGGAGTTGGTGGAGATCCAAGATCCAAGACTCCCAGTGTTAGGAATTCATTCCTGCACATCAGCACTCAGCAGCCACTGAAAACTAGAACTCTCATGTCAGGAAGAGGAGTGGCCCCTCCCCCGAGCACTGCCAGGCTGGAGGGGCTGCCCTATGCTCACAAATCAGTTCTGGACGGACACACACCTATGCTCAGAACACTAGTTCTGGACGGACACAAACAAGGAGAGAAGGAGGGAGGGGAGAACACCGGCATTTCGGCGCCCCCACCTCTGCAGGCGCCTGGGTGCAATGCACCCTGTGCACCCTGCCTAGGATCGGCCCTGGCTCCTGCACTCCATCCAGACCTGTCACTCCTTCTTTCCTCTGCCCTACTGTGAGGATGATAGTGTGGCGGCTGGGAAAATAAATAGCTGTGGAAACTACAGGGTGGCTAGACAAAAGAGAAAGAGAGAGGGAAAAGGCCCCTAAGTGGCATGACTGTCAATCAGTCCGCGGTCCGCAATTTAGTAATGCCCGATCTAAACCTCGCTGCAGTGCACCAGCCCATTCCACTACCTGTCTGTAATCTGCTTGCAGGAGTTTACAAACACAACAACTGCAAATTCCTTGCTACCTCTCATTTACAAAAAGACTAAAAATAAAAACAGTGCTCTTAATTTTTACAGCATAGCCTTCATCAAGTAAACTCCCAGTAAACATGTGTGGAGCTCTCTGGATTATAACTACAGTGAATTCAGATTATGGAGTGAACTTTCTGATTTTAGCAGAGCCAGTGTTAGTTCACTGACTGGTTTGAGTTTGCTTCCAAGAATTTCCTTTTTTTAAATACAATTGTTGGTGACAGTGAAACTTTACAGTATACAGTATGTATTGCAGTAAAGACTTGTACTGTGCTAGCCATTGATACTAAAGGAGAAAAAATGCATTACATACACATACAATATACCGTATTTATCGGCATATACCGCGCACTTTTTTGCCCTGAAATTCAGGGCAAAATCGTGGGTGCGCGATATACGCCGATACCCGCTTCCCGCGCCGAGTTTGAACTACTGCGCCGGCATATACCGAGCGCAGTACACTCGTGTATAGTCAGGCAGGCTCAGCTCCTCTCGCAGTCACGTCCTGGACGTACAGGACGCACAGGACGTGAACGCGAGAGGAGCCGAGCCTGCCCGACTATACACAAGTGTACTGCGCTCGGTATATGCCGGCGCAGTAGTTCAAACTCAGCGCGGAAAGCGGGGATTGAGCGGGGAGGACACAGCAGAAGGACGCCGGACCCGACGAGGAGGACACCACCGAAGCCGCAGATGGACGCCGGACCCGACAAAGCCGCCAATGGACGCCGCGCAAGACACAAAAACTGTAAGTACTAAAAAATTTTTTTTTACAGGAATGCGGGTCCACTTTAGGGGTGCACGCTATACGCCGGAGCGCGCAATACCCTGATAAATACATCTTGCGAAATCGTGTTTCTCAACTACTGGACCAAAATGTTGGCATAAAAAGTTAAAGTTAAAGTTAAACGTTGTTTTAATTGTTTCTCTTACCGTCTGAAGAAATGTTAAAACACATGGTAAAATTAACCCTTCCTTAGTCTACAAAAAAAAACAAAGGTTAGAGTTACATGGTCTTTGCAAAACCAATGCTGAAAAAAAAAATAGTACCAGAAATGTGTTGAGTATTTCTTGGGCTAAAATAATCGTATGCAATATATCAGCGCTAGATTGTGGCCATATATTACACCACTTGTTTTCCTGTTACAAAGTACAAGGGTAAAGAAATACCAGATTAACAAGTCACTGTAATGATCATATTTACTAATGATAAAACACTCAACACCTGTATCCTGTGATTTAAGGTCCCATATAAAATATACTGTACTGTATAATGTCACAGCACAGAAATTCAGTTACACGTAGTCATCCTATAACAGCAACAGGGCCACCATTAGGGGGGTACAGGCAGTACACCTGTAAGGGGCCCGGATGGCAACCCCCTTATTTTTTCTTTTTTTTAATATATAAAAAAAAATGTAAACTTTTTTTTTTCTATTTTCCTAGTTTATCCTAGTTCTCTCAGGGGAGAGGAGACTGATCGTGTGTTCATACAAAGTATGAACACCGATCTGTCATCTCTCCTAGTCAGTCCCACCCCCCTACAGTTAGTACACACACTAGTGTACACAGTTAACCCCTTGATCGCCCCCTAGTGTTAACCCCTTTACTGCCAGTGACATTTATACAGTAATCAGTGAATTTTTATCCCAAAAATGTGTCAAAAGTGTCTGATCTGTTCATCGTAATATCGCAGTCCCGATGCAAATCACTGATCACCACAATTACTAGTAAAAAAATAATAATATTAAAAATGCCATAAAGCTATCCCCTATTTTGTAGACGCTATAACTTTTTTGCAAACCAATCAATATATGCTTATGCAATTTTTTTTACCACAAATATGTAGAAGAATACATATCGGCCTAAAGTAAGAAAAAATTTGTTTTGTTTATTAAAAAAATTGGTATATTTATTATAGCAAAAAGTAAAAGATATTGTGTTTTTTATTCAAAATTGTCGGTCTTTTTTTGTTTATAGCGCAAAAAATAAAAACCGCAGAGGTAATCAAATACCACCAAAAGAAAGCTCTATTTGTGGGAAAAAAGATTGTGTTTGGGTACAGCGTCACACGACAGCGCAATTTTCAGTTAAAGTGGCGCTGTGCCGAATCGCAAAAAATGGCCTGGGCTGAAGTGGTTAAAGGCATCTCCCAAACATGTATTTAAAACGGTTGGTGTTTTTTACTTGTCGCCCTTGAAGTTGCATAAAAGGGAAGTGTCACATGTTCCACGCATTTTTAGGGTGTAACATGTTCCCGCTCCTGCAGCCGCTCAGCGATCCGCTGCATCTGTGTGACAGCAGTACAGGGAGTAGTTCCCCATAGCAGCTGTCAGTTTTTGAAAAGAGCACGCCATGCGGGGCTCCCCCCACACTGTCGTGTCATTTATTCACATTATGGGAATGAATGAAATACAAGTACCAACAACCTTTGTGGCTGATGGCTTGAAGTTCTCAATGAACTACCACAGAGGTGTTGAACCCTCTGGTAGTTCAATATGATACTGCCTGCCCACATGGTGCAATGCTTTCTAGGCTCCTAAAAAAATAAAGTAAATCCACAATAATTTTTAGCTGCAAAAAAATTTGCATTTATTATTATTTTTAAAGATGAACTTATCCTTTAAAAGGAAGACCCTATTGTACATTATTTTTCAATGCTTTGCTTTGCAAAGGCATGACTGTGCTTATGCTGTTTTTTTGCAACCCCCTCTACATTAGCCTTGAAAATAGCCAGAATTGGTTTTCAAGATTTGCCCTTATAGACTTTAAATGGGTTTTATATTCGCAATTTTCAGGCTTCACAATGGATTATAAAAACACTCTGCAATCTGAACCCAGACACATTTGCTCATCTCTATTAGTGAATTATATTGTCAAATAGCAAACAATGCATAGTAATAAAATAACTAAGAGCCGGCGACCTGGAAGCGACCTGAGCCCGCACCACAGCACAACATGGGGCGACTTACAAGGCGACTTCAAGTCGCCTCCATGGCAGGAGGCTTTCCAGTGGCCAATCAAACTTGAATCAGCTCTTTGGGAGGGAGGGGGGAAGGGAGGGGTTTGCCCTAAAAAATATTTTCACTTCTTGAAAAGACACTGCAGTAAAGACAGTGATCCGACTTCTGATGCGATTTCCATTGAAATCAATGGATACAAGTCGCCTAGAAGTCGGATTGAAGTAGTACAGGAACCTTTTCTGAAGTTGGAGCGACTTCAGTAGTGTACATTAACCTCCCTGGCGGTAAACCCGAGCGTGACTCGGGGTTGGTTTTCAATGCTAAAATCGGTATCCCCGAGTCACGCTCGGGGTGGACGTGCAGCGGCGCGGCTTACCTTTCGCTGGATCCACAGGCAAATTACTTACCTTGTCCCTGGATCCAGCGATGCCACCCCGCTGTGTGAGCGAGCGGGACCTCCTCGCTCGATTCACAGTCCCCGTGTGCCGCCGATCTCCGTTCCCTGCGACGTTACGACGCACGGGGACGGAGAACGGCGCCAAATTCAAAAAAGTAAACAAACACTTTACATACAGTATACTGTAATCTTATAGATTACAGTACTGTATGTAAAAAATACACACCCCCCTTGTCCCTAGTGGTCTGCCCAGTGCCCTACATGTACTTTTATAAAAATAAAAAATGTAATTTCTGCCTAAAAACTGTAGATTGTGCAAAAGTGTCCCTTTATGTCAAAAATGGTTTTAGATCAGCTAGAAAACAGCGATAATAAATTATAATCACTTGCAGAATTGTGCGATAGCGATTTGTGGGGAAATTCGTCATAAAAAAAAAATAATAATGACAGCGACAATTCTGCAACTGAGCAAATTTCAGTGATTTTGAGTTGATTACATTATTGAATAATTTTTATTATAATTATATTATTATTTGTTATAATTATTTATAATTATCTATTATATTATAATTTATAATTTTGTTTAAAAAAAAAAATCATACCCGGGATGCCTACTAGACTCTTGCTTGGTCAGATTTAAGTGAGTTATTGCTAAGAATTACAGGCCTACAGTATAAAACGCCAAATTTCCTTGCAAAATAATTGTACCGCTTTCGGTACGTAATTCCAGACAGAATCATACCGCCAGGGAGGTTAAGACGGCTCCATTCACTGCCATTGATTTTCTCGACCGCGCGACTTGGGGCAACTTGAAGTCGGATCCCAGGTCGCCCCTGTGTGAACCGGCTCTTACACATTGTGATTTTGTGAAGGATTCTAAAATATAAAAAATATAAAACAACATATGATGCTACTTTTTCTGTTATGCCTTTCTTTCTTATAATATCAACATCATCTAATTCACAATGGTATCCAGAAACTTATAATAAGAAGGGAATGACTTTCTCTAAAACTGCCCTAATTGTTTCCGTAAAACGTAATGAATAGATTTGCTATGGTAGATAAAAAAGTGCACTAAAAAGGCTGGAATATTTTCCTAGAAGAAAAACTCTTTAAGTTCCCTCCAGTGCTGGTTGCATAATCCAGAATCATTAAAGTGGTTGTAAACCTCAGACATGAAATAAGACAAAGCATATCCCTCTGTAGTGTGTACTTGTCTCAATCCAGAGCACTAAGTGTCATTTCTGTCTGCTGCCTTGTTCCTCTGCTACCTCCATGAGTCACTTCTGACAAGTTTTGCTGATACCAAAAGGTTAAAGGGTGACAAGGGGGGATGCTCCAGCTGATTGACAGCCCCAACTCTTGTCCTGTGTGTTCTGTGAAGGGGAGGTCCTTCCCTCCAATCAGCTGTCAGAGCTCTCCTCACTGAGCTCTGCTGTATGTAATTACAGCCCTCAGCTCCCTGTTTTCTGACAGCTTTATACAATTTGGACTTTAAAGCGGTGTTCCACCCGGATTATTATTTTTTTTTTAATGTCAGCAGCTACAAACACTGTAGCTGCTGACTTTTAATAAGCACACTTACCTGTCCAGGGCGCCTCCGATTTCGCCCCCCCCCCGAGGCTGATCCGTCCATGGGATCGGGTGCACCTGCCGCCATTTTAACTAAGGGAAACCAGCAGTGGAGCCTTCAGGCTTCACCGCCGGTTTCCTACTGCGCATGCAGGAGTCACGCAATGCTTCCTGAATGGCCCGTCATCTTCTGGGACACACACAGGTCACAGAAGGCAGTGGGCGAGCAGCAGAAAATGATGCCCTGGGCCGCAGTGATGCTTGGGAGGAAGTATAAAAGGTACTTCAATAAAAGGTAGGAAGGAGCAAGAATAAAAAAATAAAAAAACAATAGCCAAAAACTAGTGGTGGAGGGGTAGGCTTTCCTTTAGGATCTAGTTTAAAAAGTGGGTGGAACTCCACTTTACAGGGATGTAGATCAGTGGTCATCAACCCTGCCCTCAGGGCCCACTAACAGGTCAGATTTGATGTATTACCTTGGGGAGATGCAGACTAGAATACTGCAATCACTGAGCAGAAAATGATATCACATGTGATGTATTTCAGTTATCTTGCAAACCGGGCCTGTTAGTGGGCCCTGAGGATAGGGTTGATGACCACTGATGTAGATAAACAGGTACCACTTATGTAGGAGGATTTGCTTAATCTCTATTAGGTAGATTCAGGTACATTGGACTAACTTTAGGGCGGCGTAGCCGAAAAATTGCAAGCTATGTTTAAGCGTATCTCTGTTTGAGCATACGCTTAAACAAACGCCGGCGTAGATTCAGATTTAGGCCGGCTTATCTACTGATAAGCCGGCCTAACTCTTTGTGAATCTACCTATATTATGTATCTCCTGAGGCCAGTTACTTCGCTGGGTATATGTAAGGGTTTACAAACAATTTAATTCTCCAGTTCATAACATAACCAAAAATGTATGTTTCTGTTCCAAGAATTTGGAGAAGTATTTTCTTCTGTAAAGGAAATTAAATTACTATTTTAACCTATCAATTCCCATTTATTAATCCATCCCAAAAAAACTGCTTAAAGTTTATCTAAAATGATATGATCATTTCCACATTGTATTTCAAAGTGTCTAGCATACTCCTAATAATCTGAGTGAAGTTTGCAAACTAGAATACCAGTCAAAAGGGAAGCTGCTTTCGCAGGACACACACGGGGTACCAAAAACAACTAGGTTCAATGAAGTAAATACAAAATATCTTTAAAAATGGCAAATATTGAATGAAAATAGTATAAAAAATTAAGCACATATATAAATACCCTTCTCCCACCAATAAAAAAAAAGATAACGTTGGAACCCTGGTTGAGAAACCCTGCTTTAAAGTCATTTTTGCTGTGATATTTGGCAGTCATTTATCTTTGGACAGGTGTGTCACTCTGGTATCCGTCTGTCAAACCTTCAAATCGATGACATCCCTCTCCTAACAGCACAAGTTCCACATCTTTGTAATAATACTTGTCTATTCATAATCCCATTCTGGCTTGCAAATATTTGAGCCAAAGTTATCTCTACAAATAATTATGAAAAAGTAAAGTATTCACAGTACATATGACATATGTGCTAACAAGGGATAAGACCATTGTGCTTTGCATGGACATTGTTTTATGTTTGGAGTGATTGGGAGTTTTTTTGCAGCACATGATGCATATGCTTGTCTATACAGAAAAAAAGTCTCTAAAAATCTGGTGAAATTACCAGAGAAAATAGATATATTTCACTATATAAATCCTGAATAATAAACTACATGGGGTGGATTTACTAAACATAATGGGGTGGATTTACTAAAGGCGCATGGACTGAGCACTTTGCAAGTGCAGATGCTCCAGAGCTTAGTAACTGAGGGGGAGCTCTGCTGACCTCCATCATCCAATCATGTACAAGCAAAAATGCATTTTTTTTTTTTTGCATGTGATTGTGTATTTGTAAAGTGGTGCCTTTTTATCTCCTTTACTATGCTCTGGAGCAATTGCACAGTCTATTTGCCCTAAAGTAGAATTATAGGCACACCTTTTGCCTAGGGATGCCTTTTGTAAGGGAAGGTAGTAACTAGGGATGTCCCGATACCGATACTAGTATCGGTATCGGTACAGATACCAAGCATTTCCAGAGTACTTGTACCCGGGGAAAATGCTCCGATGCTTCACCCGATAACTGGGCAGTCAAGTATCCGGTGGTGGGGAGAGTTACAAGTCTTCTCCATGTTGTCTTCTCCCCCGTGTTGTCTTCTCCCCCGTGTTGTCTTCTCCCCCTGCCGTCTTGTCCCCCGTGCTGTCTTCTCCCCCCGTGCAGTCTTCTCCCCCTCTGTGCCGCTCTCCCCCGCGCAGTCTTCTCCCCCTCTGTGCCGCTCTCCCCCCGTGATGTCTTCTCCCCCTCTGTGCCGCTCTCCCCCGTGATGTCTTTTCCCCGTCCATGCCACTCTCTCCCGTGATGTTATCTCCCCGTCAGTGCCGCTCTCTCCCCGTAATGTCTTCTCCCCGTCCATGCCGCTCTCCCCCCGTGATGTCTTCTCCCTCGTCCGTGCCGCTCTCCCCCCGCGATGTCTTCTCCCCGTCCGTGCCGCTCTTCCTTCGTGATGTCTTCTCCCCGTCTGTGCCACTCTCCCCTGTGATGTCTTCTCCCCCTTCGTGCCGTCTTCTCCCCGTCCGTGCTGCTCTCCCCTCGTGATGTCTTCTCCCCCTCCATGCCGTCTTCTCCCCGTCCGTGCCGCTCTCCCCCCATGATGTCTTCTCCCCCTTGGTGCCGTCTTCTCCCCATCCGTGGCATTCTCCCCCGTGATGTCTTCCCCCCATCCGTGCCGTTCTCCCCTGTGATGTCTTCTCCCCATCCATGCCGCTTCCCCTCCGTGCCGCTCTCCCCCTCAATTTGTCAGGATGGAGAGTGGAGGTAGGAGCCGCTAAACCCGGCTCCTACCTTTTCCGAATGGACAGAGTCAGTGAACACTGACTCTGTCCATTCACATAACTGAGCATCGTAACCTGTGTTTACGATGCTTCAGTTTATGAATGAAGAGGAGCTTCTGTCCATTTATTTCAGCTGAGGCTGCAGAGAAAGGGACTGGGAAATCTGTGTCCTTAGGGCCTTTCTCTGTCTTAAAGGGGAGATGTCAGAGGTCTGTTAAGACCCCTAATATCTCACCAAAGCCCCCCCAACAGGGCTAATTTAAAAAAATAAAATGTAAATAATAATAATAATAATAATAATAAAAAAACACACTGACAATCCACTACCCCTCCCTAAAAATAAATAAAAAAAATCACTGTAAAAAAAAAAAAAGTAAAAAAATAAAATAAAAAAAATACTGTCACATGACATTAAAAAAAAAGTACCGGTATTCGGTATCGGCGAGTACTTGAAAAAAAGTGGTATCGGGACAACCCTAGTAGTAACCCCTGTCAGTTTTTTTTCCATCTGTGTCCTATTGAAAGATTTTCCCTCTATTACTTTTCTGGTTACAACCTAAAATGTGTGATTTTCTTTTGCTTTCGCTTTCAGTGATAATGGTAAAAAAAAAAAAAAAATTAACAGACAAATTTAGAGAGGGTGAATCTCCCTAATGGGGGCATAGACAGCGATAAATACCCGACAGGGTTTCTAATCTGACTTGCTATGGGGGTAGGCAGAGTATAGGGGGAGCCAAGAGTACCCCAGAAGAGGAGGATCAGGGCTCTGTCCCATTGCACAAAGCAGGTAAGTATAACATGTTTATTATTTTAATTTTATTTTTAATTTGAGACGCTTTAATGTCTGATTTTTGTGTTACTTATTTTCGAAGAATATTATTGTACCAACATATGCTTGGAGTGACATTTTAAGTCAGTAAGTATATCTACACGGCTTTCAGTCTCTATTCAGATATGGAATATGGTCTCTTTGTTGTGACGGTAATATGCATTATTATGTAAATTATTCCAGCTTACCATTGGTCATAATTATCTGAATATTATATATGGTGATGCTTGATAACCAACGGGGAGATCTTCTGCGGATTGTTTTGACAGGGTAGCTATATGTGTGCGCTGTATGTCGATGTGATGAAAATTCATGTTTTTATGTATATTTTTTATATATATGATATCATTACACAAAGTCTTACCCATGTCTTTTATCTTAGATAGTGAGACCTGTTTCTTCCAACAACCCTTGAATGTGTCCTGATGAAGAAAAACAGCAAAACGCGTTGACGCACAGGGACTCACTGTTGTTCATACGGTGCATATATGTCATCTGCAACATGTATTTTTTTCTAGTGTCTAATACATGTTTTTAACTCTATTTTGCTCTATTTGCACAATGAATTGTTATCAATAAAATATATTTTTATATCCATTTATCGTCCAATGTGTCTTTAAAGTCCGACCTTGGGCTGTTTTTTGCCCCCCTTTTTTTGTGATATCTCCCACATATCTATCATGAAATAATTAATTTAACACCTTGACCGCAATTATACAAGTAGTGCTGTTAGATAAGCTCCAGAACACTCAGCTGTTCAGGCATACTCCCTTCCTTCCCGCAGTCTCTGAGCCACACTGGCTGAAGAAGATGGAGGAGATGAGTGGAGCCAAAATTGACCAGACAGGAAGGAGAAAGACATTAATCTTTCTCTCTAAATGCTGGGGCCTTGCCTCGGCCTCATGATGTGACCTCACTGGTTCCTAGACGCAAGGCGGCAGGCGAGTCTAGCAACCAGTGCAAAGGGGAAAAGCAGAGAGGCCAGCGGATAGTGCAATAAGAGAGTCTAGGGAGTCGGGTGGCGCCGCTGCTGCTGAATGTAACAGTAAGTGACTGCCACAGCTACGGCGTCCCCCCTTTGCGGCAGCTTGTGGTGCCTAGCCATGGTGCACCCGCCCAGGATTGGCCCTGAGTGTCCGTGTACAGACACCTTGATCCGAAAGGGGGGGGGGGGCACTTGCACCCATGATCATGTACAGTTGCCTTTCTTTGTATGAAATGTGGAGAGAGTGAGCCACTGGATTTTACATAGTATGGAGAACAATAAATAAATGACCAATACATTATTT
Organism: Rana temporaria; assembly: GCF_905171775.1. Classification (NCBI taxonomy): domain Eukaryota; kingdom Metazoa; phylum Chordata; class Amphibia; order Anura; family Ranidae; genus Rana; species Rana temporaria. The sequence continues at coordinate 294,865,741 of NC_053492.1, forward strand.
TAAAAACTGTTAAAAATGTAATGGACCAGGGTAGTAACACAACCTAATGATCAAAAACAGGAATTTGCAAAAATGATACTATTAGGAGGGTAGAGATTCCTCTATCTATTTCTGTCCGGTCATTTACAGTAAGTTGTGTGTTCCTTAAAATCTACTTTGAATTGTTATTAACTTCAGCCTCCAAGAATAACAGATTGGTAGTTCCAAAACACTTTAGTGTTAGTGTTATAAGTACCAGAGCACACATCAAGAGACTGGCAAGACATATCTCACATGATATGTGGAATGGCCCCAGAGAAACATTTGTCATAATGATGGAGCCAGTTAGTTTTAATTACAGCATTTCTTCAATGTAGAATAATATTTAAAATTCAAGTGTCACTCCATCCCTTAACTACAATTCATCATTTACCCAACATAGTTGTAAAGTCACATTGGTGGGAATTCATTTAAAGAAGAGCTGCCAATGAATCAGTTAATCTTCAAACTTCTCTTATTTTCTTAGAACTCTGGCAATAACTCATTTCTTGAATGTATTACTGTGGTATTTATTGGAAAAACGATTTCCTTGTACAAGATCTGAGATTCCCATTCTGCTTTCAGAATCTTATACAAGTAAATCAAGAATAAGTTTGTTAAAATGCGATGGACTAACTCATAACTTTCAAGGGTATAATTGGTCAGCATATGTCGAATTATATATTTGTGCTTTGTCAGAAAAAAGCAGATTAATATAGGCATATTGATCTTATATGGAAAAAAAACTGTGATCCAGTTTAAAGCAGTATTAAGCGCTTGACCACTGGGCACTTAAACCCCCTTCCTAACCAGACCAATTTTCAGCCTTCGGTCCTCTCACAATTTGAATGACAATTACTCAGTCCTTTTTCCCCCCACAAATAGAGCTTTTTTTTAGTGGTATTTAATCACTAATGGGCTTTTTATTTTTTGCGCTATAAAAGAAAAAAGACTAAAAATTCTGTAAAAAAAAAAAAAAATTTCTTTGTTTCTGTTATAAAATTTTGCAAGTTAGTCATTTTTCTTAATACATTTTGGCCAAAATTTATACTGCTACATTTTTTTGGTAAAAATAACCCAAATCAGTGTATATTATTTGGTCTTTGTGAAAGTTATAGAGTCCACAAGCTATGGTGCCAATCTCTGAAAATTGATCACACCTGAAGTACTGACAGCCTACTGGTATCTCATTTCTTGAGACCCTAACATGTCAGGAAAGTACAAATACCCCACAAATGACCCCTTTTTGGAAATGAGATATTGCAAGGTATTTAGTAAGAGGCATGGTGAGTTTTTTGAAGTCGTAATTTTTTCCCACAATTCTCTGCAAAATCAAGTTTTTTTTCTCAAAATTGTCATATTATCAGGTTATTTTTCACACAGAATATGCATAACACAAATTACACCCCAAAACACATTCTGCTATAACTCCAGAGTATGGTGATACCACACGTGTGAGACTTTTACACAGCGTGGCCACATACATAGGCCCAACATGCAAGGAGCACCTTCAGGCGTTCTAGGAGCATAAATTACACATCTAATCTCTCAATCACCTATTACACTTTTGAAGGCCCTGGAGCACCAGGACAATGGAAACGCCCCAAAAATTACCCCATTTTGGAAAGAAAACACCCCAACATATAATCTATGAGGCATAATGAGTCTTTTGCACATGTCATTTTTTTCTAATGGAAAATGTGGAATGAAAATGAAAACGCATTTTTTTACAATATTTCTAACACATAGCATGTACATACCAAAAATGACACCCCAAAATACATTCTCCTACTCCTCCTGAGTACGGTAATACCACATGTGGGAGACGTCCACAGCCTTGCCACATACAGAGGCTGGGTACGGCTGGTTACAGCTAGGTTCTGCTGACTATGGCTGGGTACTGCTGAGTACGGCTGGGTATTGCCGAGTATGGCTGGGTATGGGTGGGTATGGATAGGTACGGCTGAGTATGGCTGGGTATGGCTGAGTATGGCTGGGTATGGCTGAGTAGGGATGAGCCGAACACCCCCCCCCCCGTTCGGTTCGCACCAGAACCTTCGAACGGACCGAACGTTCGCGCGAACATTTAGAACCCCATTGACGTCTATGGGACTCGAACGTTCAAATTCAAAAGTGCTCATTTTAAAGCCTAATATGCAAGTTATTGTCGGAAAACGGGTTTGAGAACCCAGGTCTTGCCCCAGGAACATGTTTCAATGGAAAAAAAACGTTTTTAAAATGGTCGTTTTTTCTGGAGCAGTGATTCTAATGATGCTTAAAGTGAAAAAAAAATGAAAAATTCCTTTAAATATCGTACCTGCTGGGTATCTATAGTATGCCTGTGAAGTGGCACGTGTTTAGAACTGTCCCTGCACAAAATGAGATTACTATAAGAAAAAAGTAATTTAAAACTGCTTGCGGCTTAACCACTTCCCGACCGCCGCATGTAGATATACGTCGTCAGAATGGCACGGACAGGCACATCAACGTACCTGTACGTGCCTGCCTAGACGTGGGTCGGGGGTCCGATCGGGACCCCCCCGCTACATGTTGCGGTCGGATCTCCTCGGGGAGCGATCCGGGACGACAACGCGGCTATTCGTTTATAGCCGCTCCGTCGCGATCGCTCCCCGGAGCTGAAGAACGGGGAGAGCCGTATGTAAACACGGCTTCCCCGTGCTTCACTGTGGCGGCGCATCGATCGTGTCATCCCCTTTATAGGGAAGACACAATCGATGACATCAGTCCTACAGCCACACCCCCCTACTGTTGTAAACACACACTAGGTGAAGCCTAGCACGTTCAGCGCCCCCTTGTGCTTAACTCCCAAACTGCAACTGTAATTTTCACAATAAAGAATGCAATTTAATGCATTTTTTGCTGTGTCGTCCCAAAAATGTGTCAAAATTGTCCGAAGTGTCCGCCATAATGTCGCAGTCACGAAAAAAATCGCTGATCGCCGCCATTAGTAGTAAAAAAAAAATAATTAATAAAAATGCAATAAAACTATCCCCTATCTTGTAAACGCTATAAATTTTGCGCAAACCAATCGATAAACGCTTATTGCGATTTTTTTTACCAAAAATAGGTAGACGAATACGTATCGGCCTAAACTGAGGAAAAACATTTTTTTAGATATGTTTTTGGGGGATATTTATTATAGCAAAAAGTAAAAAATATTGATTTTTTTTCTAAATTGTCGCTCTATTTTTGTTTATAGCGCAAAAAATAAAAACCGCAGAGGTGATCAAATACCACCAAAAGAAAGCTCTATTTGTGGGGAAAAAAGGACGGCAATTTTGTTTGGGAGCCACGTCGCACGACCGCGCAATTGTCTGTTAAAGCGACGCAGTGCCGAATTGTAAAAACCCCTTGGGTCATTTAGCTGCATATTGGTCCGGTCCTTAAGTGGTTAAATGTAAAGTCTGGTCCCTGCAATATGGATGAAAATCATTGAAAAAAATAGCATGGGTTTCCCCCAACTCCCCCAGGTCATTACAAGCCCCTTTGGCCCTATATACTTTGAACAGCAGTATATAGGCGGTGCAAACCAGACAGGGACTGTAGGTTTGTTGTTAAGTAGAATCTGTTTGTAATTGTGAACTGGTACTTTTTTAAAGTGTAGCTCCAACCATAAAATGCTTTTCTGAAAACATAGAGAAGGGTTATCATCACCCCTGTAACATTTGTTTTGCTGTCTGTGTGCATCTGTTCAGAAGATTGCAATTCACTTTCTGTCCCAATGACAAATGATTTTTTGAAAAAAACATTTTTTTAGTGAAACAAGGATTGGTGATAAAGCATCAGTGGACAGGATACACCTCTTATAGAAGAGAATTTCCCTTCCTAGGGGTAGATTTCCTCTCACTTTCTGTTATCTCCTTCCGTTTGCAAGTAGGAGTCGTTTGTAAGTTGGATATTTGAAAGTAGGGTCCTGCCGTATATACTCTTCATAAACTTGGGCCCTAGGTGTAAGCCCTCACAGTTAGTCTTGGTGGGCGCTGGAACGCCCTGCTGTGTGAACTATTATATCAAGAACTGTAATTACATGCCATTGTTGAACAGTGGTAAAAAAATTGGGCCTTTGGTGCTGGCGCTGGTGCCACAACACTGTAAGTCCTAACAGTTACTCTTGGTGGGCACAGGAATGGGCCCTGCTGTGAAATATTAGATCAAGAATTGTAATTACATGCCCCTGTTGAACAGGGACAAAAAAATTGGGCCTTTGTTGGTGGTGGTGCCACAACACTGCAACCCCTCACAGATACTCTAGTTGGAGCGCAGGAATGAGCCCGCTGCAAAGTGTTGCATCAAAAATTGTAATTACACGCCCCTGTTAAACAGGGGCAGAAAAATTGGGCCTTAGGCACTGGTGCTGGTGCCACAACACTGCAACCCCTCACAAATACTCTAGTTGGAGCGCAGGAATGAGGCCGCTGCAAAGTATTTCATCAAAAATTGTAATTACACTCCCCTGTTAAACAGGGGCAGACAAATTGGGCCTTAGGCACTGGTGCTGGTGCCACAACACTGCAACCCCTCACAGATACTCTAATTGGAGTGCAGGAATGAGCCCGCTGCAAAGTATTGCATCAAAAATTGTAATTACACGCCACTGTTAAACAGGGGCAGACAAATTGGGCCTTAGGCACTGGTGCTGGTGCCACAACACTGCAACCCCTCACAAATACTCTAGTTGGAGCGCAGGAATGAGGCCGCTGCAAAGTATTGCATCAAAAATTGTAATTACACGCCCCTGTTAAACAGGGGCAGACAAATTGGGCCTTAGGCACTGGTGCTGGTGCCACAACACTGCAACAGATACTCTAGTTGGAGTGCAGGAATGAGCCCGCTGCAAAGTATTGCATCAAAAATTGAAAGAGGTGGAGGGATGGCAGAGTATGGTAGAGGGATGGCAGAGTATGGTGGAGGGATGGCAGAGTATGGTGGAGGGATAGCAGTATTTACCGTGATCCGTGATGCAGGACCTGGCGGTCACAGATACTCCCATGCGTGTGCCCAAGGGGGCGCGCGGGAGCGCGATTCTGGGAGGACGTCAATGTACGCCCTCCCAGAGCCATCGAGCCATGCTGTAGCTGTCATTCCGCTATATTCGCGGTCGGTGAGTTGTTAAACACAAAAGCAAATATTTATCAAATTGTAGCTTACCAGTTCTTACCAGATCTAACCCTTCCCCCCAGATTAACAATGTTGTCATCCAAAGGTGCCCCCTGCGCTCATTCATTCAGAGTGGGGGTACGCTAATACAGGATACTGGCCAGATCAGCAGGTAAAAACAGAGGAAGAAAAGCCGAAAAAAATGAATGCAGTCACCACATCTAATGATTGGTAAGCTGCAAAATATACAATTTTTGGTTTTGGATTTAATGCCGCTTTTAAAGGGGTTGTAAGGGTTAATAAAAAAAAAATAACAAACATACCATACCACTGTGCAGTTCATTTTCATTTTTCACTCGTCTTATGGTGTCCCTCGGCGGCTGTCTCGGCTCCTCCCCGCAAGAGCTAACCCCCTTCTGGGAAGTGCTCTCCCAAGGCGATTAGCTTGTGGGTGCACTCCCGTGTGATACAGTGGCGGCCGTAGCCGCCAAGTGTATCACTCGGCCCTGCCCCCAGCACGCAGCATCATTGATTTGATTGACAGCAGTGGGAGTCAATGGCTGCGCTGCTATCAATCTCTAATAAAGAGCCACCTCAAGCTGGGTGAAAGCATTGCCGGACCGCGCACCCGGAGTTTCGTGGCTCAGGTAAGTAAACCGGGGAGGCTGGGGGGCCGGGGAGTGCAAGGTGTTTTTTCACCTTAATGCATAGGATACATTAAGGTGAAAAACACAAAGTTTTACAAACCCTTTAAGGTATTATTGTTGTATACTAAACAGCACTTGTTTTCACTAGAAGGTCAAAAAAGACTGTTAATTACAATAGAATAAAGTAACAAAACACCGGTGGAAGACACAGAAAGGTGCAAATGTACAAAGTAACAAGAAAGCAAATTTGACAATAATTAAATAATTATATTTAGAAATGCATTCATGAGGATCACTCAAATTTGCTGCACACCAACAAAGCAGTACCAACGTAGTTTTATTGTTCAATCAACAGTCATATGACAGCCACCAAGACAAAGACATAGGAACCAGGAGAGGTGAAGCCTTTCACACTGTCCAGAAGGTTTGAAGAAGCATGCTTGTTATACTCACTGTGGAACCTAAGGGTTTAATCCTCTGCATTGTGTAAAAACACTGTTTGATCCTGTCTTCTCTGATCCTCCCCTTATTTCACTGTCTCCAATCCATCTCCTGGTAGAACAGAGCCTTTGAAGGCACTCTACACATGCTCAGTTTGGTGTGTATTGCTGGAGAGTCTTCTTTTTTTTCTTGTGCTGTAATCAGTACAGGGCCAATCAGCAGTATTCAGACAGAGGGTCAGGGGTCCTGCAGCCTCATAGGACAGTCAGAGGAAAATTAAAACTCCTACTGCAAGCTATAACAAGTGCTCGGCCGAATGCTGATATAAGGGATACGACTGCTACCCTGTTTCTCCAAAAATAAGCCCTACCCCGAAAATAAGACCTAGCGTGAGTTTCTGGGATGGCTGCAATATAAGCCCTACCCCAAAAATAAGCCCTAGTTAAAATCCTTGTAAAAACATGTAATCCGTTCTGTAAAAAGATTATATAATGTGCAGTGTGTCTCCCTTTTGTAACTGTATTGTGGAAAATACCTTATTTACAGCACTGCTGGGCGCTCACGTGACCCGCCGGAGCTCTTATCCTCTCCTCCTCCTGGCTGATGTGAGCTGTTTTTTTTTCAATAAAACTTTACGTAGCCCCTATCCATTGCAGTACTCAGAGTGGGGCTGACGTCATTGGGGATCTTGGCCCCTCCCTCTGCAGTATTTGGAGTAGGGAAGAAGAGCTCCAGCGGGTCACGTGAGCGGCAAGCGGCACTATAAATAAGGTATTTTCCACAATAATGTTACACAAGGAGAAACACTGCACATGATATCATCTTTTTACAGAACGGATTACATCATTTTATAAGGTCTATAAAATAAAAGGTTTATTTTTGGGATTACAGAATTTCACAATGCTGACTCCAGAGCTCACAGGGGGAGAAACGTTTTTGTACATACCATAAATAAATAAGACATCCCCTGAAAATAAGCCCTAGTGTGTTTTTTGTAGCCAGAATTAATAGAAGACCTGGTCTTATTTTCGGGGAAACACGGTATATACTGCTGACGAGAAAAGGTATTTATCAGTTTATATTTGCTAAAATAATTGCATTTCCATGTTCTGTGTACTGTGGGAGACCAGATATAGTGAATGCAGAGTCCTGGGTTTAGCAACACTTCTTCTTCCCTATGACCTTGCATTGTTTATGCTGCCAAAGTTGAACTAAGCACCAGTCCACCATAGGAGTCTTTATTGAGCACGAGCACCATATGGGATCGTCATATGTAATCATTTCTTTTGCTTATATGTATATTTGTCTACCAGTTGGTTATATATCCTAGTAGATGATTTCTAGTGCATTTTTCTTTCTTTCAAAGTTGAACTCTCCCTGATGGTGTGGCAAGTCCCTGGATTGTAAATGAATGCTCGTTGCAGGCCTGATACCTACTGTAGAAGACACAGAAGTGCCCTGAGTGGAGGGGGGATTAGACTGGCCAGGCATGACTTTTTATAAGGAGGCAATCAGTCATTCTCAAGGGAATAGTGAATTGGCTGGGTTAGCTTTTGTTAGCACAGGTGTACCCAGAGCTTTTTTTCTCAGAAAATAGGTACAGGAACTCAACCACGACCCGTTCAGATTTTACAAACAGTAGGAGGGTCTTAAAGGGGCATTAAATACCAGAATTGCATTACATACAGAGTGCAGAGTTCAGGGGGTTAGAAAGCTGTCACTTGTAAACAAAGAAACCAGACTTCTCTGTTTACAAGTGATTGTGGTGAGCAGGCACCAAAGGGTCTGAGCCAAAGGTGGTGGAATTGAGTTCCCCCAAGTTCCCCCTGAAAAAAAGCCCTGGGTGTACCAATGATCATGATTTTTCAGTGATCTGATCATTTCTCAGTGCTATAACTTACAGTTGTTTTCTGCTTATGAAATGGTGCAGCTTGACTCCATTATAGATCACTGTCAACTATAGCACCAGAATCCAAACTGCTGATGGGATGCATAAGATTGAACTCATTATGAGCCCCCATTCCCCCTCCCTGTGCTCATAGTAATAGCCAACAGATGAGTGTATAGCGTTCTGCAATAGTGCTCTATACTAGGCATGCAGCCCCACAGCTGTTAGGATAATTAATGTGAAATAACCTTGTCACTCCTATGAGAGCCTTGCGCCTTAATGATAATAACATAAAACACAGCTCTTTGCTTTCTTTTCTTCATACTTGATAGACATCTGTTAAAACAAATGAAATGTCTTTACATTTTCTTCAAAAGTCAAAACTCCAGGAAATTTTTTGGTGTATTCTAAAGGACTCTGAACACAATATGATAACATGCGTAGGTCTAGGACCCTTATATAAGGTAAGTATAGGTGGGGCAGTATACAAACCTAAAATATTGTTTGTGCTTTATTTTATGTATATAGTTGCTTTAACACGCCCCCCCAGCTCTGCTCTTTCTCAAAATGGGCATGTGCGCCATGGCCCCAACCATTCCAATGACTGAGCCAATTTCCAGATTTTCAATGGAGTAGAAAAGGAATGGCGTCACAACATTTGTAGGCTTGTACTTAAATATGTACTTTAAAGGGTAAGTCCATTCTAACACATTCTTATCCATGTCTGATGAGCCCATAGAGTGCAATGACAGGCTGATAGTGGCCACCACTATTCGTGTGTGGTTAACTGCAGTGATCATGGCTACAGTCCCAATTGATGAGATGGGAGAAGATCGTTTCAAAGGATGATTTTGATGTGGGGTGTGCTAGGAGTGCTCAACATAGAATCTGGTTGCAGGAGGATAAACCTTTTCGAGAACGAGCTAGAAGAATACCCCTGAGTGATTTGGAAGACTTACGAGAGCAGTTGGCGGAGTTGAAGAGGTCAGGAGTCATTTAGGAGTCCTTATGCATCCTCTATCATGGTGGTGCGGAAGAAGAATGGGTCACTATGTATGTGTGTTGACTGTAGGACTCTGAATCAGCGCACCATCCCAGGTTAAGTATACAACACCCTGCATTGAAGATGCACTTCAGTGTCTTACTGGGGCTAAGTGGTTCAGTGTACTCGATTTGAAGAGCGGGTATTATCAGATCCCCATGCATCTGGAAGACCAAGAAAAAACTGCATTTATCTGCCCTTTGGGGTTCTATGAATTCAGTTTAATGCCTCAGGGGCCTCTGTGATCTTTCAACAGTTGGAGAGAACGGTAGGAGACATGAATCTTGTGGAGGTGCTGGTGTATATGGATGACATCATTGTGTTCGGTAGCACACTGGAAAAGCAGGAAACTCGACTGAAAAAGGTCTTCTCATGCCTCCATGAAGAAGGATTGAAGCTGTCATTGGAGAAGTGTCAGTTTTACAGAACTTCGGTCACATACCTGGGTCATGTTGTTTCTGCAGGAGGGGTTGCTACAGACCCACAGAAGTTGGAGGCTGTTACCACATGGAGTGTTGTATAGGGAGGCCCTTCAGGGGATAAGGAGGAGAAATGGCAGTTGTTCCTTCCTGAGAAGCATCGCCCGAATGTTCTGACATCCCTGCACGATGATCATAGGCACTTAGGGACAGAAAGGACGTTCTGCCTGATTAAAGAGCGGTTTTACTGGCCTAAAATGATAGGGGAGGCAAAGAATTATTAGGCTGCATCTGACATGCACTGGTAGGCTGCATCTGACATGCCACTCCTGTATAGCTTGTATTCAGCATAAGACACTGCCAGTCAGGGCTTCCCCAATGGGTCACTTGCAGAGTCAAGAGCCGTTAGAATTGGTTTGCATGGACTTTCTGGGCCTGGAACCTGATACAGGTGGAAGAAACAGTATCCTGGTGGTAACGGATCATTTTCACCCGTTGTGCACAGGCATACCTTACCAAAGACCAGAAGGCAAGCACTGTGACTAAAGTTCTTGTGGAAAAGTTTTTAGTGCACTATGGATTGCCTGTACCGATCCACTCTGATCAAGGCAGAGACTTCGAGAGTCGACTAGTTCTTCAACTGTGCACCCTGTTGGGCATCAAATCTCAGACTACACCATACCACCCTCAGGGGGATCCTCAGCCTGAAAGGTTCAATCAAACTTTGATGAATATGTTGGCGACTTTGCCTCCAGAAAAGAAGCAGCATTGCAGAAATGGTGCATGCTTACAACAGCACTGAGAGTGATGCCTACTGGTTATTCCCCCTATCGCCTTAGGTTTAGGAGATAAGCTCGTCTTCCTGCTGATCTAGCCTTTGGTACTTCAATTAACAACATCTCTTTGACGTCCCACAAAGGCTATGTTGATAGATTACAGACGAACCTGTGACATGCCTATGAGAAAGCTATGGAACATGGCTCTACTAGAGAATCAAGAAATAAGCAGAACTTTGATTTAAAAGTAAGAATACAGGATTTATAACCAAGATCGAGTGTTGCTGAAAAACCTGGGGGGACCAGGGAAAAATAAGTTGGCAGATTGATGGAGGCCGCAACCTTTTGTCATTTGTAAACAGCTCCCTGGACTACCTGTATATCAAATAAGACCTGACGAGGAAAAGGGGCCTTTGAAGATGTGGCATTGGAATCATCTACTGTCATTATCAGTGAGAGTACCCCAAGTGCCTTCAAAACCGTTTCCACCCAGGACTCGCTTACAAAAGAAAGTTCCCACCCCTGCTGTTCTAATAGATGAAGAGGATGAGAAGTTTGAAGAACAGTATGTACCACCGCAAGTTCCTAGCCCTGTGCTATCATCAGGAAAAAGAAGGATCGAAAGAGAGGAAGAGGAAGATATAGTGACTGTGCCCTTCTGGTTGTGGCTTGCAGAGAATGATCCGGAAGGTTAGCATTTTGAAAGAGAAGGAGAAAGGGGAAGTGTCTACTAAAGTGTCACCTAGAAAGACAACTGAAGCAACTAAGACGGCATGACGGTCTCTCAGCTCGGAATTGGGGAATCTGCCACCTTTTTGGGGACCTGATAGGATCAAAACGGAGAGAGCTACCCCCGAGAAATAAACAAGGGATTTGATAGACTTCTCCAGTGAACTTTTGCCAGTTCCTGAAGCACGTTGCTCTACTGAAATAGGAGGCCCTTGTCCGGAAAGGAAAAATGGAGACTGTCAGGAAAATTCTTCTATTCCACTTGAGGGGGTTGATGTCTTTTGTCCTACGTTAAGGTCTGAACCTGCAAGTATGGATCTTCCAATGGAGCCTGACATCCAGGACAGTGACGAGGAAACAGCAGAGAATTCTGTTCAGACTGCTTGAAAGTATTCACCAGTTCGACTGAGGCGAAATGTACATCCTCCCAAGAGACTCACCTATGACATGTTGGGAGAGAGCTCTAAAGAACTGATTCATACTATTCGCACACAAGCTCCTATTTCTACACCCCCTACTGTCAATTGGGTGGGGTGCAACTCTGCTCTGACCTCTGACACCAATAGATGGGACACAGAAATTGCCCTGGCCTGTTCAAAAACCGAGTTTGAATTAACTGAAAATATGTATAGATGGTTTCAGCAAAATCCAGAGGTGTGTCAATACCTGTTAAGTCTTGATTTTGGTTGATGTTATTATAACGTTAACATTGTAACGTTATTAACAATCTCTTTTCTCCTCAATAAGTTTAAGATGGATTTCTCCATGTCTTTGGGGACCAAAGATTTCAAGTGGGGGGAGTGTGCAGCCAAGGTTTGTTACTGTACTTATGATTAAGGGGCAGTTTCTTTATTGTTATAATGAATTTGACTTCCTCTAGTGCATGCTGGACTCTATATGTGTTATTTTCTCCTGTGTGAAGAGCAAGGCATCATGGAAGTAACATTGTTATCGGGATCAATCTGGACTATAGGAAACAGAATTCTGCGCCCACAGAACAGCCTGCTGGGAGAGGAAATTAAAAGGGCTGATGTGGCCTAATTCGCTCTCTCTGGATGCCATTCTGACCCTGCCAGCAGGAGGTCTGTGTGACAGGGAGTGCTGAGAATCTGCGGCCTACACAGCGGGGAGCTGGATAGCCAGCCCCAGAGGGAACTCTAAGGACAGCATCGCTATTCCAGTACAGTGGACTGGAGGGTGTTCCAGACTATCCGGAGGTACCTGCAATCCAGTTCACCGAGAGCTGCAGTGTGGCGCGGTGCTGCCATTTCCACAGGACAAAAATACAGAGACAGAAAATTCAGGCTGGAACCCTCTATTCATCTGATGTTCGTAGTGGTGAACAGGCGCAGCCCTTGTGATACAGTACTGCTGAGTAATACTTATACAGACTGGCTGGTGATACTTGTAGTTCCACGGATGTGAACCTACTTCTACATGGGTCAATATACCCATTCTGCTTTAGAGTAAGTATTGTGAACACTTCTTTGTTACAGTTAACCCCCTTAGCGGTATCCCCGAGCGTGACTTGGGGTTGTTTTTCTATGCTAGGATCGGTATCCCCGAGTCACGCTCGGGGTAGATGTGCAGAGCGTGCAGCGGCGCGGCTTACCTTTCGCAGCATCCACAGACAAGTTACTCACCTTGTCCCTGGATCCTGCGATGCATCCCCGCTGTGTGAGCGAGCGGGTCCTCGCTCGATTCACAGTGTCCCCGTGTGCCGCCGATCTCTGTTCCCTGCGACATTACGACGCACGGGGGCGGAGAACGGCGCCAAATTCAAAAAAGTAAACAAACACATTACATACAGTATACTGTAATCTTATAGATTACAGTACTGTATGTAAAAAATACACACCCCTCTTGTCCCTAGTGGTCTGCCCAGTGCCCTACATGTTCTTTTATATAATAAAAACTGTTCTTTCTGACTGCAAACTGTAGATTGTTCATAGCAACCAAAAGTGTCCCTTTATGTCAAAAATGGTTTTAGAGCAGCTAGAAAACAGCGATAATAAATTATAATCACTTGCAGAATTGTGCGATAGCGATTTGTGGGGAAATTCGTCATAAAAAAATAAAAGTAATGACAGCGACAATTCTGCAACTGAGCAAATTTCAGTGATTTTGAGTTGATTACATTATTGAATAATTTTTATTATAATTATATTATTATTTGTTATAATTATTTATAATTATTTATTATATTATAATTTATAATTTTGTTTTTAAAAAAAATTCATACCCGGGATGCCTACTAGACTCTTGTTTGGTCAGATTTAAATGAGTTATTCCTAAGAATTGCAGGCCTACAGTATAAAACACCAAATTTCCTTGCAAAATAATTGTACCGCTTTTGGTACGTAATTCCAGACAGAATCATACCGCCAGGGAGGTTAAAGGAGGAGCATACACTGGTTATCATTTCTTCAGATAAGGTGCAGTTTAGTAATTTTTTATTACCCTTTGCATCTTGGTTTACCATTAACTGCAGTGAAAAGGATGCAGGCTAGCTGAAGATAACTGGAACTAAAGGAACATTTCTTATTTCCTCTCCTCTGTGCACAACTTCCTTATATTAATTTGCATATATTGCATTGTATTGCATTGAACCACTACAGGAAGCCACCCTATAGGATATTGTTTGAGTTATATTGTAGTTGATATTTTACACAGCGTTCATAGCATCTCCCCGCAGGGATGTAGTCCCAAGGGAGGGGGCGACCACGCTGACTAACCCCCAGCCAGAACGGCTCGGATGATGGGGGCAAGCTTACTGAGGAGAAACAGGTAGTGAGAATTTCAGACAAATAAAAGAAAACATAGAAGGGAAATCAAAGGAAAAGGTAAGTGAACCAACAATGTACTAGCTTAAAGGAACCTATTTAGAAAATAAAAAAATAACCTTTGCAACCCCTTTAAGCACTAAATATGATTTTTATGTCAAAACTTGCATTGACTTTATCAAAGCATTTTCTCTTTTCATGTTCTTTAGTTTACAACAGCTGTAAAACCCACAAGAATTTAGTACATAGGTCCACATTACCAGGTGCAGCATATTTCATCATCTGCTATGTAAAGCACCTAAATTATATTAACAATTATGGGCAAAGACCCTCCAGCATAGAGATCATTCCAGCATTTTCCTGCATCACGACTTATTGTCTTTATCCTAAAAGGGATAACATCAAACTTGTATGATTCTAATTCCCATAAGATCTTCCCTGGTCAGATTTACCATTCTACAATCCAATTCTTGAAGACGTGCTTGACAATATGGAACATGCTGATATTTATCCTCTGCAGATCCATAATACATATTGGATTATGGCTGTGTTGTGCTGGTTGCTAAAATGTGCTAGTTATATATATATTGATAACGTATTTGCCTGATGCCAACACAGACTGGAGGCTTAAAAGATCATCACAAAATATGACTTTATGATGCATTAAATCAGGCTCTTTTCACAAACCGGGATTAACTAACTGCTAAACACAGAGGCGTTATAATGGTTAAGTGAAGGGGATGAAAGGCAGATACAGCTGTGTTTAAACTGACAGTAAAGCTCTTCCATGGACAATTTAAAACAGATGCTTATTTTAGAATGTAATGAATTGCACACTGTAAATCACGGGTATCACAAAGTCTTCCACTATTCATAACTATGCACAGCTAACATACCGTATATACTCGAGTATAAGCCGAGTTTTTCAGCACATTTTTTTGTGCTGAAAATGCCCCCCTCGGCTAATTTTTGAGACCCGGTACTGGCAGGCTGTAGGTCCTTTGGACCCCAAACTTGACACACATGTAGCCCCACTCTTCCACTACAAGTGTTTAAAGTTTGTTGTCCGGGGGACCGACAGCCGGGGAGAACCAATTTTTCAAACCCGGGCACCCCTTCCATAGACTCCCATGTTAAACAGTCATTTCTCCGGTGACTATAGGGACCCGGTACCGGCACACATGTAGCCACATTTCTCCTGTACAAGTGTGCAACGTTTGATGTCTGGGGGACCTATGGCTGGGGAGCACCGATTTTTCAAAGCAAGACATTCCTTTCATAGAATCCCATGTTAAACGTCAGTCTAGTAATGGACACAGTGAGGCATGGTTACAGTGGGGCATGGGCACAGTGAGGCATGGGCACAGTGAGGCATGGGCACAGTGAGGCATGGACACAGTGAGGCATGCACATGGACACAGTGAGGCAAAGTGAGGCACAGCGAGGCATGCAGATGGACATCCTAGGCTTGTACTCGAGTCAATAAGTTTTCCCATTTTTTTGTGGTAAAATTTGGTTGCCTCAGCTTATTTTCGGGTCGGCTTATACTCAAATATATGGTACATCTATTTGAAGCATCACACATTAAAAAAAAAAGTCACACATTTAAAAATATGAAGTACATTTTGAGAAAATGGGGTTGATTTACTAAAGGCAAATAGGCTGCTAACTGTGGATAGGAATTTGAACTTTGCAAGGGAATTATCCCAAGAGCTTAACCCCTTCCTGCCCGCCATATAGCAATATGACGTTAGGAAAGTGGTTCTGTTATCCTGACGGGACGTCATATGACGTGACCAGGATAACGTGCCGGCGATTAATTATCAGCGCAGCCCCCCCCCCCCAGGAATGCCACAAGGACCACCAGGGATGGCCACCACTGATGACCACCAGGTATGCAACCCATGGCCACCAGGGATGCCAATCTATGGCTACATATGATGCCAATGTGCACCCACATATGATGTCAATCAGTGCCCATCAACAATACCTGTCATTGCCTCCATAGCAGTGATGCCTATCAGTGATATTTATCAGTGTCCATCAGTACCACCTATCGGTGCCCATCAGTGCCCACATGTCAGTGACCATCAGTGCTGCCTATCAGTGCCACCCATAAGTACCCATCAGTGCCACCTATGAGTGCCCATCTGTGCTGACTTTGAGTGCCCATCAGTGCTGCATATCAGTGCCACCTATCTATCAGTGCCGCCTATCAGTGTCGCATATCAGTGAGGTGATTGGAGTGGGAGCTGTTGATCAGATCTTTGTTATATGCCTGTTATCATTCCCCTTCTGGTAAGGAGATTTGATTGTCACTGTGGTGGGGAGTGCTGCAATTACACACTGAAGCTGGTGCTGGGATTTCATCCTTCCCTTTCTATTTAAAGGACTGTATCACGTATTTAGCACCACATTTGGAATCTTTATGTAGAGCAACAATTAATTTTTTCAGATCCTCTCCTCAGAGAGTTCTTTGCCATGAGGTGTCATGTTGAACTTCCAGTGACCAGTATGAGAGAGTGAGAGAGATAACACCAAATTTAACACACCTGCTCCTCATTCACACCTGAAACCGTGTAACACTAATGAGTCACATGACACCAGGGAGGGAAAATGGCTAATTGGGCCCAATTTGAACATTTTCACTTAGGGGTGCACTCATTTTTGTTGCCAGCGGTTTAGACATTAATGACTGTGTTAAGTTATTTTGAGGGGACAGCAAACTTACCCTGTTATACAAGCAACTTTACATTGTAGCAAAGTTTCATTTCTTCAGCGTTGTCACATGACAAGATCTAATAAAATATTTACAAAAAATGTGAGGGGTGTACTCACTTTTGTGAGATACTGTATATTACTCTATCCACCCTGGGATGGTGGTTGTATGATTTCATCTTCATCTAATCTAAATTTTGTTCATCAGTATTCCCTGATCTTGAATGAATGGAATTTTTTTACGACCTATGCCTGAGTCTACTGCATGGATTGGTAAAAGGAGATTATCAGATTGATGGATTGAAGGCTAGATTCAGCTTTAAACCTGCTCCACCTCCCATACAATAGTTCTTTCAGGACAGCCGCCCGCATAGAAGCTTAATAAGAGCATTAGCAATGTGGAAATCAAAATCAGACGACAAGCTTATGTTGCAGAGTTAATGGACATACGGCAGCAGCTCATAAACGCTTGACTTTGGTACATGCGCTGAATGCATAACTATATCAGAAATAATCTCAATCTGCTGCCATCTGAGGTTAATGACAAGCAGGTCAAGTCAATGTCTTTGCATCATAAAGCAATGACAGGGATGTCATAAACAAATCACATAGAACAGTAGCATTGGTTTATACCGTTCTGGAGGTTTTTCTGGTTGAAAACAGAATATATGATTCTCATAAATTATTTTATTTAAAGGGAAACTCCACTTTGGTTAACAAGACAATATACACGAGTTCTGAACAAAACTTTTAGAAAAAAATTGTTATTTAAAAATATTTATAACTCACAGGCAGCTATGGTTTCCTGTAAAGAAAAATCAAAAGTTGATTCCTGATAATCAAGGCAGCATTGTTACCGAAATACGTAATTGCGCCACTGATTTTCTTAGCATTTAACCCCTATTAAAATACTGGGACTGATCATGTGACTCTACTCTCCCAGCTATTTTCACAGAACAGCAGTGGGCTGAAATCTATAAAGGGAAAGTTCACCTTTACAGAACTTACACAGGTCCCCCTCCACACCCCCCCCCCATCCCGCTGACCTGGACCGTGGCAATCTCCAGTTCCAAGTCCCGGTATATCCATGCCAAGAGCTTAGATATCCCCTGAGCTGAATGTCCAAAATGTCCCTCGTCAGGAGAGACATTTTGGAGCATACATGGGGAAGACACATGGATGCAGAGAGGATTTCAAAGCCCCGGACTCCTGGCACAGATATCCCGGGGGTTAGAACCGGAGATTGCTGTGGTCCAGGTCAGCGGTACCGGGGGGGTGGGCAAGGAGGGGGACCTGTGCATAGCTCCCAACTGTCCCTGATTTTGAGAGACTGTCCCTGATTTGGAACAATGTCCCTCATTCCTCCTCATGTGTCCCTCATTTTGGTCTGATCCATATAATTGCAAATAAAATGTACTTTTTATCTATCAAAAAGTGTTTTCCAGTGCTAAACCTTTCATCTGATTTCAAAATTGCTACATTTTTTAATTCCAACAGCCAATATAAAAGAATATTAGTGGTAAAAAAAAAAAAAGCACTTGTGGGTTTAACCAATCTTGTTTTTTTGTACAATTCTCCTTTAAGGGGGTGTGGTAAGGTGTGTGTCCTATGTCTGCATACTTTGCTGATAGGTGTCCCTCATTCCCATCACAAAAAGTTGGGAGGTATGCCTGTGTAAATTTTGGGCTATAAGTGGAGACTAGGCAATGATGAGAAGCATAAAAATGCATACAGCCCTGGCCAAATAGAAGGGGAGGTGCCTCTAGGCATGCTGGGTTCCTGTATTTGTTTTAGGAGCTCATGGGCTCTGGGTCT
Source organism: Rana temporaria (assembly GCF_905171775.1). NCBI lineage: Eukaryota > Metazoa > Chordata > Amphibia > Anura > Ranidae > Rana > Rana temporaria. Next base: position 294,884,135 of record NC_053492.1, read on the forward strand.
TCCCCCAAAGAAAAGAGGTCCAGTAGGGGAGGGGGACTCTTGCCTCTCCCCAGAATAGGCTGCCATATGGCCTCACGTGGGCGACCTGAGGGTCTGAACAGTGAATGCTAAACCCAGGGTTCTACTGATAGCTGACTGAGGGAGAATGTCCATGGATCCTGTCTGGTAAAACTGAAGAAGGTGACCAGGAGCCTTGTGAGTACACACCGCCCTAAAGGGATACTAGAGACTTGTGCTGCTAAATCCCCCTGTGGGTGCTAGAAGTCAGCTGCTGGGTGTAGGCTAAAGGGGACACCGGCTAACGTCTTAAGAAGAAGCAGGATCCACTAAATTCCTTCTACTAAGCAGGGATTACCGAGTTCTACTGAGAAAGCTGTCATCCTGTGTGAAAAGTGCAATTAATTTGGATTAATTTGCCCCCACACCCACCATAAACATGCTAAGAAACATTTTAAATAAAATCTTTTTGTTTTAATTACATATTTTGCTTTAGACCCAGTAATGTTTTTGCTGCATTTTTATTAGTTAGCACTGATCCCAGCAATCGCTTTGACTACAAAACGCTATTCCCTATGTGTCCTGCGCTAGAATGATAATTCTGCTCCTTTATAGATATAGTACAGGCATAAGCGTTGTCACACTAGGACAACGAGTGTGCTACTGGCAGGATCGGATCGCCAGTTGGAAAACAAAGAACGCAGCCACCATATCCAAAGACTGGCAGCATACCAAGCATTTGTTGTTTGTGGGTTTAGATATGTTTTATTATTGTAAATATAAGAATTTGACTTTGGCCTTGGAATATGTGAAGAATATCGTGAATTAATGCATACACAATATCATGGAGAAATGGAAAACGAGGTCAAGAGCATAAATTAATGTGATACCGAATACTGAACAGCATTTAAAGAAAGGGACTTCTTTTTCTGCTACCAACCTGGAAATCTATGTGTGTAGATTCGGGGGATGCCATCTGTCTAATTCAGGTGCCGCTATGCCACTCCTACACACATTTACTGTACGTTAGCTATATGCTTACTCATGAAGCTATGAATAGAAAAGGTCTATAACGGTCAGGCTTCCATAGCACTTAGCAGCTAATTTAGTCATTTCACGCAATGGAGGGCTTAAATATTTATCTTTAGTTTATATCGTACAGGTACATTTAATTATACATGTCATTGGACGTCATCAAATATAGCATGACTGATGAGACAAGCAGGCAGCTGAGAATATCTGATTAACTTCTTAGCCCTCAACATCACAGTCTGGAGGAAGTCTTAGAAGATTAGTGAGCCCTTCATTCCTATTTATATTCGTTAACCTTCACTCTGACTGAATAGTAACTCAGAACTGCTTATAGAGCAGGTTGTAAAGCTGTATGCTTGCGTTTAGAAGGCATTGTGATGTCCACGAGAACATGTGCTTGCTAATCTTTTAAAGGGACAATCATAGAAACACGTGGCTCTCTACATTACAGCCACGTGGGGTTTTTCCATTATAATTGGCTTATAACAGCTCATGAAAAAAATATAGCACTTAATACTATTGTGTAACATACTTTTATGTTTTAAAATACATATTTTCATTGTTTTATTTCCCATGTACAATAACGTCAAAGAAAAGGTGTGTTATTTAAACTTGTTAATGCTGTGGTTAGCCAGTGTTCACAATAGCCATCATCCATTTAGAGAAGTGCCCTTTTGCCTTAAAGACAAGTGTAACCCTTTCATGAAAAACCCTGTATGGTCTCCCTTCTTAGCTAAAACCCCAGTATGGGCTCCCTTCTTAGCTAAAAACCCAGTATGGGCTCCCTTCTTAGCTAAAAGCCCAGTATGGACTCCCTTCTCAACTAAAAACCCAGTATGGACTCCCTTCTCAACTAAAAACCCAGTATGGGCTCCCTTCTTAGCTAAAAACCCAGTATGGGCTCACTTCTTAGCTACAACCCCAGTATGGGCTCCCTTCTTAGCTAAAAACCCAGTATGGGCTCCCTTCTTAGCTAAAAAACCCAGTATGTGCTCTCTTCTTAGGTGTAACCCCAGTATGGGCTCCCTTCTTAGCTAAAAACCCAGTACGGGCCCCCTTCTTAGCTAAAACCCCAGTATGGGCTCCCTTCTTAGCTAAAAACCCAGTATGGGCTCCCTTCTTAGCTAAAAACCCAGTATGGGCTCCCTTATTAGCTAAAAATCCAATACAGGCTCCCTTCGTAGCTAAAAACCCAATATGGGATCCCTTCTTAGCTAAAACCCCAGTATGGGCTCCCTTCTTAGCTAAAAACCCAGTATGGGCTCCCTTCTTAGCTAAAACCCGCAGTATGGGCTCCCTTAGACATTAGGGCCCATTCACATTGTTGTGCTGCGTAAGTAAGCACGTGTTATGTTGTGAGTTAGCTTGTGTTTCCATAAGGCAGTCCAATCATTTGCTGCCTAACACACCAATTGTGGCAAAAAGGTGTATGGGTTATTTTTTGTAATGTCGCACACTATAATGCATGGAAGTGCTTTACAATACATGTTGGAACATTGCAACGCACATCCATTGGCAAGGTGCATTAGGGTGCCATTCACAATGAATTTGGCACTACCAAAGTGCCTAATGTACGTACAATGAAAAAAATTGCGCTTATCCAGAAAAATAATTAATGCACATAAATTAATATATCACAAAAAAATATATATAAACCAAGAGGAATGTATATATATGCAATAGGGAAGGCAGCAGTTCTAGTGCCAAAGCACAAAATATATGAACTAGAAAAAAAGGGGGGGTTAGAACTGCGCCATGGCACCCAGACTTCGTGTATTATAAAGTCAATTTGGTAAAGTAAACATCAGGGTTTGGAAGGAAGAAAGTCAATAGGATTCTCCAGGGATTCCACGATACTGATGTATGGAGTAATGGATCCCACCCAGGTGGTCCACAATTAATCCTTATGTAACTTGGTTACCAGAGTCATGAGCTGCTTACCAGATCATAGACTTAAACCAGCGGTCGACTGTGACCCAGCCGCGGCCTTTGAGGAAAGCAGGGGGGGGGGAGGAAGCCCACTTCCTAGATGTATCAATCTCTCCCCTGAGATGCAGAGTTATGAGCGACGGTCCACCGTGACACACAGCACACTAGGTGTAAATCCCACCACCGATAATAGAAGCAGCTTACCAGAACTTCAGTCATAAACCACAGTCGGCTGTGACCCAGCCGCGGCTTTTGGGGAAGTCCCACTCCCTTGATGAAAGCACCACTTGCACCCTCGGTATTATACAATGGTGTCACCGCACAAAAAAGAAAACGGCAAACATAGCATAACTCCGTGGGATAGGTTATTTATTAAAACAATAAAACGATAAAAGGTTTACTCACATATGAAGATAAACACAAGGAGCATTCGAAATTGCCGGCCGGCATGTATCAGAGCAATGCCCGTATACCAAACGTAATGACGTCACCGCACGTCCTCCCAGACGCGTTTCGTCATTCGACGTTATCAATGGGATGACGTAATGTACGTAACTATACCATGATGGCGTGAACAGGCCCTAATACCAAAAAGAAGTCTGACACAAAATGGTCCAATCTACACTGCTTGGTTGGTCTGGGTGTATACTGTCTGGCTCGCTTATAGCTGCACTGTACAGTGCTTATATTTCGATTTTTTTGTTGGGCTTTTCTCACTCAACTTGTGTTTGAGATCGCTCAAAATTGGGGGACAAAATTAGATGTAGACTATGGAGTAAATTTTTTCAAATTGGAGAGTACAAAATCTGGTGCAGCTCTGCATGGTAGCCAATCAGCTTGTTCAATTAAAGGGGTTGTAAACCCCCAAGGTTTTTCACCTTAATACATTCTATGTATTAAGCTAAAAAACCTCCTGTGCTGCAGCACCCCCCAGAGCCCCCCTTATACTTACCTGAGCCCCATGTTTCCAGCGACGGTGACAAGCACACAAGCTCCAGCCGGTATCTCAGGTCCTCATTGGATAGATTGATAGCAGCAGGAACCATTGACTCCCGCTGCTGTCATCAAACCAGTGATGTGAGAGACGGGGGCGGGGCAGAGTCCTGCTGTCTGCGTCAATGGAAGCAGCAGCAGGACATGGGAGAATGCCGTACAAGTGCCCCCATGGAAAGCGATTTTCTGTGGGGGCACTCAATGCGGGGAGGAGCCAGGAGTGCTACTGGGGGACCTCCGAAGAGGAGGACCGGGGCCACTCTGTGCAAAACCCTTGCACAGAGGAAGTAAGTACAACATGTTTGTTATAAAAAAAAAAGAGAGACTTTACGAACCTTTTAAGCTTGGATAATAAAACCTGGAAGATGATTGCTTTCTATGCAGAGCTGCACCAGATTTTGCACTCTCTAGTTTTAGTAAATCAACCAGAGTGTCTGTTACAGCAGAGTGGGTGTACAACACCAGGACAACTTGACACCTGACGCCAGGGGCGGATCCATGGGGGGCAACGGGGCAATTGCCCCCTCCGAGAATTCAGGTGAGTGAGAGAGCCGGCGGGCGGCTCCGCGGCTGACAGCCAGTGACAAACTGCATCTGGTGACAGGTGACGGTGGCAAGTGACACACTCGGGGCTCACACTGATTCTGCATTATGGTGAGTTGAACTATTTCATTTTTTTATAACAATGCAATAATAGTAGACATGTGCACACTGAAATATTTTGTTTCGGAATTTCGTTTTCGTCCGAAAAATGTATTTATTTAGTTACTCCCGAAATTCGTTTTTATTTATTTTGTTTTTCGTAAAAAAAATGCATTCGTCCAAAAATCCTTTTTATTTAAGGTTGAATCTGTCATTGAAGGCTTATAGTGTTCGTCAAATGTTCTAAGAATATTCGACGGAGCAGCTAAACTGTACGACGCCGCAATTGTACATTTCCGGTTGAATGTTCTGCCTACAAGCTATAGAAGAATTCTAATGTTGTTTGACACTAGTAATAATTATATTTATAAATTATTACTAGTCAACCAACATTCTAATTCTTGTATAGCCTATGGGCCGAGGATTTGACCAGAAATGTGCGATTGTGGCGTCGTACAATTTAGCTGCTTGTCGAATCTTCTTAGAACTTTCGACAGACACCATAAGCCTTCAATGACAGATTCAACGTTTGTATGTTTTTCGCTGCTTCGTCGAATCTTCGTCGTTTATGTTGAATGGTCTACCCCAACACTTTCTCTATAATGTCGAATCTTTCCTCTCTATGTAGAATAATCTTGGACTAATAGAGTTAAGGTTAGGCACATTCGACTGCAGATTCGATAGACACAGAGGGGGTTTTTTACGAAAGGCAAATCCACTTTGCACTACAAGTGCAAACTACAAGTGCAAAGTTCAGATTGTTATTATCAGCGTCATGTCGAATCTCCTATCTATATCGAACTGTTGTAGCAACAAAAACGAAAATAAAACATTTTTTTATGTCGGATCTTTCAGTTTTCGGATTCTGCACGTTCGTTTTCGTTTGTTAAAACGATAACGAAAATACGCGAAATTCAGACGAAAATGCATTCGGACGAATGCACATGTCTAAATAATAGTAATAATGTGCTGTAATCATCCTGACACCATAACAACCATAGTGCCATGATGATTGAGGCGCCAACACCAGCCATGTCCCTGACAAATTTACCCCAAAAAAGTATTTTCTGGCAGTGCCCCTCCCGAGACTAGACTCTGGATCCGCCTCTGCCTGACATCTGTCATAGCTCAGGTCCAGTCTTTTACTACGACTACAGGAATCCATGAGAAATAAAAATACATGATTTAACATTATGACATAAACTCAAACCTGAAGCATTTGGTTCAACATTGATAGACTTTTCAACTGAAATACAGCTCTTGCAAAAATATGTTGCTGGAATGAATTCTACACCTCTTCAGTAGTACATTATTATTTTTAGGCTGTCTGTTAAACACAGCTATGGATGCTATGTATACCAAACACCCACTCCAATGAGTAAAGATAACTAAGTAAATAGAGAGGGGGATAACAATTGTTTTTTATAGAGAAATATGTAAAATCACAATCAAATTTTCCAAGAAGATGAAAGATCCCATCACTTATCCTCTAATGGGCTCAGAGTGGGAAGATGATCAGTTGTATTTTAGAGTTTATAAATGAGCTCCATAGCTCGTGCAGAACCAATTGATGCTTGGTGTATGTTGAAGAAATGCAGCCCTGGTTTGGAAAATCATCAAAGCCTTTGGGCTTTCAGACTCGGACTGTCATGCCAACAGAGGCCAAGCAACTGAAAATATCATGACTGTCTAAAGGCAAGCGGGGCCTTGCTACACCAAAATAATGGTGCAACAGGGCCCCTCTGTTACCCAGGCTGTCAATATGCACAAATAACAGTGGATATTTACACTTTACATTCATGTCAAACATTCAAAGTCAAACATCCATTGTATTTTTCATTCCTTTAAGACCACCAGCAAATCTTTACTGGCATATATGCTGCATATTGTAAGATTGATCATATTACAGTATGCATGTCCTGCTTACAGGGTATTGTAAGACCCAGCATATCCTGTCTCTTCTGCTTGCACTATACTACAAATACACTGAACTATAAAACAGCTCCTGCTGTTATGCTTTTACTAAAGCCTCTTACACACTATCAGACTTTCATCTGACTTTTCCGTGGATTTTTGTCCAAAGGGCGTTGGCCGTGAACTTGGTATGCATTCAGCCAACTTTCACCAAATCACTCAGTTTTCCAGCTCTTTACCGCCACCCTTTGGGCAACTTCTGGGTGGGTGGACATCTTGTTACACCCAGCCCGAACTATATGGGCTGAGTGCAGAGTGTACCAAGATGGTAGTCGCAGGCAGCATAGCAAAATACTAGGTTAGTTCTTTTCCTCTAATGTCATTTATTTCAGTGCCCATAAGTGTCAGCCACCTGTCAGTGCTCAGCTGTCAGTGCCATCTGTCAGTGCCCATCCATCAGTCAGTGCCCATCTATCAGTCAGTGTCCATCCATCTGTGCCATTTATTTGTGCCATCCATTTGTGCCATCCATTTGTGCCATCCATCTGTGCCAGCCATCTGTGCCAGCCATCCGTCAGTGCCCATCAGCCAGTGCCATCAGTCAGTGCCAGCCATTAGTGCCCACCCTTCAGTGCCACTGCCAGCCATCAGTGCCACCTATTACTGTCAGCCATCAGTGTGTTCAGTGCCACCTATCAGTGCTCATCAATCAGTGCCAGCCATCAGTGCGTGTCACCTATCAGTGCCCATCCATCAGTGCCACTGCCAGCCATCATCCCCGACTCCCAACCATCAGTCAGTGCCACCTTTTAGTACCCATCAGTCAGTGCCAGCCATCAGTGCGTCACTGTTACATGACATTAAAAAAAAGTATCCGTACTTGTACTCGGTCTTAGAAAAGTGGTATCGGGAAAACCCTATATGCAATCTACTCTAAATATACAATGTACCTACATTACAACACACAAGATATCCTGACTTTTCTGTTTACTAACTACTGTATTCTGATGCACCCATTCTCTAAAAAGACCTCCAAACCCCCCAAATTCTAAGCTTCCAGCTTAAAGTAAATTGTAAAAACAAAACTTTTTCTTTACATTTTGGTTAGAGAAGGTGATGGTTAAAATTGGTGTCATTTTTTTTCTTTGCCATTTAGGGAGATTATGTTTCACTTCCTGTCCTTTAGACTCAACAGGAAGTGAGAGAACATCTTTCTTATATGAGGCCGGGAATCCCATTTTAGACAGTTTTCAGAAAAGCAACTATCTCCTATTTAAAGATTTCCCCTCCATTCCTGTTCTGCACAACATTACCTACACTGGTGTTAACCACTTAAGCCCCGGACCAATATGCTGCTAAATGCCCAAAGGCGTTTTTACAATTCGGCACTGCGTCGCTTTAACAGACAATTGCACGCTCGTGCGACGTGGCTCCCAAACAAAATTGGCGTAATTTTTTCCTCACAAATAGAGCTTTCTTTCTGTCTAAATTTTTTTTACTACTATTGGCGGCGATCAGCGATTTTTTTCGTGACTGCGACATTATGGCGGACACTTCGGACAATTTTGACACATTTTTGGGACCATTGTCATTTTCACAGCAAAAAATGCATTTAAATTGCATTGTTTATTGTGAAAATGACAGTTGCAGTTAACCACAGGGGGCGCTGTAGGAGTTAGGGTTCACCTAGTGTGTGTTTACAACTGTAGGGGGGTGTGGCTGTAGGACTGACGTCATCGATCGAGTCTCCCTATAAAAGGGATGACTCGATCGATGCAGCCGCCACAGTGAAGCCGTGTTTACATACGGCTCTCCCCGTTCTTCAGCTCCGGGGAGCGATTGCGACGGAGCGGCTATAAACGAATAGCCGCGCCGTCGTCCCGGATCGCTCCCTGCGGGAATCCGACCGCCGCATGTAGCGGGGGGGAACCCGATCGGACCCTCGACCCGCGGAAAGGCAAGGACGTACCTGTACGCCCATTTGCCTGTATGTGCCATTCTGTGGACGTACATATACTGTACATGCGGCGGTCGGGAAGTGGTTAAAGGTGATCACAACAATTAGGCCCCGTACACACGTCTGAGAAACTCGACGGGCAAAACACATCATTTTGCTCGTCGAGTTCCTTGTGAAGCCGCCGAGGGTCTCGGCGAGCCAACTTTTCCCATTGACTAATGAGGAAATAGAGAACATGTTCTCTTTTTGGCCCGACGAGATCCTCGTCGGTTTCCTCTGCGAAAAGTGTACACACGACTGGTTTTCTCGGCAGAATACGTCTCCCATCGAGTTTCTGGCTGAATTCTGCCGAGAAAACCGGTTGTGTGTACGGGGCCTTAGAATGAATCTCCCTAATGGGGATACAGACAGCAATAAAAACCTGACAATGGCTCTAATCTCTCACCACTCTATCCAAAACAAAAAAAGTTTTGCCTTTCAGTTTTACTGGTCTAAAAGCCTTCTGCTTACACTCACTTACCATAAGGTGATATTAAAAAATAAAATAAAAATAAAGACACACACACACCATAAAACATATTTTATATGTTCATGCTGGAATCAGATGGAGCAATCATAGCAGGATATAGTGTATATTTCTCAGTGTCTTTTTTCCTTGTATGTGTTATCTCTAAGAAGTGTAGAAACAATATTTGTCTACGTGGATCAAATACATTCTTTGATGTTTCTTAATTTAGGTAGGAGGGAGGCAATCACGCGGCACATGCTTCCCACAGAAAACGTTGTTTCTTAATTACGTATAAAATGGAAGCGGTACTTGAGCTGTTGTTACAGACATTCCTGAGAAAATAACAATGACAGTATCGATAGCACTTAACGTCTCTAAAAGTTATTCATGTATTGTATTCATTTACCTAGTGCAGACATATTCCCCAACAAACTACAGAGTCCACATTAAGTTTTCACAATTGTGGAAAAATAAAAAATCGCGCTAGCCTAATTAGTGACAATCAAGTCCTTGTGAGTCACTAATTAGGCTGGCGCGATTTTTTACTTTTCCATATATGTTTGTGCTATGTCACGTTATTGCTGCCTCTCTTTATATTCATTTATTCGATCACACTTTCTTTGGTTAGCGCAATTTTTTATTTTTCCAATTTTCTTTTTCCAACTTTTCACAATTGTTCCTACTCCTGAAGGACTTTCCAGTTTATGGAGTCATAAAGGAAACCATTACTGGAGAACCTATATTAGGTGGAAGCCTACCCGTGTGTAGGTGTTCTCTTATCCAGCTTCTGTTTTGGAAAAGCCATAATACATCTGCGATTGATCTTTATGAAATCAATGAATACAACATTCAGTTTCAAAATAAAAGCATAATAGGGTGATTATCGCTAGCGGCTATAGCAGCCACTTACGATAATCGTAAGCGAATCTGGCAGGTTCATTGATCGCTCAACTTGGTACATTCAGCGTGCCCATTGATGATTCAAATCTCCTGCTGAACCGTCCGAGATTTAAACTGTGTATTGCTTATCTTTGTTAAAAGAGTAGTGTGGGAAAATAATAAAAAATTAAAGATACATCTTCGCCTAGATGGCTGCAGCAGGGAGGGGTTGAGAAGCGGAGGTAGCTGCCAGTCAGGTATCCTGGGGGCAGATCTCGACATTATTTTTGAGATCCTTGCAGAGCCTGAACCAGCTCTGTAACATCAGCCAACAGCGGGCTTTAGCCTGCTGTCAGCTGAATGTGGGTCACAGGAGTACAGAACTTAGTGCACTCCTGTGACTCACAGAGGCAGTATGGCTAAAGAGCTTTGGGCCAGATTCACGTAGCCCAGGCGCAGCGTAACGTAACCGATTTAGGTTACACCGCCGCAAATTTTCTGTCTAAGTGCCCGATCCACAAAGCACTTACCTGGAAATTTGCGGCGGTGTATCCTAAATCCGTCCGGGCCAATTCAAATGGGGCGGGTACCATTTAAATTAGGCGCGCTCCCGCGCCGGACGTACTGCGCATGCTCCCGACACAAATTTCCTGACGCGCCAATGTTTTGTGAATCGCGACGTGAAAAAAAGACTTGCGCCGGAAAAAAAAAAATGTAAAAAAAATTTGAAAACGACGTGGGAAAGACGGGTATACTTTTACATGGTGTAGTAAGCTTACACTTTGTAAAAGGTACCCTATCTTTGTGACGGCAAACTAACACTTGCGGCGACGTAACGACGGGAAAAAGTTTCGTGGATCGCCGTAACTGCTAATTTGCATACCCGACGCTGGTTTACGACGCAAAATCCCCCCAGCGGCGGCCGCGGTACTGCATCCTAAGATCTGACAGTGTAAAACTATTACACCTGTCGGATCTTAGGGATATCTATGTGTAACTGATTCTATGAATCAGTCGCATAGATAGATACAGGGATACAACGCCGTATCAGCAGATACGCCATCGTATCCCTTTTGTGAATCTGGCCCTTTGATCCTACATCTCCTTTAAAGATCCTTAGGCCCCGTACACACCATAGAATCTATCCACAGATAAATCCCATCGAATGGGTTTCAGCGGATAGATTCTATGGTGTGTACACTCCGGCGGATATTTATCCGCGGATAAATCTCCCCTGGGATGGATTTCCAGCAGATGGATATTTGCTGACATGCTCAACAAATCCATCTGCTGAAGTCCATCCCAACGGATGGATCCGCTGGTCTGTACAGACTCACCGGATCCATCCGTCCAAAGGGATTCCCCGCACGCGTCGTAATGATTTGACGCATGCGTGGAATTCCTTATATGACAGCGTCGCGCCCGTCGCCGCGTCATAATCGCGGCGACGGCGCGACACGTCATCGCCAGAGGATTTTGGCGCGGATTTCAATGCGATGGTGTGTACACGCCATCGCATAGAAATCTGCTGAAATCCTCTCTGGACCGTATCCGCGGATAAATCCTCTCGTGTGTATGGGGCCTTAGAAAACAGAATTAAAGCATACAGTTTCTCCCTTGTTTTAATTAATAATGCCCATTACATGGTGAGCCCGATGATTATACAGAACTTTTTTCGCTTTGTTTAACTACTTACGGACCGCCCGCTACATTTGTATTGGACAGGTTGGCTCCCCTGCACGAATTGCCGTCAATGTACGTCGCTTCGCGCAGGTGCAGTTGCACGCTGATGGAGCATGTCTGCGGGTCGGGGGGGACTCAATGTCCGTCTGCGACCCGCGATCGCCTAGTACAGAGGCAGGGGGAATCTCCATTCTGACAGATGACATGACAGAGATCTACTGTTCTTAGTGATCAGGAACAGTGATCTCTGTCATGTCCCAGGCAGCCCATCCCTCTACAGTTAGAACACGCTGAGGGAACACACTTAACCCCTTGATCACCCCCTAGTGTTAACCCCTTCTCTGTCAGTGTCATTTTTACATTGATCAGTGCATTTTTATAGCACTGATCAATGTAAAAATGTCACCGGTCCCCAAAAAGTGTAATTTGGGGTCAGAGTTGTCCGCAATGTCGCAGTCCCACTAAAAGTCACAGATCACCGCCATAACCAGTAGAAACAATAAAAATAAATAAAAGTCCCTAAATCTATCCCATAGTTTGTAGATGCAATAACTTTTGCGCAAACCCATCAATAGACGCATATTGTGTTTTTTTTTTACCAAAAATATGTAGAAGAATATATATCGGCCTAAACGAATGAATACATTTGTTTTTATATATAATATATTAATGTAGCACTACCCCCGGAGGAGCTACTGGTTGTTTTGGGTGGCACATTTACCACGTGGCTATCCGAATTCCTAGGGGTGAATTGTGCATATAGCAATAGTAAAAGGAATGTCCACAACAAGTGTCTTTGCTGTGCTCTTTATTACCCAGTCGGGTAAAAACAATGACAAATGTGATGATATCCTCCACCAGTATAAGAAGTGCCTCATTACCAGATGAGATGGACCATATGGCCCGGATTCACAAAGCACTTGCGCCGACGTATCTCCAGATACTTACGCCGCGTAAGTGCAAATATGCGCCGTCGTATCTATGCGCCGGACTCAGAAACTAAGATACGCCTGAAAATAGGCTTCATCCGACCGACGTAACTTGCCTACGCCGGCATAGAGTGGGCGCATATTTACGCTGGACGTATTTGGCGCTCCCATTGATTTTCTATTCACATATGCAAATGAGGGAGATACGCCGATTCACGAACGTCCGTCCGTCCGACGCAAGCGCGCGTAAAGTCATACGTCCGGCGTAAAGTTATGCCCCATAAAGGAGGTGTAACTCAGCAGCATCCATGCAAAGGGAACACAAGCCAACGTATTTTACGTAGGACGTGAATATGACTAGGCATAGGTTACGTTCACACGGTAGGCAGTGATCCGACGTATCTTAGGGAGTAGTTCCGCACTGGGGTGCGTCCACGGGATGGCTCATGCGCCGTTCGTTATACGTATCTGTCTGGTGCTCGGCCTATCATTTGAATGGGGTCACGCCTCATTTGCATGGCTCACGCCCACTTCCACCTACGCCGGCTTACGCCTAGGAAACCCAGCACAGTTTTGGCAGCACTGGCTTTGTGAATTCAGTGCTTGCCTCTCTGCGCTGCGTCGGCATAGCGTAAAGGAGATACGCTACGGTGGCATAAATGTGTGATGATATCCTCCACCAGTATAAGAAGTGCCTCCTTACCAGATGAGTTGGACCATATGTTTTCACAAGTGGTCAAAGACAGCTTGTTCTCATCATAAGGGAGATGGTGCAGTGGAGTCCAATGCAGCAGTGAATAGTAGGTCCAATGCGGAATAAAAAATAAAAACATGTTCTAAGTGTAGACTGTATTTATTCCAGGGAAAGGTAAAAAACTGCACTTCACCATACTACAGTCAGTCTGGTATGTCTGCAGATAATCTGCCAGAAAACAACTAGCCAGTAGGCGATTGGCAATATAAAATAAAATAAAAACTCGGAGCAACAGCCACAAGCAGCAGCAGAAAGGACGCGGGTGACGTCACAGGAAAAGTCTACACTTAGAACGTGTATTTATTTTTTATTCCGCATTGGACCTACTATTCACTGCTGCATTGGACTCCACTCCACCATCTCCCTTATGGTGAGAAAGCTGTCTTTGACCACTTGTGAAAACATATGGTCCATCTCATCTGGTAAGGAGGCATTTCTTATATTGGTGGAGGATATCATCACATTTGCCAAAGATTTTTACTATTTCACTCGGTGTCATCTTAATTCTTGATTCTTCAGTCAAGGACTTTATTTGCGCTGCACTTTTATTATTATTTATCTTGCTATCACAGCCCAGCAGCCTGAAGGTGAGTTACAATGACAATGCTGCTGCCATCACAAAGTTTTTAGCAATGCCACTGAGCAGGGAATGAATCAGCGATCACTGCCAAATATAGTACAACTTACACTAACAATAAGTAAATTACAAGTGCCTTCCTTTACAGTTGCTATAGAAATTTAGCCCAAATTATAGCTGTGTTTTATGGAGGTCATCAACACTTTCATTACAGTGAAAGGAAATGTGCAATTCCCAAAAATAAGTATGTACTGTATATACCAACAGTACTTATCTAAGCTAACATATGTTTTCACTGCTGCTGATATACAGTCAACAGGCCAGCAACTGAAAGCCTACTTGTTTCTAGTAAACTTACCCCTGCTAGCACAGAGATAACCTTGTGGCTCTGAGAAAAAGAACACTGTACTGTGGCGGCTGGTGCTCCATTAGTCAGAGGGGCGGCAGACAGACCTGACCACAGACCCACCCCCCGTCGCTCCAGCCCTCCACCCCACACTAACCCCCCCACCGTCACTCGAGCCCACCACAGCCCACACCATTGACAACATCCCCCACTCCCGGTGGTCGCAGCTAGCCCTCTCGCCTCCGCCTGGCCCCCGTCAGCCGTGCACTTACCCCGTGCACGTCACAGCTGCGGCTTCCATCCTCCGTCTTCACCGTGTCCCGGTCGTTGCTTCTCCTCTCGGCCAATGGGGTCTTCGGACTCCTGGCCAATGGGGGTCTTCCAAATCCTGGGCAATGGGGTGTTCAGACTCCTGGCCAATGGGGTCTTCAGACTCCCAGACAATGGGGTCTTCAGAATCCTGGCCAATGGGGTCTTTAGACTCCCGGCCAATGGGGTCTCAGGACCCACTTCCTGATTGGAGGAGAAACAGGAAGACAGCGAATATTAATTCACTAATGTCACACAAAAGGGTGGTCTCAGGGTGCAGTGCTTTGCGCTCCAAGCCCACCCTTTTTTTTAGCCAAGTAGAGCCTAATGCCGCATACACACCATCACTTTATGTGATGAAAAAAAAAGACATTTTCTGTGAAGTAAAAAATGACGTTTTTGAAACTTCAATTTTCAAAGACGAAGTTGCCTACACACCATTGTTTTTCTCACAATGTTCTAGCAAAGCGAGGTTACATTCTCACCACATTTTTCCATTGAAGCTCGCTTCATAACTAGCTTCTGGGCATGCGTGGGTGAAAAAACGTCGTTTTAAACAACGTTTTTTGCTACACACGGTCAATTTCTGTGAAGTAAAAAATTAAGTTTTGAAAAACGACACATAAAATTGAAGCATGCTTCAATTTTTTTGTCGTTTTTTACAAGACATAAAACGACGTTTTCCCCCACACACGGTCATTTAAAGTGCCGTTTTTAAAAACGTCATTTTTTTTCATCACATAAAGTGATGGTGTGTACGCGGCATTAGGCTCTAATCATGGGCTTCTAAAAAAAATATAAACATCCATAGAAATCCATGCATCCTTGCATGTAGATTAGGGGAAGGGTGCATTAATTGGGGGGGGGGGGGGCTGCCACAAACTGTAATGTAACAGAAGTACAAAAAAGAAGTAGGACAGAATGTGATACAGTCTTACAGTAGTTCACATTTCAACATATTGGTTTAATAAAACTTAATTAGGAAATAAAAAGTACAGTGCAAAGGTAAAAAGTAGTCATAAAAAAGCTAAATTAGATTAGATACAGAGATGATGTCAGTCTTTTTTTTTTTTGAACCTTTGTTTCAGGAACACATATTTCTGAGGACATTGACTTATAATCACCAAAGTTTATCATGGCTTAGAGCTGATCTCTGGGCTCTGCCAAGTTCCGCATAGCCTTGCGGCACTGGTGGGTACTGATAGGTGGCAGTGATGGGCACTGATGAGCAGCACTGGTGGGCACTGATAGGCGGCACAGATAGGCAGCACTGATGGACACTGATGGGCGGCACTGATTGGCACTAATGGGCAGCACTGATGGGCGGTATTGATGGACACTAATGGGAGGCACTGATGTGCATCGATGGCCAGCACTGATGAGCACACACTGATGGGCACTGAAAATCTTAACTGACTGGCATCACTTATAGGCACTGATTGGTGGCACTTATGGACACTGATTTGTGGCACTGATGGGCACTGATTGGTGGCACTGATGGGCAATGCTGGGGCTTTCTTGTAATCAGGGCACTGATGATCAGTGCCCTGATTACCTGCCCAGGTCTCCCCTGCGAAGAGATGCCACTGATCGGCACTCCTTGCCAGTGTGAGGAGTGGAGAGCCGATTCATGGCACTTCCATATTTACATGTGACTGGCTGTGATCAGACACAGCCGATTACATGGTTAAAGAGCCGCAGCCACGGCTCTTTACAGAGATTGGGGTCGTGCCGTGTCCTAGCAACACAGCACGACCACGATCGCCCGTGCTGCGCTCCCCTGCGACAGTGGGTGTTCTGGGGCACCATCATATGACGTCCACTCAGTACGAGAGCCACACCATGATTTGCCGTGATTAACCACTTCCATACAGGGCACTTACGCACCTTCCCGCCCAAGCCAATTTTCAGCTTTCAGCACTGTCGCACTTTGAATGGCAATTGCGCGGTCGTGCTACACTGTACCCAAACAAAATTGGCGTCCTTTTTTCCCCACAAATAGAGCTTTCTTTTGGTGGTATTTGATCACCTCTGCATTTTTTTTTTTTTGCACAACAACTAAAAAAAGACTGAAAATTTTGAAAAAAATTACGTTTTTATTTTTTTCTGTTAATTTTTTTGTAAATAAGTAAGTTTTCTCTTTCAATTACGGGCACTGATATGGCGGCACTAATGAGATGGCACTGATGGACATTGATGAGGTAGTACTGACGGGCACAGATAAGGTGGCACTGATTGGCGGCGCTGGTATGCGGCACTGATGGGCACACATAGGCGGCACTGATGGGCACACATAGGCACTGATGGGCACACATAGGCGGCACTGATGGGCACTCATGGGCGGCACTGATGGGCACTCATGGGCGGCACTGGGCACTCATATGCGGCACAGATGGGCACTCATGGGTGGCACTTATGGGTGGCACTGATGGATACTTATGGGTGGCACAGATGGGCACTGATAGGTGGGCACTGGGCATGGATGGGCACTGTGGGGTGGCACTGATGGACACTATGGGGTGGCACTGATAGACACTGTGGGGTGGCACTGATGGACACTATACAGAAAAAACACAAGAAAACTTTTTCTTGTGTTTTTTCTGTATTGTGTCTGATTTATAACTGCTGCTCACACTATACTGTTTAAAGTATATTTACTTATTATCTATTCACATTGATAGTTCCTCATTATGGACATTTTTGAGTTCAGAGCCAAAAAGCTTTTAAACACCGATGGGGTCTTTGAATCCTACAAAGAAGATGAAGGGGACCTAGGTGGCCTGTTTACACGGTTAAAAAACGTATTGGTCTCTGAGAACCACACCAAGTGGGATATAGCCTACTTGGAGTCCTATGTTAAATTGGGTATGGTTCCCAGGAGCCTCAGATGGGAGGTCCCACCCCAGAAAGGGGACCTAGATCTTGAGGACTGGTTTAAGTATTTTAACACTGCTGGTATCACTTTCCTTGAATTCCTCATTAAGAAAAAAGTTACAAAACTAGGTAGGCTGGATGATGAGATCAAAATCATTAAAACCAGCCTGGATCCCTCGAAGGAAAATGAGGAGTACAGGGAAAAGTCCCTTGGTCTTCTTGGTCTTCTGGAAAGGGAGGACAAGGACCAGCGGATTAAAAAGAAAAAGAAATTCAATAGGGACCTTGAAGACTACCAGAACAGTGTAGTCTTCAACTGGCAGAAAAAACTGCTTGAGGAGGAAAAAAGATCAGTTCCTACCGCAATGGAGGTTTCAAACCCACAGGCTACCAACTCCTCTGGAGGCGAACCCCCCAATCAGGGAGGACCCAAGTGGCACCCTCCCCATCTAAAGGGAGGTGGTCCCTCGGGTAGAGCTTCCCCTAGGAGAGGACAAGGACCCCTCAAGGGACCCCCTTTAAAAAATCAGGGTCGTCTAATAACGTCTAGACCGAATCTCAGACCACCATATGCCAATGGCCCCCCACAGGGAGCTTCTGGCTATGGTCATAACCCGGCTGTTCCTCCAGGCGGAGCTAATTATTTTCAGAGTCAGCCCCCTAGAGCCTCTTATCAAGCACCTAGAGGTAGGGGATGGGGTTATGGAGGTCAAAGAGGACCTAGTTACCCCTCGGATAATAATAGTAATTGGCGTCAGGGTCAAATGGGGGAGGGCGACTATCCCTCTCCAGCATATTTTCAGCCTGAATCAGGGCTAGGGTGGGAGTATAATATCCCAACCAACAATGCCTTTTTTCCCCTATGTGATATGGATGGGCCTGAAGAATACCAGACACCTCGTACTAATAGCTTCCCTGTCCCTAATGGAGGAGCTTGGTTCGCACCTCCCCCTTATCCGTCCTATAATGCCCCTGCCCCTTCTGGAGCTTCTATAGTTCAAAATGGCTCCCGGAATTGGGGTTTTCACAGGGCCAGCCAAGGCACCAAAAGGCTGGGCGAAAGAGGCGGGGCATTAGAGGAGGGAGGAGACGCAGGACAGCCCAAGCGTTCCAAAACGTAGAGGGTAGAGGTATTTTTAATTTAAGTTCCAGAACATTGACAGACTCTGAGAAATCTATATTGGATAAAGGCCTTAAATACGCACCTCCTCAGAGTCTTAATAAATTTGGAACATATATGGATGTCCACAAATTCGTGAGAAAAATTAATATTAAGAGGTACATGGCGGGCATCCCCTCCATTAGTCAACATCCTGAAAATGGGTACGTTCATATGGGCCTATCGAATGCCTCCCTTTTTAACCCTCCTGGTGGACTGGCACCATCCCTGAAAATTTTCAGGGATGTTCTACTGAGAGATTTGGAGGCGATGAAGGTTAAGAAAGCTAAACTTAATAAGACCTTACAGGAAGGATTAGATTCCTTATGTACTAATAAAGAATTAGTTATAAGACCTGCAGATAAGGGGGGGGGGGGCATAGTCGTTCTAGACAAGGCCGACTATCTGAAGGAAATGCATAATATTGTCGATGACACCAATACTTATTCTATTCTACCCAATGACCCTAAAAGTAAATATAAGAGGGATTTGGAGATCTTGGTGGAAAGGGGTGTGTTTGAGGGTATACTCACTAGTAAAGAGAAACTTTTTCTTATACCCAAAGCCCCACGTACCCCGACGATATATTACCTCCCTAAACTTCATAAGAACCCTATCTGCCCCCCGGGACGACCTATAGTGAGTGGCATAGATTCAATCACGTCCCGGGTGGGCAGATATATTGATTTTTATTTACAGCCCCTAGTAAAGAAAATCCCTTCTTATGTTAGGGATTCTAAACACATCATGAACATTCTATCTGATGTTCCACCCACTTTGGGCATGTGGATGGTCACCATTGATGTCAAGTCCCTTTATACCATCATTCCCCATGAGTTGGGGTTGGAGGCAGTCCGTCACTATCTTTTGAGGGATTCAGGGTTATTGACCAAACAGGTGGAGTTCATTATGGGGTTGTTAAAGTTCGCAGCCGAATCTAATTATTTTTGGTTTGAAAACAACTTTTACAAACAGGTTACGGGAGTAGCCATGGGGGCAAAATATGCCCCCAGCTTGGCTAATTTGTTTATGGCCAAGTGGGAGGAGGATGTCATCTATGTAGGGGACACTCCCCAGATTGCCCTTTGGGCAAGATACATTGATGACATCCTCCTCCTATGGGTTGGCGAATATGATGACCTTACCAACTTCATCTCTAGGCTCAATTCCAATCAGAGGGGAATAGAGTTAAAATTTGAGGCCAGCCAGTCCAGCGTCCACTATTTGGATTTAAATATTATGATTAAAGCTGGGAGTTTCGTTACGTCTACATATTTTAAGGACACAGACCGTAACGCCTTTATTCCAACTGATAGTTGCCATCATACCCCTTGGATTAAGGGAGTCCCTAAAAGCCAATACTTGAGGTTGAGAAGAAATTGTACAGATCTTCAGGATTTTTCAATTCAAGCAGGGACACTTACCGATCGATTTTTGGAGAAGGGCTATGATCAGGAAGAACTGGAGGAGTCCCTGAATCAGGTTCTCGCCATGGACAGGAAGGACTTGTTAGTTGATAAAAAGAAAGATGTGGGTGGGGAATTTTTGAATTGCGCACCCTTCATCACATCATACTCTGTCCAGCACAGGTCTGTCTCCCATTTGATTCGTAAGCATTGGCACATAGCAACCAATGACCCTGTGCTGAAAGATATTTTGCCTGATAGGCCCAAAGTAATCTTTAGGGGAGTCCAGTCTTTGAGGAATAAAATCTCACTCAACGTGATTGATCCCCCCACGGGGGCTAGAGGTTTTTTTGACCAACTGAAGGGGTACTATAAGTGCAAGAGATGTAGAGTTTTCTCTTTGAGCACCAACACCAAGAGGTGTGTTACAACGTTCACCTCTACTGTTACGAATAAGGAATTTAAAATCGTTCCATGCATAACCTGTGCGTCAACAGGGGTGGTCTATTTGGTTCAATGCCCGTGCGGCCTACAATATGTGGGCCGGACCAAAAGGTCCTTTCAAATAAGGGTAAACGAGCATATTACCAACATACTGGGTGGTTTTAAAGACCATTCAGTGTCGAACCATTATAGACTTAAACATAACCGAGACCCTGCCAATACTCTATTTCTGGGAATTGATAAGTTCAAACCCCATTGGAGGGGGAGCAATCTAGTGAGGGATATATCCCAGATGGAGATGGGATGGATACATCGGTTGAAAACGTACACTCCTTTTGGTTTAAATATTGACACGGATGTCAACGCTTTTATTAATAATGCATAAATGTGAACTCCTTGTGAAAGGCACCATTGGGGTAGAGGTTTTTTTCTTTCCCCTTTTTTTCCCCCTTTCTTTTGGTTTATTGGGTTTTTTGTGTTGCCTAATAATTTATACATGGGAATATTTGACATAATAGTTAAATAATTTACTTATTATTAAACGTAATTTTTTTCCCTTTTTCTTTTATATAGGGGAAGGGTTAATATATATTTTTTATGAATTTTTCTTGTCACTTTTAAGGAATTTCACTATAATAGACCTGTACGGTCATTTTCCAATTGGTAATTTTTGCACTTAACAATTAGATTTATTGTTGTTTATTACACTGAGTATGGGGTTAATTACCCCTTTCTCTCTCTTTTTTTATATAAAGAAAGAAAAGTGGTTTTCTTCTTTTTTCACATATCACTTTTTATGTAAAGTAATTTTTATATAAAAATTATAATGTTTATTTAAAAATAGATAGGGTCTCACTGATTCTCTATGCACAACACTTAGATTAGGGAGAAATCAGAATGATGTGACTATAGATGTAGTTACACATTTTGTCATACAATTTACTTGTTTCTTCATTAGAATATTTATTTTGCCTCTACACCTAATATTATATCGCTCTCCAGGAGGATTGCCTATCCTGCCAGACAGCAGGTTTTTTTTTACCTTTTGACAATTAATTTCATTATTGATCTTTGATACATCCCAGCAGGACAGGTCATAATTCTTGGGGGGAAGTATCGGCCTATCTCGATTGCCTATCGAGTATAGCCGATTGTACGTCCTGAACTGGGAGGGAGGTGTCTAGTGCCAGAGATATCCTTTTTTCCCCTTCAGGGTTTATTCGTTTTTTAAGTCATTATTTGGCTCCGCTTTGATCGGATTCGTTTAGATTCTGACCGGCGTGTAATCGGGAACTAATGAATTAAAGTTTTTAAAGTTTTTATTATGATTAGCCCTTTTTTTGATTGCTGCTAATCTTCCGGAGGCGTTGCGCCGCGCTTCCTGGTTTGGGCAACTACCCATATTGCAAATGGCGTTTTCTGCATCCACTGAGCTGCTTTTCATATTGAGTGGCAGGTATTTAATGGTGTCTCACTGCTGAAAGCCCCACCCCCATTGAGAACGTCCCCTTGTGACGAAACACGTTTGGGAGGCTACGCCAGTGACGTCACCACGCTCGGGAGGAGGGCTCCTGCATGCCGGCCGGCATTTACATTTTAACACACGCTGTTTTATCTCTACTCGCTGTAAGTACATTACTTTTTAATAAAATTTGTTACCCAGCGGTATTACGCTATATGCGTCCTTTCTTTTATATAATTCCCTGCATTGGAGCGATCGATTCAGAAACGGTCGTGAAGCTGGTGATTTTGTCCTGTGACTTCTGGGGAACCTAAAGGCCGTGGCTGGGCTATAGCCAACTGCTCTGGTTACTTGCCATCTGGTAAGAGGCTCATTATTCTCGGTGGAGGGACCTCACGATTTGTTTACATGTCACCGGATGATTGAAAGATCCATTATTTCAGCACTAGCAACTTTCTAAGGAATCATTTTCTTTGAATATCACAACAGTAGCTTTTGCCTATGAGTATAAAGACTCTCTTTGGACTTTCTGCTAATTTCCATTCCTTAAAGGAGAGGTTTATCACTTATATTAGCTTGGCGCGGCTTTTTGTTTGTTTGTTTGTTTACTGATGGACACTGTGGGGAGGCACTGATTTACCCATTTGTGGGCACTGATTGGCATCTTTTTTTTTTTTTAATGCTTTTTTTTAGACTTTTTTTTCGTTTTTTTCAGACTTTTTTTTTGTTTGCCCTTCCCTGTGGGCTTCCCTGGTGGTCCAGTGTGGCGATCCGAGGCGGGGCTGCGCTGATAAACAATCAGCGCGAACCCCCCCTGTCAGGAGAGCCGCCGATCGGCTCTCCTCTACTCGCGTCTGTCAGACGCGAGTGAGGAAGAGCCATCAACGGCTCTTCCTGTTTACATCGTGATCAGCCGTGGTTGGACACGGCTGATCACGTGGTAAAGAGTCTCCGTGAGAGACTCTTTACCGAGATCGGTGTTGCGGGGTGTCAGACTCACACCCTGCAACAACGATCGCCGCGATGCGCGCCCCACGTCCAGTCAGGATTCTACAACCACTTTGCCGCCGTCAATATGTCATTGGCGGGCGGCAAGTGGTTAAACATGCTTTTGGAGATTGCTTATACATTTTTAAAGTGTTACTAAACCCACAACAGTAAAATCAGTCTGTATATGCAGTAAAGCATGCTTGTTGTACTCACTGTGGAACCTAAGGGGTTAATCACCCACATTGTGTAAAAACAAGGGATGTATGATCATGTCTTGTCTGATTCCCTTTTTTTTATTGTCCCCAACCCATCTGCTGATAGTACAGAGCCATGGAGGCATCCTGCACATGCTCAGTTTGGTGTGTATTGCTAGAGAGCTTGTTTGTCTTTTGAAAGGCTGCATGTGATCAGCACAGGACCAATCAGCACTGTTCAGAAAGAGGGTCAGGGGTCATGCAGCATCATAGGACAATCAGAGGAGAATGAATACTCCCCCTACTAGCTTTAACCAGTGCACTGGCAGAAGTCACAAGACTGCTATACACTGCTGATGAGAAAAATGTATTAGCAGTTTATATTTACTAAAATAATTGCATTTCCATGTTCTGTGTACTGTGGGAGACCATTTATAGTGAATGCAGGCTCCTGAGTTTAGTAAAACTGAAAGACAATTATTATTATCAAAATCAATGTACATATTTTCAAGCACACTACGAATCATCAAGTGTCGTCCGAAACTTTTATTGAAGAATGATTACATCACAAAGGACTAAGTGTAAAGTTTCGGAGTCGGGCAGGACCCCTTTATCACATATCTTACAAAGGGGTGTTCTGGCAAATATGTGCATTGACCTATGATGTATCCAATCTCCAGCTGGTAGTTGCTGCAGCACTCGCTACTTTTGAGCCCATTAATAGCTCTACCACATTTACACAGACGTGAGTGTGATATATTATCATGCATTCGAATACTATATATATATATCAAGTGCATTTCAGCTGTATTAAGCCTAACCTTCTAGAGTGTCGCTGTACCTTTAGAAGGGAACAGGTTACCCCCAGATAAGGCTAGTCTTAATTTATTAATTGAGCTATATATATATATATATATATATATTATATATATATATATATATATATATATATATGTATATATATACTGTATATGTCCCAAATATATACATGTCACAGATGTAGAATTAGGGCCCACACTTTGCAGAGGTGTCTTTACGAGACAGTTAACCTTAACATTGTGCGGTAATCACTCTAGATCTGTAGGAAGCATGACCTTTATTTCTGCATTAACTTAATCTAGTATAGTGGGAATTACAAAACAACAAGCCACCAATAAATATATAATAGTTTATATGGGTTCAATAGACATACAATTGTAGCCCAGTCTTACTGGTGACTATCATGTCATGTTTTTCCCCCCTGGTTCACACTGCTGCGACTTCAAAGTTGCGCAACTTTTAATCAACTTCATCGTGAATTGCATACGACTTCTTTAACACTACCAAAAGTAGTAAAAGAAAATATAGGAACCAATAGGTTCCAAACCCGCGCAAATCAATGACCAAAAAACAAATAAACTACAATAATGAGCTGCGTGTTGCAAAGTGTAAAAAACACCTATAACGTGAACAGAAACAAAGAAACTACGCTCTTATATCATCACCATTCACCATAGTGAATAAACAAATAAATAAATACATCTTCATTTGAATTTAAGAAAATATCTAACAATTGTGAAGTCCATGTACAGATCCCACACGTGAATAACGTCCTCAGTGAGTTTAGGAAAGGTTCCTCTCCACCCTCATGCAGACAGACATGCAGACATACAATGCACTTACCAGACTTAATTGACCCCTATTACAGGGAGTCAAATTATGCATATGGGAAAATACAAGATGTCATACATGAGGGTCACAGGAATGAATCCAAGTGGAGATGTCAATCAACTCCATAAAGAATAATAGATTTGTTTCTCCTACAGCTTTTTGGAGCTTGGAGCTTCGAGCTACAAAACTGAGGCGCAAACGAAGCCTTAGGCCTCGTACACACGACCAGACATGTCCGCTGAAACTGGTCCGCCGACCAGTGTCAGCGGACAGATCCGATCGTGTGTACAGGCTAGCGGACAGATTTCCAACGGACAAATGTTTCTTAGCATGCTAAGAAACATGTCCGCTGGGAAGCTGTCCGGCGGACGTCTAACCAGCGGACAGAAATCCCGCGAATGCGTCAAATTGATTCGACGCATGCGTGGAAGCATTGAACTTGCGCGATAGAGAACGTCGGAGTCGTCTACGTCACCGCGTTCTCTGTCCGCGCGGATTTCGGTTTGATGGTGTGTACAGCCATCAGACCGAAATCTCCCAGCGGACATGTCCGATGAAAACGGTCCGGCGGACCGTTTTTATCGGACTGTCCGCTCGTCTGTACGGGGCCTTACACATATTGTGAATCCTCTAAAAAACAATAGTCTCTAAAATACAGATGACCGAATGTCCAAATCGTTGATAGTTACAAAAATGTAGTGAACTAAGTTGAAAACTTTTACAAAAGTTCCGTTGCCTTAAAGACATAGCAAGACACAGGAATTGCTATATAATATTCATTTCATGCTTCATCACAGGGCATCACTCTTAAAGGAGGGCAGATGAGATCAGCTAAAACATGGGTCTTCAAACTACGGCCCTCCAGGTGTTCAGGAACTACAATTCCCATCATGCCTAGTCATGTCTGTGAATGTCAGAGCTTTACAATGCCTCATGGGAAGTGTAGTTCCGCAACAGTTGGAGGGCCGTAGTTTGAGGATCCCTGAGCTAAAACAACCAACCCATTCATTTTATGATACTTTTTTTCTGCTGAATTTGCCTGCAACCAATACATGGTCGTAGAAAAAGCATCAATCTTTCTTACAAAGATATGTTAAGGGAATTCCAGACGGAACATTCTGTCCTCATACAACACAATCTATAGAGATGGCAGCTTTGTTGGTTTTTGATGTTGCCTACATGGGAATATGTTTGATATCACAGGTACACAAGATGTTCCCCATATGCCATTTGTGATGGCTTTGAATAACACTAGTGACAAATACTATTTTTAAAATGTGCTGACAGCATGCAGTGGATTGGAAGATGCAAAACAAGTATTTACAGCTGGTGAATTACGGGAAGTTATTTTGTGCGCCAGCCAGGAGACATATTGGAGGATATTTTTATCATGTAAACGTCTATGTTCAAAATGTTTGTGCTTTAGAATTGTTAAAATGGAAAACATTTAACATTTAAGATGGAAATCTGTAAATACTTACCAAAAAAGTTTTTTTTTAGCTAAACCTTTTACTAGAGCATAGTCAAATGTTTATTTATATTCCAATTCCAGAAGTAGAACAGATGGTAGAAAACAGCAAGTAAGACATGGAATGGACTACATTGACAAAGGTGAGCGATTAGGAGAACTGGTCCAGTGTCACACAATCTCCAAGGACAGGAGTCTCTAAACTTTCTAAACAAAGGGTCAGTTCAATGTCCTTCATATTTTAGAGGGGGCCGGACTGAGGCCATTAGGAATACAACTTGTCCTGACAGCAGTTTTTACCAGAAAATTGGGTATTATATTGGATTTGTTTGCAATAAAATATTATTTTTGTGTGTTTTTTCCTGAAGTTATGTGTTTCATAAACAGCTGCACATGTATCCTGCAGCTTTTAAAATGTAAACTACCATAATTTTATTCTACAGGGTATCTGTTTTCAGAAAATATATATTTGTTTGAGGGTTACAGTGATTTCCAGATTTCAAGTTTGTGAAAAAATAAATCGAAAAATTGCCCCAATAGACAAGTAATTACACACCAAAGCCATCTTGGGGGTGGGTAATAAAATCTTCCACAAACTGAATTATCTGTAAGAATGGCAATGTATCAGAATCAGAATACTTTATTAATTCTAAAGGGAAATTATGTATGACTAGTTTATGGAGATTATACCCAATTAATTTTTTTATTCCTCATACCACCACCTTAATGAATTAAAGTGGTTTTAAAGGCAGAAGTGTTTTTTTTTTATCTTAATGCATTCTATACATTAAGATAAAAACCCTTTTGTGTGTAGCAGCCACCCTCAGCCCCCCTAACACTTATCTGAGGTCCCTCTTAGTCCAGCGACATCCACGAGTGTCTCAGCCATCCGAGATTCTTCCTCCTGATTAGTTGAAACGCAGCAGCGGCGCCATAGGCTGCCACTGCTTTTAATCAAAATCAGCTCGCCAATCAGGGGAGAGACGGGGCAGTGTCAAGTTGGGGCTCTGTGTCTGAATGGACACAGGGAACTGTGACTCTGCTTGGGTGCCCCCATAGCAAGCTGATGGTTGTGGGGGCACTGAACAGGAGGGAGGGGCAAGTAGCAGTGAAGAGGGAACTGAGAATAGGATGATCAGACTGCTCTGTGCAAATCCACTGCAACAGAACTGGTAAGTATGACTCGTTTTATATGGAAAAAAAATAGACTTTACAATCACTTTAAGCCATTGTTGGATTAGCAATGGTATGTCTGTCAGTCTGTAAGATCAGCAAAAGATCATACTTAAATGATTTTTTGCATAATAGTTTAAACCTGTCTGTAAACATGAGCTTACAGTTGCCTGGTCCAGCCAGTTTTTGATCTAGATCGGCAACTATCATCATATGTCTATAAAGTCAAGCAGTTACGGTATCTTCTGGGAGAGCACTCCTAAGGGAAAATTTATCACACAGATTAGAAAACATATTCCCAGTATACATAATAAAATTAAAGTGAACCACCTATATCTTCTGCCCCTGACTTTCTGCGTTCATGAAAACATGAACCTTCGTTTGGGCTTAGATTACAGGAGAGTATAACCTTCATGGGTGCCATTGGACACTCAGATTATGTCTACGCAACTATGGTCACCTTAAAGCGGTAGAAAAACCCTGGATTTCGAATTTTTCCCTACAGGTAATCTTACAAATAAGCTTAAATAGGTATTAAAGCATTGTTTTTTCTCTAAAATAACAAATATATTATACTTACCTGCTCTGTGCAGTGGTTTTGCATGCTGGTTCTCTTGGCTCCTCCCTCCTGCCAGATGCTCCCACAGCAAGCAGCTCTGGGGGGCAACCAACCAGGCGCACTCCAAAGCCACAACTCTGTGTGTCCATTCAAACACGGAGCCACAGCTCGGTCCCACCCTGTCCCCTCTGTCTCCTGATTGACTCCCTGGTTGTGATTGACAGCAGTGAGAGCCAAGGCTCCCGTAGACATCGCTGGACCGAGAGGGTGCTCAGGTAAGTCTTAGGCGAGGCTGCAGCACACAGAAGGTTTTCTACATTTATGCATATGCATGAAGGTAAAAAAAAAAACTTGTGCCTTCACAACCACTTTAAAATATAGATTACCTGTAGGTTAAATGAATATCTCCTGAACATGCACCATTTAGGAGATATTTGCTTGATTGGCAGCCAGTGATGTCACTGACACATGTGCTCTGAGGGAATGGCATATTCATGCTGTTGCTTCAGAGCTCTGTGCCATGGTTGTGACTCTCCTGCGCATGTGCAGGAGTGATGTCATCGCGGCTTGACTTTTCAAGTGGCTGCAGCCCGAAAACCCAGAAGGAATATGGAAGCCTCTGCAGCGGATGACATCACGCCGTCGGAGGGCTTAGTTCCAAGGTATGTCTTTCATAACGTGCTAGTATGCGATGCATACTAGCACATTATACCTTTACCTTGCTAGGGAGAAAGTTTTGTTTTTCTTATTCTTACAAGTTTACTACTGCTTTAAATCTACATCTGCTCTCACAGATATGTAAGGCCCTGTACACACGAGCGGATATCCGATGAAAACGGTCCGCCGGACCATTTCACTCGGACATTTCTGCTCCGGATTTTGATCTGATGGCTGTACCCACCATCAGATCAAAATCCCCGCGGTGACGTGGCCCGCGCCGTCGCGCGACCCTGGAAGGTAAATACTTCCACGCATGCGTCGAATCACTTTGACGCATGCGAGGGATGGGGATCGGTCGAACTTATCCGGTGAGTCTGTACAGACGACCGGATAAGTCCAACGGACAGGTTTCCAGCAGATAGATTTCTTAGCATGCTAAGAAATTTTTATCCGCTTGAAAACGGTCGGCTGGACAAATGTCCGCCGAAAAATGTCCGCTAGGCCGTACACACGACCGGATTTGTCTGCTGGAACTGATCCGCGGATAAATCCCAGCGGACAGATCCGGTCGTGTGTACGGGGCCTAAGACATGTGTGGTCACATTTATGCAATTCCGCATTTTTAAAGTACCGTATCATCTGTCAACTAATTTACATTGAATTTTAAAAATAAATAATAGTGACTTTTTATTTTTTGTTATTTTGTCGACATGCATGCACTGGTGCATGTCCAGGGGTGGCTTTCCTGATGTTGATGACAATGCACCCTACCTACAAAACAAATATTGGAAAGGCCATATGGAAGCCTGTTTAACAAGGTCACAACACAGGAACACAAGTGACACAGAATTGTCATCCTATAACAAGATATGCCTGAACAAGGAATTTCATGGCAGGATCAGCTGTGTGTTTTTTTTTAAGAACATTTTAGATTTAAATATATAAAAAATGGCTATTGAAATATCATTAACATACTAAAGCTTGAATGAGATTTGACGTTTATGTATACTTTAAAAGATCCCATGTAAAAACAGAGGAACAAGTATTGCTTTTCCAGCAACTGACTACTTTTGTAATAGTAGAAAATGTCAATTTTTCTAAACGGTAATATTAAAAAAAACATAACGGGGGTTATTTATGAAAGGCAAATCCACTTTGCACTACAAGTGCACTTTGAAGTGCAGTCACTGTAGATCTGAGGGGGACATGTAAGGCCCCGTACACACGGCCGAGGAACTCGACGTGCCAAACACGTCGAGTTCCTCGGTGAGTTCAGGGATGAAGCCGCCGAGGAGCTCGGCGGGACGCCTTCTCCCATAGAACAACGAGAAAATAGAGAACATGTTCTCTATTTTCTCGACGAGTTCCTCGGCGGCTCCATCGGGCCAAAAGTGTACAGACGACAGAGTTTCTCGGCAGAATCCTGGTTTGACCGAGTTTCTCGGTGAATTCTGCCGAGAAACTCTGTCGTGTGTACGAGGCCTAAGGAAAAAAAAATGCATTTTAGTTTGCACATGATTGGATGTTAAAATCAGCAGAGCTTCCCCCGATTTCAGATCTTCCCCTCAGATCTACAGCGACTGCACTTCCAAGTGCACTTGTAGTGCAAAGTGGATTTACCTTTCGTCAATAACCCCCAATGTCATGTTGTGAGCAATCAGACTGCGACTGCCCATAAAAGGGTAATCTATTACTAAACATTATGTGGCCATGAATATAAAAATATCCAGTGTGTTGATAATTATTGTGTTGCTAGAGCTACACTAAAACAAGAAGAACAAATGGTCATTTCGATTTTACTCAGAAATAATTATTGGCATTCTGTGTTATATTAGTCAGATTTATTCATCAATAACCTTTATGACTAACGCATGACATTTCCCATAATAATACTCTATTACAATTCTGTAAGGATCTTGACACTGTGGAGACACATTGACATGAAAAAGAATCTTTGAAGTGCAATGAAATGTTTTAAGTATGAATGATTCTGACATGATCAAAGGGATCTCACATAGGTCGATAAAAAGTTTCCTGTGGTAATGTATTAAACAACCTTAGAAAGTAGCATGCTTCAAGCTGGGGTAAAACTGTATGTGAGAAATTGTAAGCAAGATCAGTAAGATCAGTTCTTATTCCCAGGGTGGTGGTACCAGAGCTGATTTTCACATGGACCACTAAATGCTGCCGATAAACTCTTTTATCTTGATGCACAGTGAATACTGAGTGACGCTATCAAACAGCTTCAGCAAAAGAGAAAATGCAGTCAGCTTGCAAGAAAATCAGTTCCTGACAACAGCTGTCAAAAAACATGTTTCTTTACATCTGTCACACAGAGGTGGGAAAGCATGCAAAACATCTCTGAGTAAGGCTATTTTTATACTACAGTAGGAGATTTCCATTCACTTCCTGTCCCCGAGACACAATGGAAAGTAAAAGAAAATCTTTGTAAAATAAGTGGAGACCTCCGTGAAGATACTTGTGCTATGAGAATGAATGAAGCCACCATTGTTGACTTCCTTCATTAAAATGCTAGCTTCCTGACAGTCCTGCTGAACATTTGACTTCATTAACTCCTAAGGCTACATTCACATGGGTGACTAGCGCCAGGGCTGGCGCTAGCACAAGGCAACCCGGGCACTTGCCTTACGGTGCCGGCGCCGTCAGGGAACAGGGCGGAAAATTAACCGGGACAGTCATATGGCAAGTGCCAACGGGCAAAAAATGAAGGGGGCGCACCGCTCGTGAGTGGCTTGCAGTCTAATGAAAGCACAGGAGGAGCGGGAGCGAATGTCCCCTGGTCATTGTCCCCAGGGCCATGTTTATACCTGCAAATAGTTTTCCCCAGACAGGGGGCGGACTGACCAATTAATCACTTCCCAAGGTCCTAGGGTCACATTGTGGCTCCATGTACTCCCCTCCGCCGGCTCCTCCCCTTCTGCTGGGCTCTACGGATCTCCTGCAATGTGCAGAGAATGGCGGCTGAGCAGCTCCCTGATCCACTCTCCAGGACGGACGCTGGATGGTCTCTGTATCGGAGGATCCTGACAGAGCTGGTGCCTGCCGATCATTGGGGAGCCTATCTGTAGCTAAGGTACTGCATGACGAATGGTGCTGCCCGACCCAGGCACATCCTGTGACGTCACCTTCCTGACCGAGAGCGCCCTGAACATCACAGCTGCCAGCCACCCCCCACACACAGCCCTGATATGTATATGATGCCACCTACTGACCACCTGTCATCATCATTATCATCCCCCTGTTACTGGCATTCCACCACCCCCACCCCGGTCATCTTCATCTCAACACCTATACCACTCTGCCAGCTTCCACCCCCTCTTTCATCTTCATCCCACCACCTATACCCCTCTGACAGCTTCTAACCCCCCATCATCTTCATCCCACCTGTACACCTCTGCCAGCTTTCTACCACCCCCGGTCATCTTCATCCCACTTGTACACCTCTGCCAGCTTCTTACCACCCCCACTCATCTTCATCCCACCTGTACCCCTCTGCAAGCTTCCTAAAACCCTCCTCTCATCTTCATGCCTCCTGTACCCCTCTGCCAGCTTTCAAACCCCCTGTCATCTTCATCCCACCACCTATACCCCTCTGCCAGCTTCCAACCCCCCTGTCATCTTTATCCCACCGGTACCTGTCTGCCAGGTTCCAACCCCCCCTTTCATCTTCATCCCACCTGTACCCCTCTGCCAGCTTCTAACCCCCCATCATCTTCATCCCACCTGTACTCCTCTGCCAGCTTTTCCCATTTGTTGTTCCTCTATAGCTGCTGGTATTCTCCATTGCGCTGTATAATGTATTATTGCTGGGATTTGTATATGGGATACTTTTAGTAACTTAGTGTAGAGCAATGGCTAACTTATTACATTAAAAGATGAAAATTAGCTTGTCAAAGAGCAACATTTGCTAAGATCTCCAATAAGCCCTCAATCAGAAAATCCCAAAGCTGAAGGTTTGCCTGATCTGCTTTGCATAGAACACATCTCTATGTTTAGTCCCCATGCAGTATGTGATTGCATCACTCATGCGTTGACATATAATCCTATTATTACAGCATTTTCGATACACAGATGATGTGCACAGACATGATGTGCACCTAGGCTGCAGTCTGTGTATGCTAACAATAGTCTGTATGCTTTTGTGACCAAACGTATTGGGCCTAAAATAAAAATTAGATTTTCTTTTTTGGGGTATATCAAATGTAAAATGTTGGCATTTCAAAATGTGCATACAACATGAAAATAGAACCACGTAAATTGTGCATAGTTATGATTAACATAGACTAATTTATAAAAAAAAACAAAACGATAAACCATGAACTGAGCATGTGCAGAAGATAAAAGGGTTGTAAAGGTTCCTTTTTTAATTTTCTAAATAGGTTCCTTTAAGCTAGTGCATTGTTGGTTCACTTACCTTTCCCTTCCATTTCCCTTTTAAATGTTTTTTTCTTTGTTTTATTTGTCTGAATTTCTCACTTCCTGTTGCTCCTCAGTAAGCTGTTCAGTAGGCTGTTCTGGCTAACTAACCACCGCTCGGATGATGGTGGAAAGTTTACTGAGGAGAAACAGGAAGTGAGAAATTCAGACAGAGAAAAAAAATTTTTAGAAGGGAAATCGAAGGAAAAGGTAAGTGAACCAACAATGCACTAGAATATGATTAAACCTTTTATCATTGAAACCGTAAAATTTCGTAGGGGATGTACCATCCTCCTAGTATTCTAATATAGATAGAGGGGTCTCAGGGATTCCCCATAAACCCCAAAACTCCAATGAAAAATATGGGCGGGGAGGACTATACCGGTACTATGTGTATAGGTTCAAAAACCTGAGTAATTCACATTAGATAAGTTTAAGAAAAATGTATTTACATATAGACATCATGGACAAAAATAAAAACTACATCACATTAAAACACATTACAGAAATACAAACTTGACCACAATCTGGTCACCAGTTGTGCAATCCCATTTCTTAACAAAAGGGGTGGAGTATCGGTGAAGAAATTGGAATCATGAGACCAACAGTCTCTAGTCTCGACTAGTTTCGCTTTCGCTTCGTCAGGAGACGGTCTAAAATATAACATAGAACATACATAAGACATTAAAAACAACAACACATCAATGTTTATCTATATCGGGGGTTTATGTAGGAAACACCCCGAGGAGTCATATGATACGTAATAGGGTAATTTTTGTCACATCATGTCTCCTACCTAGAGGCACAGCTGTGCCATTTTTGTCACATGATGTGACAAAAATTCCCCTATTACGTATCATATGACTCCTCGGGGTGTTTCCCACATAAACCCCTGATATAGATAAACATTGATGTGTTGTTGTTTTTAATGTCTTATGTATGTTCTATGTTATATTTTAGACCGTCTCCTGACGAAGCGAAAGCAAAACTAGTCGAGACTAGAGACTGTTGGTCTCATGATTCCAATTTCTTCACCGATACCCCACCCTTTTGTTAAGAAATGGGATTGCACAACCGGTGACCAGATTGTGGTCAAGTTTGTATTTCTGTAATGTGTTTTAATGTGATGTAGTTTTTATTTTTGTCCATGATGTCTATATGTAAATACATTTTTCTTAAACTTATCTAATGTGAATTTCTCAGGTTTTTGAACCTATACACATAGTACCGGTATAGTCCTCCCCGCCCATATTTTTCATTGGAGTTTTGGGGTTTATGGGGAATCCCTGAGACCCCTCTATCTATACAACAATGCACTAGCTTAAAGGAACCTTTTTAGAAAATAAAAAACAAACCTTACAATCCCTTTAAGCACCAGCTGGCCTACAATATTGCTTATGCTGGTGCTTGGAATAGAGATTACAAGAAAACATACCCATGCACACCCAATAATTATAAAAGGCTACATGCCTTCTAACACCTTAGGGGGTACATTTCAAGAGGGGGAGGGGGCAAAGCCTCAAAGGTAGTCAATCAATCGATCAATCTATGCCAATTTTGCTAAACAATTATCTACATACTTTCTTGTTTATCTCTACATATTGTACACATTCATTAAAGGTTGCTTTTAAACTGAAGATATAAATTGTGTTAAATGAATGAGGACTAGAGGTGTTAAATGAATACAAGTAGTGTTATACATTAACACTTGTTTATAAAAATGATGCCATAGGGTATGAAAGTGCTTGCCACCAAGTTTCAAAGACCGTTTGCTATCAGATGATGAGAGCAGCATACTGAGAAAAAGTTGCTAGGACATGAAAAGGAATTCAGAATATGAATCAAAGATCACTCAAGAACAGACAGACTACATGCAAAAGGGGAAAGAGAATTAATTTAATGAGTAACTCTGGTTATGCTTTTGGCAAAGGCAAGGTTCAGAATGTCAAAAGAAATTCCAAATGGGAATGTTAAAAAATGTATTAACAGATATATATATATATTGTACAGGACGCCAAGGGTGGGTCCTGGGTGAATGCTATATGTCACCAATATTCAGGTTGTGGTCCCTTTAAGGGTGATAGGTTTGTGTACTCAGGGGTCTCACCCATACAGGGTGAGGAATCCAGGGATAGCAGGACAGAAGAGAGGACTGACTTGCAGTTCTCTCTGCATTAGCAGTGGTGTAGTTGGGACCTGGAATTTTGTAGGCCTTGGAGTGACATTCGGGTGGGAAAAGGGCCTCCACTCCTGACCACAGGGACTCCAGTCCTTAAAGCCCATCCAAGTAGTGACTACAGTATTACTGAGTGAGTTTCTTTCCTACAGACTGCTTGTGAGACTTGTAGTTCCACGGATGTGAATCTGCTTCCCAGCCACCATACTGCTAGACTTTGGGGCTTTGCCTTTTCCCCCTGTGCTGTAAGGTCAGTACTGTATTATTCACACATGTAAGGAGGAATTTACAAGTGAGGATAGTTCTTCAGTTGAGCAATTATCAGCATCTTGTTCTGCAGCCCTTTTCTTTGTTCTTTTGAATTACAAGCAAACACAAAATCATCACTGCAATATAATATCAGGCTAGCTGAAGACATCCGGAATTTAAGGAACATTTACCACTTTCTTCTTCTGCTAAGATTTACTGTTCTACATAGGAGTTGTGCTCTGAACTACAACAGGGGGGGGGGGGCATTTAGTGAGCTATTACCAGAATTTGCACTGTGCTATTGTATTCATATGTTGTATATTGTGTGCCGGTTTGTGTGCTGAGCCATGGGAAGGTATTCAATACATGTGTTAAAGGTATTGGATATTTATCCCCCTATGCACCTGTTCACATATACCCCTTCAGGTTATCACCAGGTTACAAGTATATGTATGTATTAGCACTGAGTAATACTTTTTGTCAATCATAGCTTCATTCATCTTTTATTCACACCTTTTCGTTGTGTTTATTCTTTATCTCAGTAAACATTTCTGAGTGGTTCAGTGACACTGTGTGAGTTTCTCATTTCTAATGTGACATTTCCGAATGGAACCCAAGATGTCAGAGGTAAGAGAGGATCTGCAGAGTTGGGGTGTCAATCAGCAGCCCCCATGAGGGTGCCGCTATATATATACATATATATATATATATATACATATATATATATATATATATATATATATATATATATATATATATATATATATATATATATATATTTATATAGATATATATAGACAGCAAGCGCTACATTAGTAAGTCTTCATATGCATTCAATTTTATGTATATCGTATTCTTCTTTAATAAAATGTAAAATGTCTGCTAATATGTATCTACTGAAATGATTAAAGTAAGAATTGACTGTGTTGATCATAGGGGTTAAATTACTAGTGGGTAATCTGGAAATACTTTGGAGTTGATTTACTAGAGCATGCACAATCTGGTGCAGCTGTGCATGGTAGCCATTTAGTTTCTAAACCCTGAAAGCTGATTGGTTACTATGCAGAGATGCACCAGATTTTGCACTCTCCAGTATTAGTAAATCAACCCCCTAGTATCCACTCATTTTATTTTCAAACTTGTGATAAAAACATGGGAAATGGGAATGGAAATGCTGATGCAGCTCATCGCACTCATTGCAGCAGTCCAACAGTGATGGATTGAGTTTTTTTTATAATGAGATTTACCACGTGGAAAATTTTATGACAATGTAAATAACGTTGAGGTTTTTGTTTTTTTCCGTTGAACTTTTTAGTTACATTACAGCATTTTGGATGTGTAGTTGGAAACAAGACTAACATTTTGTGTCTTGTCCTGGGCACAGTTTTTGCTATGAAAATAGACTTGGATGTTAACAACGTTAGCTATTATTACCTTTTTATGTAGTTAGGTACACATACTTGCCGGTTTGGCTTTGCTTGGTATTATATAACTGGAATAAATACATGAAGCTCTCCATAAACAGAGATCGGACTGTAGCAACAGGACACTGGCAGGGAGCCAGATGTCTGATCCCATTGCTTACTGCTAATGTTCCTTATTTCCTTCAGAATTTCATAGTTTCCACACATTTTTCACATTCCTAACATAGTATGGTGAGCTATCTCGGTAGAACAGTATTTTTCCAGCCTGTCCAACCACACTAAAGATTGGACAACTTATTTCAATTTTCTAACATTAATATGTCAATAATTAATGTATTTGTCAGCTTTTGTGATTAGCTTTTTTGTATTAGCAGTACAGTTCCTGAAGATTCAGCTGGCCATACAATTGTAGATTTACAAATGAACCAAAATTCTCATTACATTCGATGGCTTGATCAATGCCATTTGAAATTACATCAACATTTAGCTTGTTCTTAACATTTTATTTTAGAGTGATTGGACTTTACTGAACGAAAACGACATACATTGTTAGAAAATTATTAATTCAAGAAAAGTTTTCTTTACACTTCAAATTTTCTCATCACTGCGGTTAAAAATGAATATCGATTTGACCTCACTAATGATTAGAAAATTGAAATTCTACTAGTGTATAGCCAGCTTAAAGCGGAACTTTATCCAAAAGGGAAAGTTCTGCTTGTCTACCGTATACCTTCTCCTCCCATCCTCTTTAAGTTTTGGCACTTCTTTTATTTTGGGGGGTGGGGGGCAGGTATCTGGTTTTGTCAGGTACCCGCTCCCATTTCCGGTCAGATAGCCATGGTGATCCAAGCAAAAGTTTCCCCCCTTCCCTCGAATCCTTCTGGGACACATCATAGGTTCGGGAAAGCTGGAGGACCATTCACAAAGCTCAGTGCATTGTGCATGTGCAGTAGGAAGCTGGCTGTGAAGCTGCAAGCAGTCACAGTTGGATTCCCAAAATAAACATGCTGGCATTGGG
The DNA here is from genome assembly GCF_905171775.1 of Rana temporaria. Taxonomy (NCBI): domain Eukaryota; kingdom Metazoa; phylum Chordata; class Amphibia; order Anura; family Ranidae; genus Rana; species Rana temporaria. The sequence goes on from NC_053492.1 coordinate 294,921,927, forward strand.
AACTCAAAGATGGCTGACGTGTCGGATCAGGTGAAGTGTCCTATTATTAAAATTCAGCAGCTACAGTATTTATAGCTGCTGACTTTTAATTGTTTGTTTTCATGGTGAAAAAACCCTATAAGTCTAAGTTCATCCAAACTAAAAAAAAAAGAAGAAAAATCAGCACAAGGGACATAACCTTCAGTAAATATGCCATTGGTAAATTCCGAATTCCCCCTCCTGTTTGGTGCTAGTTGGTATAGACATTAGCTAGAAACCCATGTCTTACTTTACTGTTCAGCCTAATTTCACTTTCATCTGCAGAGACCAGACTTAGGAAAGTAATTGTCTTTCACAATTTCAAAATACTTTAAATAGATCCTCTGTATTGCACTTATCCACAGTAAAATTGCATTGGAATCAACTTACTCAAGAGTTAAGTTATCTGTGGATATTGTCAAGCCAGCAAGTGGCCATTAGAAATGAGCTTCAAGTCGAGTCAACTATGATTTTTTTTTGAGGTACAGAAAACTGCAAACAAATTGGGTCATTTGTCTCTATAGCAGCAAATGACCAATCACGTGTTTCCTGTCATTTGAACTGTGGTCAATTGGCATAGAAGAGCCAGTAATGAGGATCTAATATGCCAGCCTACTCCATATAAAAGTCAGAATTCCCATCAGCCTTTTAATCAGTGTGTTGGAGTTAGAATAGATAGGGATAACTGACAGGGGCCCAGATTCAAGAAGCACTTGCGCCCGCGCAACCATAGGTTGCGCGGCGCAAGGGCTTACTTGCTCCGGTGTAACGAGTGCTCCTGATTCAGGAATCTCGTTACACCGACTGCAGCCTAGGATATGACAGACATAAGCCTCCTTATGCCTTCATATCTCAGGCTGCATTCTTGCGTTGGCCGCTAGGGGGCGCGGCCATTGTGATCGGCGTATAGTATGCAAATTGCATACTACCACCGATTCACAAAAGTTGCGCGGGCCCTGCGCACGCAAGGTACGGAGTTTCCGTACGGCGACTTTAGCGCAAGGTTGCTCCTGCTAATAGCAGGGGCAACCAATGCTAAAGTATAGCCGCCCTTCCCGCTCGTGAAATTTAAATTTCACGTCGTTTACGTAAGTGATTCGTGAATGGCGCTGGACGCCATTCACGTTCACTTAGAAGCAAATGACGTCCTTGCGACGTCATTTGCCGCAATGCACGTCGGGAAAGTTTCCCGACGGAGCATGCGCTGTTCGCTCGGCGCGGGAGCGCACCTAATTTAAATGATTCCCGCCCCCGGCGGGATCATTTACATTAGGCAGCCTTACGCCCGGCTATTTAGCATATCGCCCGCGCAATTTACGGAGCTACTGCTCCGTGAATCGCGGGCATTTCAAAATATTTGCGTGGGCGCAGAGCAAAACTCGTTGCCCTGTGCCCACGCAAATATTGCACGGATCTACCTGAATCTGGGCCAGAGTGTTTTCGGGGAGCGATAGTTACTCCTACTGCTTTTTATTGCTATATACATTGCTGTATTGTCTACATAGCAGTAAATTACAGTGTGGTGGACTACAAGTACAGTAGTGGACTTTGGAGTGTACCACTCTGTATTTAGTGTTCTGTTTTGTGCTTTTTGTGCTTTTTTTTATATTTTTTCACACTTCTTAAACCAAAAAGAGGGTCAGCATGGGGCCACACAAACAAGGGACAAGCGTAGGCTTTAGCTTCACCTAAATCTCATAACTTCACCCTATCATCTCCATCAGACTTCTTGACCAGGCAGAAACCCCTCCCCAATGCTAGTTTGGCAATGTTGCTGTCTTTACAGCTGCTACCAATTCAGTTGGTGGAGTCTACCCCCTTCTGAGGCCTGTGTTACACTAGAATGGAAGGTACCCAACTGACCTTTTTTTGCTCAGAAGGCCATCCCTGCCCTCCACCAGCATGTGAAGGCTAATGTGATTCATGTCATTGAATCACATAGTCAGCAGCAGGGTCCACCTGACAACAGATGTGTGGTCCAGCAAGCATGGACAGGGATGTTACATCTTGTTTACAAATCAATGGGTACATGTGGCAGGCTTCTCTCAAACCCTGGAAGTTTTACATGGGTAGGCTGAGATGCTCAAGGACACTAATGTCCACAGAAACACCAAGTATTTAGGTTTCTTTGGTGCCTAAAATGTATAGCAAATAAACTCATTGTAGCTGCAGTGCCTGCGCAAGGACCCCACAATTCAATCATTTAGGAAGAGGGACCATTACTGGTTGTTCATCTTTCTAGACAACTATGGAAAAATGCCAGACCTCATCCTACCGTCACAGAGGGTACAGAAATGTACTATTAGCAAAAGGGCATTTCAGAGAATGTCAGCATTCCCTTTCATGGCCAATGTGCCTCGGGTCCTCAGGTCAATGAAAGGAGAAGCAGCAATGGCAGTGACTGCCTCAGCAAGGCTTTAGAGTTCATCTTTTCAACATATTGTCCAGGTCTCATTACTGGCAGCAGTATGGACAATGCCTAAACAATATGATTTTGGATTACCTTTAGAACTGAGAACCCCCTAGATTTTTGTGTGTCAAGGATGGACCACTGCTCACAATTCTCTATTAGACCACATACAGCTTAAATGTATCTTCCACAAATGTAAATTAAAGGAGAATTCTAGGTGTGAATGTTTTTACATAGCTACTTTGGTCCTGTAGTCCTATAACACTGTAGTAGGCATTGCTTTTACAATGATCTTGGCTAGCTTCTGGGGTCCCATACTGAGCGATTGTCCTTCTGCATTGTGAACACAGGACATCAGGAGCCATTCAGAAAATGCTCTGCATTTTCTCAATTAATACAAAGCTTTCTCTGATGGAAGAACCTGATGTCACCTTCCGTCTGTGTGGAGTCTTCTACAGTGGTTTCCAGCTTCTTTAGGGATCACACAGGTATGGTATATGCAACGTTACATTGGTCTAAGCTGGTCCAATATAACAGTGGTCATCAACCCTGTTCTCAGGGCCCCCTAGCGGGGGTTAAAACCTCACTGCTAGCGCCCGAATATCATGGTAAATACGACGGTATAGCGGCGCTACAATAAGCGCGGCTATACCGTCACCACGGCTCCACGCCTCAATGTGAAAGAGGTCTAAAAGTTCTCCTAGTAACTTGCTTTCCATTGGCCTAAACAAAAACTCTAATGCCGCGTACACACGGTCGTTTTTTGGCATGAAAAAAAAAACGGCGTTTTTCAGCATGTCCAAAAAGCAAAGTTTTTCCAACTTCATCATTAAAAACGAAGTTGCCCACACACCACCGTTTTTGAAAAATGATGAACAAAGCGCGGTGACGTACAACACGTACAACGGCACTCTGAAGGGGAAGTTCTATTCGCCTTTGTGCTGCTTTTAGCTGATTCCTTGTTAGTAAAAGACGATTCGCGCTTTTTTGTCTGTTACAGCGTGATGAATGTGCTTACTCCATTATGAATGGTAGTTTTACCAGAACGAGCGCTCCCGTCTCATAACTAGCTTCTGGGCATGCACGGGTTTTTAAAACGTAGTTTTAGCCCACACACGATCATTTTTAACAACACGAAAAACGCCTTTTTAAAAAACGACGTTAAAAAATGCAGCATGTTCGAATTTTTTTTGTCGTTTTATAGAAGCCGAAAAACTATGTGAAGCCCACACACGATCATTTCATGCCGAAAAACGACCGTATGTAGGCGGCATAAGGGCTCTTTCACATGGGCGGCCTGTTCAGGTCCGCCTGCCAATTTTTTAGGTGGACCTGAACGGGCGCTCCGTGCTCCTCTATGGAGCCACGGATGTCAGCGGTGACATGCCTGCTGACATCTGACCCGCTCCGATCCGCCAAAGTGTGACGGAGGAAAAATCTACTTTTCCATCCGTCTGGCGGATCGGGTAAACACGGACAGACGGTCCATGTTCATCCGATCCCCCCATAGGGGAGAGCGGAGGAAAGACAGGGCGGTCCCTGCACAGTGTGCGGGGACCGCCCTGTCAGCCGACGGCTCAGCGGGGATTTTACGGAGGATCCCTGCTGAGCTTTTACGGACACACGGAGCGGATCATTACTGATCCGCCCGTGTGAAAGGGCCCTAAAACTCACATAGAACTGAGGGCCCTTTTCCAGCTCAATGGTACTTACATTTTTTTATTTTATTTAATTGGAACATGTTCCCTAGCAGTGTGCTACTTACTCCTCATGCTCTTTTTTGTTATTCCCTTTCGTATTTAAGAATGGTCAAAAACTTTTTTCAAGATTCCCCCTTAACCATTGTCTTCAAGAGGGTTCAAATTAAAGTTTCCAATTATTGGGCTTTGCTATAAGTTCAAAGAACAGCCCGCAAATCAAACCCAAGTGCATTGACCATTTGCTAATGGCAATAGTGTCTGAATAGATTGGGTCTGTAGAAGGTATGTCACTGAATACATCAGCATTTAAAGCAAAACATGTTTTCAATCTTTGGGTAAAACTAGGTGTTGCTATTCACTGATAGGGCTATCAATGGTGCCAACATCTATGCTGCTACAGCATCAGCAACAGTGTTGCCAACCTACCAGTTTGAAATTTACTGGCACGACACCCAAAATTTACTGGCGCAGCCACGTTTTTACTGGCATTTCACAAAAGTTACTAAATTACATTTTTAGGTGCACATTTCAGTATTTAGGCTACAAACAAGAACGCTAGGCAAATAGCAATGTAATTTAAGGTAGATATTAAGGTATATTTTCGATATAATAAGGGAAAATTATTTAGTCACATCACCCCCTGCCTCCATCCCCCTCTGCCACCAACACCCCTGCCTTCACCCCCCTCTGCAGTGCCACAATATCCCCCTGCCCCCATCCACCTCTGCGGTGCCACCACAGCCACCATCACCCCCTGCCTCCAATCATCCCCTGCCTCCAATCTCCCCCTGCCTCCATTAACCCCCTGCCTCCTTCGTCCCCCTCTGCGGTGCCACCATCACCCCCTGCCTGTCTGTCACTCTGTCCGTCCCCGACTTCCCTGTGAACTTTGTATTGCCTAGATGCAGCAGGCTCCTCCATTCCTCCGCCGCCGCGTGCTGCTCAGCCTGACTCCTACTCCAGTCCTGACTCCTACTCCAGTGCTGTGCTCCTCCGATCTCCTGGTTAGTTACAGATTTAAAATTCTGGCACACGCGCCTGGCGGGATGTCCTAATACATCAGTTGCCGGCGCCGCGCGGCACAGCCTCTGTGAAATCCGCCCCCCCGCCAGCCGAATACAGCATATGCTCGGCAAGCTCCAGAACTACGCATGCGCAGTTCCAAGCCGAACCAATCTCGACTATGTTTACTGGCACATTCCCGCAACCACAGACATTTACAGATGGGGGGGGAAGTGCCCGTTTTTACGGACTGTTCGTAAAAATACAGGCAGTTGGCAACACTGATCAACAAGCTTGACAGCACTGCAGTGACAGTCACTGGAGAAAGGGAAAGCATTGTCACCTCATCAAAGGAAGTGCCTATCCAATAGTTCTACTGGCAGGATCAGAAGGTATTTACAAAATTCAGAGGGTAAAGGGAGTACAGTCTTACTGGTATGGGCAATTTAACCTAACATATGTGATTGTATAGTTCGACCATAGTTTTACTTTAATCTGGCTTCTTGCACAGGGATTTAGATATTAAAATGGTCCGTATAGTTTGGTCCAGACTACTTCAACCATATTTTTCATTTTACTGTTTAAATGGATGGCAAAGTAATGCAGCTACTGCACATGAGTGGGTATTCTAATAAACATATCTTCACTTTTCAATTTCGTATATATCTTGACCCAGTTCTTACGCAGGCATACTTTTTCTTACGCCAATGGCATAATAATGGCTTCCAGTAATAATAAGAAGGTGCTCTTTCACTGGCATCACATTGGCATTCACATTGGCATCTTAAATCCAAGTTTTCTGAAAACAAAGCATTCTTTGACATAGAAGACTATGTGCTGTTTGTTTTGGATTATAAAGGTTTAGTGGGGTGATCTACTGCTACATAAATGGTCCCTTCATATTATTCATGTTATGTTTACTTACATCAGTACACATTGTGCAAAGAAAGCTGCTGATTGGCGGTTAACATAGGAAAAGCTATAACAATTTATCAGCAAACTAAATACAATTCCTTTATTCCTAAGGCCTCGTACAGACGGACGGACTGTCCGATGAAAACGGTCCGCCGGACCTACACCGTGCCTTCCCATTGAAATCAATTAACCCTTTTTCGGCCGCTAGCGGGGGTTAAAACCTCACTGCTAGCGCCCGAATATCGCAGTAAATACGATGGTATAGCGGCGCTACAATAAGCGCGGCTATACCGTCACCACGGCTCCACGCCTCAATGTGAAAGAGGTCTAAAAGTTCTCCTAGTAACTTGCTTTCCAAGCAGAGCGGAGGTTCACGGGGCGGATCATTACTGATCCGCCACGTGTGAAAGGGGCCTAAGAGTCGGTTCACACAGGGGCAATACGACTTCCAGCACGACTTTGGGAGGCAACTTGGACACGACTTGAGTATGAATCATCAGGCAACTTACAAGGCAACTTCAAGTTGCCTCCAGGACAGTACAAGGCAACTTCAAGTCGCCTCCAGGACAGGAGGCTTTCCAGTGGCCAATCAAACAACAATCAGCTCTGTGGGAGGGAGGGGTTTGCCTGAGAAATGTATGTTATCTTCCTGTATTGTTGCTTCAGTTAAGACAGTAATCAGACTTCTGAGGCAACTTCCATTGAAATTTATGGGTACAAGTTGCCTAGAAGTCGGATTGAAGTAGTACAGAAACCTTTTCTGAAGTCGGAGTGACTTCAGTAGTGTACATTAAGATGGCTCCCATTCACTTCCATTCATTTTCTCGACCGCGCGACTTGGGGCAACTTGGGGAGACTTAAGTCGGATCCCAGGTCACCCCTGTGTGGACCGGCTCTTATGCCTAAAAATGTGGGAGAAATGTGTGTAAAAAGGTACATAAAAAAAAGTAAATGTCTAAAGAAGCTGACGCTAAAATGTGAATGTAACTGAATAGTGTCACTAGGCTGAAATACCTTATAGCATGGGACTAATGGCGCGTACACACGATCATTCTTCGGCATGAAAAAAATGTAGTTTTTCAAAAAACGTAATTTAAAATGATCTTGTGTGGGCTTCACATCATTTTTCAGGTTCTGAAAAACGACAAAAAAAAAATTCGAACATGCTGCATTTTTTAACGTCGTTTTAAACAGTGTCGTTTTTCGGGTTGTAAAAAATGATCGTGTGTGGGCTATAACGACGTAAAAAACCTGTGCATGCTCAAAAGCAAGTTATGAGACGGGAGCGCTCGTTCTGGTAAAACTACCGTTCATAATGGAGTAAGCACATTCATCACGCTGTAACAGACAAAAAAGCGCAAATCGTCTTTTACTAACACGGAATCAGCTAAAGCAGCCCAAAGGCGAATGGAACTTCCCCTTTATAGTGCCGTTGTACGTGTTGTACATCACCGCGCTTTTCTAGATCATTTTTAAAAAACTATGGTGTGTAGGCAACATTGTTTTAATGATGAAGTTGGGAAAACGTTGTTTTTTCGACATGCTGAAAAACAACGTTTTTTTTTTTCATGCTGAAAAATGATCGTGTGTACGCGGCATCAGAGTAATAGGCTTTAAAAAGCTGAAGACATCGGCCACAAGAACGTCTGCACAGATGAATGATTTTGTCTTTCCAAACTTGGCCATGACCCGCAGTGCTCCTGAATGTTCTTTCCAAGCACATCACTCACCTAGTCTATTGTACCTAAGCTATTTGCTGTATACTGTCCTTAACAGATTCACTGCTGTGACGTCATCAGGGCTCTTAAGTCTGCTATCATCCCTCTCATTTAACCACTTGACTTCTGGAACATTTACCTCCCTTGTGACCAGACCATTGTTTTGTGATATGGCACTGCGCTATTTTAACTGACAATTGCGTGGTCATGCAACTCAATACCCAGATAAAATGTATATCATATTTTCCCCCACAAATAGAGCTTTCATTTGGTGGTATTTGATCACCTCTGTGTTTCTAATTGTTTGCACTATTATAAGCAATTTAAAAAATATATATATTATTTTTTCTTTCTGCTATAAAACATATCAGATAAAAAATTAAAAAAATGTAATTTCTTCAAAAATGTAGGGCAATACCTATTCTGCTACATATTTTTGGTAAAATAAATCCTGTATATTGATTGGTGTGTGCAAAATTTATAGCGTCTACAAGCTATAGGATATATTAATCGAATTTTTATTTTATTTTATTTTTTTATACTAGTAATGATGGCGATCAGCGGGACTGCGATTTTGCAATATTTGTGGGAATTAGTGATACTAATACGGTGAAGAGTGCATATGTTAAGCACTCTTCACCGTATTAGTGTTACTAATTCCCACAAATATAGCAAAATCGCAGTCACGCTGATCGCCATCATTACTAGCATAAAAAAAATCATCCTTACTAATGACACTGGCTGGGAAGGGGTTAAACATCTAGGGCGATCAAAGGGTTTAACCGCTTAAGGACCACCTAACGACGATATACATCGGCAGAGCGGCACGCATAGGTATGTCTCCTTTAAGAGTCCAGCCATGGGTCGCTCGCGCGCCGACGGCGGCGTGCCCCTGACCCGGTCGTGAGCTCCATGCCCGCGGGACCCTGCGGACTCGATCGCCGCTGGTGTCCCGTGATCGGGTCACAGAGCTGAAGAACGGGGAGAGGTAATTGTAATCAAACCTTTCCCTGTTCTTCCTAGTGAGAGTGTCACTGATCGTCTGTTCCCTGTCATAGGGAATGACGATCAGTGACATCACATGCCAAGCCACGCCCCCACACAGTAAGAATCACTCACTAGGGCACACTTAACCTCTTCAGCGCCCACTACAGTTTAACCCCTTCACTGCCAGTGTCATTTTCACAGTAATCAGCGAATAGTATGATAAAGTAACGTGTGTTCGTTACGATACGCGTGAGGAAGAGGAGGATTGCTGGTGACTTCATCCGCTCGCGGCCGCAGAGCGGAGACCCGAACGTACTACACGCTGTTTATACAGCTCTGTCTGTAAGTGTTTTAACTGTTTTTACTCATTAAATTGCGAATGGTCTTACGCTATGGAAGCCTCCTTGTGTTCTTTTTGAGTGCCATTGCTGGGATCAGGTCTCTGTTTATGCAGTGTAAGAACGGCAGGCTGGCTGTGGGACATCCTTCATTTACATGTTATAAGGCTTACATACAAGCCGCTTCAAGGTAAGGGGCTTGTATTAACTATTTCCATCTTCACTACTGCACTGTGGAAAGGTTTGGAGTCTGTCATTTTGGAAGCACGTTTTTTACTTTGCACTGAAGCACTCATCATGGAATCTTAATAGAAGTGAAGCACAGATGCACTTTATATTCATTCATTCTTTGCTTGATATTGCGTTCTTGACTATTGGATTGGATTTTTTTTCATCTTCACGTTATTATTGCACTGGACAAGTTTCTTTATATATATATATATATATATATTTTTTTTTTTTATATATTTTTTTTATATTGACATTTCTTGATATATATATATATATATATATATATATATATATATATATATATATTGACATTTCTATATATATATATATATATATATATATATATATATATATATATATATTTTATTCCTTGGTGAATTATATGGGACATTTTTCACTGCAGTCATTTATGGATTGAAATTTTTTTCACTTTTATGCATGGATTGGAATTTTATTATTTATATTTCTTCCACTTTTTGATGTTTTTTTTTCCACTTTTATGGATATTATTCATTTATTGCACTATGCACTTTGGATTGGTTTGAGCTCATTTGCATATTTGCACTATATATGTTATATGTTTATGAAGATAGCTACTGCTTGTTAATTTTATCTGAACGATTCCAGATCACTCGCTATTAATATTGTGCGGTCACTGGCACATTTGTCTTTTTTATCATCATTTATCCACTCTTATTACTCTCCACATTACTCAGTTAATGTTGGGTGGGTATATGATTTTATTCAGAGTGGAACACATTTTACACAGGAACCAGTGGAGCACATTTTCCTGACAACTTATTCACATTATGGAAATCGTTATTGATATTTAGTTTTAATTAGATCCTGTTGCATGTGCCATTACACCCCCCCTTGTCATTAATTGCTTTAAGTGTGTGAACACTATTAGTCGTGGCAGCTGCATTATTAGTTTGATTTTCTTATTTTAGCTTTGTTGTGCCCTTGTTGAGGTTGGTTTTGCGCATTAGTTCCCCCCCCCCCGTTTTTATGCAGGTAAAGGATGCTTATTATGAAAAAAAATGTTTCCTTTACAACCCCTTTAAGTGGTTAATGTGTGCCTAGCCAGTGTTTTTATGTAAAAATGATAAAGAAAAACTTTGCGCTAGGTGCGTGATTAAATAAATAACAAATGAAGACAAAAATCAGTGAAAGATACCCTGCAGCTGAACACTATAACCCTGATAGGGGGCACAAAAGCTATAGGTATAGATAAGAGTGCAGCACTGGATAATGAGTGAATTATGTGGAATATATAAACACAATTCAAATTATAATGAAATTACATAGTGATCAAACAATGTGCAAATAATAAATGACTGTGAATACAGTGCTCTAAACATGTGCTAAAAATAATCCGCAAAAATTACTGCGGTTGCAGTAAATCATACATATAAACGCATGAAAAAATACTAAAGAAGTTCATAAACATTGATATCCAGTAGAAGATTTCAAGTGCAAATGTATGGATATAACATTCACCACTTGTGCTGCCCGTCACTTTTATAGGATTGAAGGCTTACCAGAAAGCCTGCGACCGTTCTTATGCAGGAGGGTCAAACAAGGCTTAGTAGAGTGACAGAATCACTGATAAGATGTTGGATATTCCCTTTACAGGTAACCAGCTGGCATCAATGTCAAAGACAATCCACAGGAACCACGAAGCACCCTCCCTAGAGGTGGTCTGTGCACGTCAGTGAATGTTTCCAGCTGCCAAAAAGTTTTAATATGTTCACTTGACTCCTCCTAACCGAAGCGCTGTTTTTATGTACTTTGTGTGGTGCTTTAAAAATCCTTTACTCCTCCCCGGTTAGGATGAAGCGCTGCTTGTTTACACAGGCAAAGCTACATCCAGCCTCTGTGCCCAACTGTTGAAGGACATCGATTGGCTGGCACCTGCTGATCGGCTTCTGTTGTGACAAATCACAGCAGAAGCAGTGTGCGCGTCCCCTACCATGAATTGCAGAATCACCCATATACTACATGATTCTGCACAAAATGGTCTCCCTGTAGCAGTAAATGCTATGGGGCAGTAGTTAAAAGGTTAATCAATTGTTTATATTCATATAGCCAATATTCAATATTCATATTGAAATGAAGACCAGAATGCCCTGGTATCTGGTGTTCTAGAACAGTGGTTTTCAACCCTGTCCTAAAGTACTCCCAACGGGCTATGTTTTGGGAATTTCTCTTAGATAAAATAGATGTCCAAAATACCAAGCCATTGACTCTGATTTAAAGCACCTGTGCAAGATAAAGGAATACCTGCAAACATGGAACTTGAGGACAGGGTTGAGAACCACTGTTCTAGAACACTCTGTAAAAAATATAAACTGACATGAATGCACCCAGAGATTTTAAAGGGAATTGCTTAAATGTGCATCTTCACAGGGTGACACTGTGGATGCATCGATGTGTGTGTGCCAATGTCCCGATATATTGGAAATTGAAATTTAGACTAGAAAGATGGACTTTAGGCGGCACGTGGGTAATAAATATAAAAATCTTTAGATATTTATTGTAGAAATCTGTATAAAAAATTCATAAATCATAATACAATATTCATCAGCATATAAGCCCAACAAGTACTACAATAACACTTCCAGAAAGTTATAATAATGCAAGTACACTCAATTTATGAGAAAATACATAACCAGCAAACAGTAGAAGTATATATGAAGTGTATGGCCTTGAACATGGGTCCAATATGCAAGATTTTAATTCTTGTTCTGCTCTACATGTTTCGCGTGAAAACGGTTCTTCAGGAGCATGTTGGTCGGTCATATTAAATAGTGAACACGAGCCTGGATACCAACAGTCTGGCTGTATGTATAAATCTAAGATAGCCAACTGGATTTTAAAAATTCATCATAAGCAGGAAATTAAACCAAACACAGTCTGCTGGTAAGCAGAGAGAGAGGATTTCCTCCGGGTGTAGTAAACCTTTTTAGCCACAGATAGAAATATTGGTACACATCTGGTGCATAAACTGAGCAGGAGAAAATATCTGCCCAGAAAATTAGCCCAGAAGGTAGTAAATAGGGCCAAGTTCTTAGTGTCTGGCACGTGGGCAAAAAAGGAGGTCCTGTGGAGAGCCTCTCTTGTGTGCTGCTCTTGTATAAGGAAAGTAGTGTGACAAAAGGTTACAGAACTACTTGCAGAAATACTGTTGGTATCTCTGTTAGTAACACTTTCAGTAACAGTCAGGCCTTGTACACACGACCGAGGAACTTGTCGTAAATGAAACATAATTTTCCTCGACGAGTTCCTTGTTAGGCTTGTCGAGAATCTTGACAAGCTTTCTTTGCATACACACTGTCAAGACAAAATCTTGTCGTTCTCAAACGCGGTGATGTAAAACATGTACGACGGCACTATAAAGGGGACGTTTGATTCCACTGACGCCACCCTTCTGAGCATGTGCGGGTTTCTAAGCATACACACGAACATGTTCCTCCTCGAAAACCAGCCCAACGAGGAACACGACGGGGAAATTGAGACTCCCGACGAGGAAAAAGAGAACTTGTTCTCGTTTTTTCTCATCAAGTTCCACGACAGTTTTCTCGATTAAAAACATACACACAACCGTTTTGCTCTGCAAAAAAGCTCTGCCACCAAGTTTCTTGATGGATTCTGTCGAGGACAACGGTAGTGTGTACGAGGCCTTACAGTAACTTTTGCAGTAACAAGTATAATTAGTACTTCACTCAGACTCAGTACAGTCCCCGGCAGTGTGCTGGTGCAGGGTGTTTCTTGAGGCTCACATTAAGGCACAATACAGGCAAGGCCTACTTTACCCAATGACGGCATCTGCTAGAGGGGTGACTGACTGGCGGAATTACAAGGCTCAGCTCGTGGTTTTAAAAAAGGTTGCGGCAGCAGCTTCAGTGACTGGTGATTTTATGGGTGTACAGCACTATCCCTATGCTTTAACTCCTTATTCCTCCAGGAACCTTTGGCTAATGCATTATCTATCTTTCTATCAAGCAGGTACCTGTCCCTATCCTGTCCACTCTCAGAATACGTGCCAAACCCAGGAGGCCACTGCTATTTATTAGCATTGCCCCACCTAAGATGACCGCTGACGGTCACCGGGGTTGCAGTGTCCCTGAGACAACTCCAGAGTCTGTAGCGGAACAATGTTACTCTAAACCTCTTCTCTATCTGTACAGTGGCACAGTAACCCCTACTGGATGGAGGACAAACAGCACATGCCTAAACTCTGTATGCCTTTAAAATATAGTTCAAGGTGGCATACAACAAAATGTGTGCATGAATATATTCCATTCAAAAACACAATGCCTTTTACCATTAAAAAGCAGGCTTTGATTTAAACTTCAATATTTTTTTCTAACAAGTGAAGCCAAGCCCATCATGAAATAATACGCCATGGAAAATTATTTGGAAAGGAAATACTGACCTTTTGACGATCTAATTTTTTACTATGTTAAAATATTTTAGTGACCTTAAGGATTGGGAGAATTTCCAGAGGGGTTACTTCACAAATTTATGCTTTGTAAAGGTTATTTCTATACCACTAGAGAAATATGTCTGTTGTAAGCATTATTAGTTAAATGTATTAAGGTTTACAAAAATATATATTATTTCAAGTTTTTCTTTGATTTTGTTTTATGTCATAAGTGTTTTATTTTAAAGAGCCAGAGGGAAATTAGTAAAATACATGGCTTGAAATCAAGTGCATCTGGCCAATTTATGTTTAACGTGAAAATTGTGAGAGTTGAGTTACTCACATAATGACTAAAACAGAAACATTTTAAAATGAATTAATTTTCTGAGAAATAGTTTCTGTTTGGAAATGTAAAATGTCCAAAATGATAGTTTTCAGGGTGTAACCTTAAGACTTTCTCATGTACCATATGCAAAAATGATAATTTGTTCCAAAATCATATGATAGAAAGTGCTGTGCTAGCAGAAAGGCTACATTTTTCATTATAGTTTGAAAGAAAAGCACCGCTCCTGCATTAAACAATTATGGAATATAGACAAAACTGTATGGCACTGATGGATCTCGATTCCCTCTATTCCTGCACAGACAGTCAACAACATTTCCAAATTGCATCCAGACACAAAAAAAATCACTTCATGGGGTTGTTTTTGTTCTTTTACTGCGGGAAAACAACTTGAATAGGGTATAGGGATTATGTGATACCCATCTTGACGAACAACAGAAAAAGACAAACTTCCTTCTCTATGTACAAAAAGGTGAAGATCCTGGACTTTACTCCCTCCAGTATTAATGCAGTGTCTACGGATCATTGACAAAGTTCTTTACGAACCAGGAGCTCTTATTCCCCTTTAGTGAAATAGCACAAAGTACCAAACTGCATGCAGGAGTATAGGGTCTCCTCAATAGAACCTCACACAGTTCTGACGCTTGCAGACACTACCAGCTTGCCTGGCTGCCTTGACTACCAGCCCATCCCACTGCTTCTGAAGAACTCCTCAGAACAAAGGATTGGGATTTAGCACAATGATGTCCATGGAAAGTATGGTACGTCTGGTATTCTCTTCTCTTGTATGTCCCTGGGTGTGTGCTGAGTTACACACACTGTCCTTTGCTTCCCACTGCACTGGGCAACAATCCTGTTCAAGCCTCCAGCTGATCAGATCTTACCATGCTAGCATGGATGTCTTCTGCACAAGACCCAAAGGTAATGGAGATTCCTCTCTTAGGCTTCCTCTGATTCCTTTCCTCACCTTCAGCCTGGAGGCAAAGCCCCTGGACCTGGGGTCCCTCCCAAGCCACACAACAGCAACCTTAGCACTCCTTCTTCCACCGACTCTCCTGCTGCTCAGGCTCCACCATATTTAAGGGCTGACCCAGCCATCCTGCCAGTGTTTTCTGCCTGGGGATTGGCCAGATTTGCTCAAGCATGCAGATCAGGACCTCCTACCCTCTGTACACTAAATTCCAGAAGCTTATTCAAGCTTCTTGAACCAGGGGGAGGTACCAAAGACCTGCCATGCAGAGCCCTCTAGACTGACCTGGAGTAACACGACTCAATTACAGACTCACACAGCTACCTTGAGTCAACAAAATAAATTTACATACATTAGTTGCACACTAGAGGATGCTGCACTAATATTCTATTCTTAATACAACGATTGTGGTATTATTCTAATCTCTGTATATGATCCATGTTAGGTTTGCAGAAAGATATAGCGGCAGCTGAAGCCATTTCAAAACATTTCATGAGTTACTTTTGTTGAAGCTAAAAGCAAGGCAATTTTTTCAGAGGGCCCTGCTTGTGAAACTGTACAATCTAAAAGGAAGGGTAAAGTGATATTTGAGCTGATGGCAAAAAGTTTAAGTACAATTTATTAGTTCGAGAAAGGATAGGCTTCTATGAAGAGGTGAGTTTTGAGGGACCACCTAAAGGTGGCTAGAGTAGAAGATAGTCAGGCAGATTGTAAGTAGTTCCAGAGGATGTCTAAATACTAGAGATTTCTAAATTCTTACTTGAATCTTGGTACCTTTGCTTATTTCTTTCAGATTTTCACCAAAATCCATCATAAAACAATGTCTAAAGCTTAGTACACGCAAACAGGAAAACTGCCAGGAGAGCTTTTGGCCGGGAATCCCGGCCGTGTGTATGCTCCCTAGCAGTTTTCCCGTCAGGAAAACAGACGGGAATCCCGATGGGAAAATAGAGAACCCTGGTCTCTATTTTCTCGTTGGGTTTCGCGGCAGAGTCTTTCCTACCAAAAAAATGGGTCGTCTGTATGTGGTGAAAAAATGCGCCTGCTCGATAACTCTTCGACGCATGCACGGTAGCATACATGGTTAGTGTGGGGTGTTGCAAGATGGCGGCGACGGCATCGAATGTGATGAGACACCGGCTCGTTGTAGTCGATGATGTCACTGCGTTCTTGCCATTCAAAAGAATGGCAGTTCTTTTGAGTGGCCGTCTGTATACACGGCTTTGCAAGGCAAGCTTGCCAGGAATCCTGTCAGGAAAACAAACGTTCTTTTTTTCCCTGACGGGATTCCTGGCCGTGTGTACAGGGCTTTAGCTTTGCCTCTGTACAAGTGCTTCTTGTAATACAGACTGGACACTGCTGCTCTTTTAACTTGACCTCTACTATTAAGCCTAATATGAACCACATCAGAGGGACCTGGCCACAGGTAAGGACTATGCAGTAAACCAGTGTGGCTGAATAAAGCATCTAGATGGTGATGTCAGAATGAAACCTCAATTTCTATGTTATCACACTAAGTTGAGTGGGTAAGAGCTCCCTAAAGCAAGTACCCGGCCTGAGACCAGAGAACTACGCAAGAGCAGTTTTGGTATTCCACAACAAGGCGATATATGGATTTGCTAAGGCATCCGGTGAGCTAATGTTTTGTGCCCAGAGTTAAACTTTAAGAGCAATGTGTTAACATACTGTGCTCTTTTGGTTGTTAAAGTTCTGTCATCTGTTAATTTCACTCTGTTCTATAATATGTTAATTTAAACTAAATCACAGATGAAAACAGCCACTTAGCGCTATGTCCATTGCACAAACTCACAGCCCATGAACTCCCAGGTTACTCGTTCGTTTAAATTTAGCCCCAATTATATTTCTATAATCCTTTATTTCAAACCAGTCATTTTTACTCATTCCTGGATTCACTGTACTGGCCAGAAACTCCATGTATGAAAATGGCACCTTTAATGGAGGCCCACAGACAGGCCCTTTCTCTGCTCTGGCCTCCCTGGTAATACCCCATGAATGTTCAGCATGCAGCACAGCACCATGGTTAGTCCTGGTAGATTTCACTTAAAATATCAATAAGGCATCAGTATCTCCCTGATGAGGGCTCTCAAACAGTTGAAGTGATCTCCTCCGCTATTCTGGGGAGGCGTTTCGACGAAAGATATTAACTTGCTTTGAACTCGGGTCGCTTATGCAGCTCTGGAGACCACTGTTATTCTGGAGCTCCAGGATCGACCCCATTAAGAGTGGAGTATTTCATATCCCAATCAACTCAGTCGGCTCCAGGCACAGTGTGTACCCAAAAGGGGTGCCTGGACCGGCGACCATTTGTTGTACACCCCACTGATTTACTTCTTTCTGTTGAACACTCAGTTATACTATGTACACAGAGGACGGTGCATTGTTGCTTTAAAGAAAAAGAAAGAAAAAAAAATGTTAATAATATAGTTGCCTCAGTTGCACTGTTTTGTCAATATTGTAATGTGCCCAGAGTGAAATGGTGGCATTAAGCTGTATTGTACTGCTTTTCAATAAACTTTTTAAAACCCCCCCAAAAAAATATCAATAAGGCCCCTTTCACACTTGTGCGACTTCAAAGTCGCGCGATTTTACCGTGAATTTGCCATGATTCGCGGCCGCAATTTTGACAAGACAGTCATACGACTGTGGATCCGACTTTGCCCCACAACTTAAAGTACTACTTCAATGAGCAGGGATGTGACTTTGATCCCCCAATAATTAGGGGGAACTCCATGCCAATTTTTTGGAAAAAACAAAACAGCATGGGTTCCCCCTTCATGAGCATACTGGGCCCTTCGGTCTGGTATGGATTTTAAGGGGAACCCCCACGCCGAAAAAACGGTGTGGAGTCCCCCCAATATCCATACCAGACCCTTATCCGAGCACCAGCCCGGCCGTTCAGGAAAGAAGGTGGGGACGAGCGAGCGCCTCCCCCCTCCCGAGCCGTACCAGGCCGCATGCCCTCAATATGGGCAGGGTGGGTGCTTTGGGGCAGGGGGAGCACTGCACCCCCCACCCCAAAGCACCTTGCCCCCATGTTGATGAGGACAAGGGCCCCTTCCCGACAACCCTGACCGTTGTGTGATGGAGTTAATAAAATGATTATTTTGTGTTTATGTTATTTTTCTTCTAGTCACTCAAATATTGCTTTCCTTTCTTATATTGTTTTATTTCTTGATATATATATATATATATATATATATATATATATATATATATATATATATATATATAGATGTGTGTTGCAACAATATTGTTTTCCGTAAAAAGAGTCATTATAGAGTTAAATCTCAGCCTGGAAGGAAAACTGATGGCCCCTTCTACTCCTTACTCCAAACTCCCCCCTTTCTGCCCCCTCCACCGAAGAAGAAAAATGGCGATTGAGTGTGGAATGTGAAGCAGCGTGGCAAGAATAGACGTCACAAGAAAAGGAGGCCATATATGGACTAGCGAATCAGTTGTACTCATATGAATGATGTCATTCTGTCTATAAAGCTGTGATAACAATAAAAGTTCTGCCTCTTTTGCGGTTGGACACCGAAGGAAGCAGACTGTTTCTCCTCATCTGCATGCTTCCACAATTTGAATCAGAGGCAGAATGGTTATGCTCTGGGGGCTATCCTCATCAATTGAGCTCCAACGTGAACTTTGTTTTTTTTTGACCAGATACAGCAGACCGAGATGTGGATGGAGTGCTTCTGTGCGGAAAACAGAGCTTGATCACCTTTTAAGCATACGGTAAGAGAAGTTTATTTTTTATTCTTTGACCGTATTCTTCCGCATACAGGCTCTCCTTTCGCTCACGGTTTGTCTGCTGCTTCTAGGCCATGCAAAGATGGGTTATTTCTTGGCCAAAGTCATTTTAGAACCTGTCGCCCTATTCTGCCAGCTGATAACTTTATGTTATGTTGTGCTCTATGTTGACTTGAATGTGGCTATTTCACTGGATGTCTGTAGGAGACGGGTAGACAATACTTCCTCTTCTGGGTTTCTGAGCCGGAGACGCAATAATTAGGCGTGTCTCAGGTTAGGTATGTATATATGTGAATGGTGTCACTGGATTCCTTCCTAACCATACTGCTGGTGTTGGGTTAAGATGGGTTGGCAATATACACATATAGATATGTCTGGTCTGAAGAGAGAGGTCTCGGAAAATGAGGTCATGGGGATAGACACAGAATTTCGATGGTCTGTTTTTTTTAGTAAAAAAATGGACTAAGCGAGGTGTCAAAAATAGGCTGGTTCTAAGGACAGGTGTTTGGTATTGCGGTAACACAGTAATTGCCTTGTCAGCTTACATGTATATTACGTGTGTACTGGCAGAGGGCAAAGTACACACATAATATATATTTTTTAGTTATATATATATATATATATGGGGGTTAGAGGTTAAAAATTAACACCCTACAGACAGAGGGGCTGAAATAGCGTGTCATATTCTAACTGTGTGTGTGTGTGTGTGTGTGTAGTCTACTGTTTGTTTATGTCATAAGCTATTGTGTTTCGTAAAAGTTAATTTAGGGAAACAATACGAGCAGCATCCGTCCTTTCTGTTTTGAAAGAAATCCCCCCTTCCCCCCCCTTTCTCCTGCTGCCTCTAGATTCCAGGATGTCAGATTGACCCTGTGTTTGCTGGCAGCTTGAGGGAAAAAAAAGAAGGGAAATGGTTTTTGAACAGTAAGACAGACAAATTGCTGTTGTATATATATGAGTTTATCTGTTTCACACCGCAGCAACTGATAATGTTGATGCATAAGAAGGAGTTTTAGTAACTTACAATGCTTATCTTTGAAGCTTATTTTTTTTTAGCTTAATTTAAATATTGAATGATCACCCTACACTGATTTTTGTTGTTTTATCAGTCAGATTGTGTGATCTGTGGAGCCCTGCCTGTGGTTATCACTGAGTTCCAGACCAACCTTCCCTTCTGCCCCTTATGCCCCTGCCATCTCAGCTGAGAAAGCCTCACATGAGCCACCTACCCTGATGGTGAAATGTGATCCATGACATGATAAATATATGGCTTGTTGCCTGTTATACTGTGATAATGTGGTGCCCAGGGCTGTTACTGCGGCTATTGCCCCCTTCAAGACCATGCCTGATGTTCAGTTTCTGGTGCCCCTACTGCTTTCCCTGTTGGTATTACCTATCGAACACCGACTGTTGTACCGGGTGGTGATCTGGCCAAGGTTTAAGCTGCTGTGTGTAAGCTGAAAAACACCACTGCTATTGCGGAAGCATGGGCTCTGCCCGAATTCTGTTCTATGCTGGAGGTCCCTCCCCTTGCAAACAGGTCTTGCTCCAGCCTGACTCATCCTGCCCTAACCCCATGTGCCCAGTATTGAACTACCCCCTCTACCCCCTGTGAATGCAGATGGCATCCTATACTGCCCACCAGCCGTTGCCCATACCAGATTCTGTGTTCTGTAACCCACCAACCCTGCTACTCTCCTTCATTTTGTCCACGTCTCTGGACAAAACAGGAAGAAGAGAATGGTGCAGACCTACCTGCTCCTACCCTGGATGAACATGATTGCTTTGAACTCATGAAGGTGGAGAAAGCTCATCTACCCTCTGTCCTGTGTGCCCCAACCCCAATGCCTTAACTCACCTTGTATGTTGATGGCTCCAGATTCAGATATGGGGTAACTGAGGTGATAGAGAGTGATCAAGGTCCTAGGTACCACATTAATGTATCACACACCTTACCACCCTCAGAGTAGTGGGAAAGTGGCCCCAAGGGGGGAGCATTCATTATCCCATTTTGAAATCTTGTTTGAAACAGATTAGGTTACTATTACCCACAACAGTTGCAATTACAGTCTGATACTCTGAGAAATTATGTGACTGCTCTTGAACAATAATTAACTAATATCCATGTACAAGTATTTTCTTGCATTCCAGATCCTGATTTAGATACAGATATTCACTGCATACTCCCTGGTGATTGGGTGATGGTTAAGAAGTTCCTTAGAAAACATTCTCTGGAGATGAGATATGATGGACCGTGCCACCCGCATCAAAATGAAACTATATATCTTTTTTCTTATATTTGATCACTGCACTATAATCTCCTTTC
This sequence comes from Rana temporaria, assembly GCF_905171775.1. Classification (NCBI taxonomy): domain Eukaryota; kingdom Metazoa; phylum Chordata; class Amphibia; order Anura; family Ranidae; genus Rana; species Rana temporaria. Next base: position 294,943,082 of record NC_053492.1, read on the forward strand.
CTCCATTAGACTGGCAAGGTACCATGTTCAGGAACCATATATATGTGTGATATAGGTGATGATTGTGACCACTGGGAATCTGTGGGTTGGAATACAGTTGATGACTGGGGATATAGGCCTTATAGGTGCTCTGAAAAAGGAAGATAAATATGGAGAGTCATTGCTTAGCATCTGAATCCAATGGGAAGTGTAGAAGTGCCCCAGCTGGTAGTTTTGACCCCCATGTATATATAGATGCCATAGGGGTCCCAAGGGGGGTCCCGGATAAGTTTAAAGCAAGAGACCAAGTAGCTGAAGGTTTTGAGTCCCTGAGTCCCATAATCACTGTGATATATTCCATCTGGTAATTAGTTAATTAATGTCAGAGTGTAAAGAAGTTCTTTAATGAGGAAACTAAGTTTAATGCTGCATCCTAAATGTTTATGAATATTTTAGCCCTAAACAGGAAAATGTGTTATTACATGTGGTCATTCAAAAGCACAAACATGGGATCAGAACAAAGTTTTAAGAGAAAATTATTGATTAAGATTGTGTAAAGAACTGTTTAAAATTCAGATAATGGTAAACAACATGGTATTTAGTATTTAACAGAAAATCCTACAGATTTGGTTGCAGGAATTAAGTTAAGGATTGAGCAATTTTTACAAAAGATTCTAAACTAGGATTTGGTTGTTAAATTAAGGTAGTAGATTGTGCTAATTTACTTAAGGTCATCCAGGAAAAATATTAAAATATGAAAGTTATGTTCAATCTAAAAATTATAAAAATTGTAAAAAAAACAAACAAACAAGTGTTAAAAGTTTTTGTAATTTGATGTTTCTGATGGGAGTGGAGACTTTGGTTGGAGGAGGAGTTTCTCGGGAAAATGGCCAATTCACAGTTCATTAGGCTGGAACTAATGTGTGAATTTCACGAGATTGTCTTCTAAACAATTTTTTGTCACTACTGTAATCAAGAAACATCATATTATAATGTAATGTACATGTTTTTTGGCAGATGTACAAACCAAATATGTTTAAAAAATTTGTAAAAAAGGTTAAAAATTAGAAAAACAATAAATTTGATTGTAATCGAATTGTATAATGCATGGGATACAAATCGTTGGAAGATTAGGTCTAGCAGTAACAGATGTTTCTTTGGAGATCATTACATGAAAGGAATGTGTTCCCAGCAGAGAGATCAGGTTACACAGCCTGGCACGCTATGCTAATTTTCCCTTCTGTGAACCTTGGAATAACATTTTTGTGGAATGAAGTTCACGGATGAGGGAAAATATATTTAGAGGGTATTATGGTACTTACTAAAGTAATAGTTTTAAAACATTTTTTAGCCAAAATAACTTTTCTTGAGCGTTTTTGAAGACGAAATATCTGTCTGAGTGAATGTTAATGAACTATAAAGGCTTACTATAGGGCAAATATTTTCTTTAATAATAAAAGATAACTTGTATACAATCATTTGAAGATCTAAAGAAAGCCCTTATTAATTTAGTATTTTTGATTAATATAGCGATCTCTCTCTCATACATTTACATTGTACAGGTGTATGTGGATGATGATTGGTATTTTAAAAAAATTAGGGTTTTTGCACCATTTTGTTATTTTAGGGAAAACATGAGGTGTCAGTATACGTGGCTTTGACTAAGCTTTGTCTAGTGACAACTGGATGTTAAAAAGAAAGATCAGTTGAAGTGGGATATAAAATGATGCAGTGTGATAGAGCCACAGTTGTGATTTAAAGAAGTCACTTTTTCAGGCTTTTGGTTGACGAATGTATTTATTGGGGAGGAATATTGTGCTTTTATAAATTGATCCATATATTAGCACAGTGGAACTTCCTGTATGTTTGTCTACACTGAAGGATGAACTAAGACTGCCATGTGTTTTTTTAACAGTCATAGTGTGACAGAGCATATGCGTTTCCCCAAAACTGGCTTCAACAGTTAAAGCCAGTTTTGGGGAAACGCGTCGGGTGGAGCAATTCTAACGCCATCACACTCATACATACAGCCCTTATGGTTTGATCCTTGGCTGTTCTATATATAATTTTTATATATTTTTTTTGGTCTTTTTTCTCCTCTCCAGTTTTATTGTTGCTGTGGATCGTTTGACCTGCTGTGAGATTTTTAGATTTTTTTATCTGCTGTGATTTTTTTATCTGCTGTGACTTTTTTATGAATTTTAATAAATGAACTTTTTTTGGACATACTGCACAATGAGGTTTGTCCCCTTTTTTCTTTCCATTGAGCGAACTGAATCAGTATCCAGTATCTGGTATCATCCCAAGTGAATTGGATTACCATCTGTCTGCGTGATCCAGCCTGAAGAGACAGCTGAAGGTTTCCTCTTCCTCTGTAAGATTGAAGCACCCCTCCCAGAGTTGAGTGATTTCATACCGGGGCCGTCAGGCTGATGCACACACTGTTTTGACCTCCTTAAATCGGGGTCCAACTTTTGCGGTAAGAGTCAGTATTTTCATTCCCTTTGGGCTGAGAAATAAGAACCTAACTGCTTCCGGATACCGTGCTGAAATGTGCAGGGATTACTGAACTGATTTCTGGATATTATTCTGTTATCAGAACCAATTTATCTTATCTCACACGGATGTGTTATGGGACTCTATTCACTTGATTAATATATATTATATAATTATTTTTCTCTCTTTTACGAGAGGGTATACACATTGTTTTTTGGGACTTTTTATGGTTTACAAACATTTATGTGTTTATCACATGTTCACATTATTTCAATCAGCATTTATCACTTGTACTTGTAATTGTTTGGGAATTGCGCGCCTATTCTTTGTATGTAAGGGAAGGAATAGTGTTTGACTGCCTCCTGACGTTTCGTTGGTAAGGACTACGGATAAGCCCTGTCTGATCGCTAGGCGAAACACAAAAAAGATCCTGATAGGGAGGCCAAACACAGGGACAAAAAAAGCATAGGGACAGTACTGATAAAATAGTCATTTTAAGGGGGGACTGTGATGGAGTTAATAAAATGATTATTTTGTGTTTATGTTATTTTTCTTCTAGTCACTCAAATATTGCTTTCCTTTTTTATATTGTTTTATTTCTTTTATTTCTTGACCTATATATATATATATATATATATATATATATATATATATATATATATATATATATATATATAGATGTGTGTGGGTGTGTTGCAACAATATTGTTTTCCTTGAAAAGAGTCATTAGTTAAATCTCAGCCTGGAAGGAAAACTGAAGACAGGTGGCCCCTTCTACTCCTTACTCCAAACTCCCCCCTTTCTGCCCCCTCCATCGAAAAAGCAAAATGGCGATTGAGTGTGGAATGTGAAGCAGCGTGGCAAGAATAGACGTCACACAAAGAGGAGGCCATATATGGACTAACGAATCAGTTGTACTCATATGAATGATGTCATTCTGTCTATGAAGCTGTGATAACAATAAAAGTTCTGCCTCTTTTGCGGTTGGACACCGAAGGCAGCAGACTGTTTCTCCTCATCTGCATGCTTTCACAATTTGAATTAGAGGCAGAATGGTTATGCTCTGGAGTTGTGCCAGGGGCTATCCTTATCAGTTGGTTGTCAGGGTCTGCGGGCGGGGGGCTTATCGGAATCTGGGAGCCCCCTTTAAAAAGGGGGCCCCCAGATCCCGGCCCCCCACCCTATGGGAATGAGTATGGGGTACATCATACCCCTACACATTCACCTGGAGGAAAAGGGGGCTCCCAGATTCCGATAAGCCAACCAACCAATGGCCTGGGATGTCGGGAAGGGGACCTTGTCCTCATCAACATGGGGCAAGGTGCTTTGGGGTGGGGGTTGCAGTGCCCCCCTGCCCCAAAGCAGCCACCCCCCCATGTTGAGGGCCTGTGGTCTGGTACGGCTCAGGAGTGGGCAGCGCTTGCTCGTCCCCACCTTCTTTCCTGACCGGCCGGCTGGTGCTCGGATAAGGGTCTGGTATGGATTTTGGGGGGACCCCACACCGTGGGGGTTCCCCTTAAAACCTATACCAGACCATGTCGGTTTTAAAAAAAATAATTGCCGTGGAGTTCCCCTTCATGCACAAGTCGTGTACAAGTCGCATGCCAAAGTCGGATCTAATAATACGGAATCCGACTTTGATCCGACTTCAGAAAAAAAGTAATGTAGGAACTACTTTGATGTCGGCACGACTTAAAGTCGTGCCAGTATGAATGGTAGTCATTGTAAATCATGTAGAATGACTTGTCATATGATTTTTCCATCCAAAATCGTGCTACAAGTCGTATAAGTACGAAAGGAGACTAAACTGGCATCATAAAAAACTATAAACAAATGCTGTGTTACATGCTATTCATACTCACTTAGTCACTATGGGATTCATTTTCTGTATTCTGAAAAAAACCTGGTTGATCCTGCTGTTCTCTGTCTCCCCCTTCAGTCCAAGTCCACAATGCAGCTAGGGATTTTGAAAAGCAGTGGTGGCACCTTTGTACATGCCCAGTTTTCAGTGAGTTTCTATGCTGAGCATTATATCCATATCACATCTGAGTAGCCCATGTGACTATAGAGTCACACATGTGGGTGTATACACAGTGGTAAATGGCAGCCCACTCCCTCCCTTCTCCTCCATGCCGACCAACCAGCTAAACACAATAGGGGTTGGATATTACTTGTAGATTGATGGAGGCTTCACCTACCTCTTATTCTAAGACACCGACTGAAGGATCATGACACACCCGTGACTGACAGAAATTCTTCCACACCATGTTATTGCCAAAAAATAATAAAGATTTGACTTCAAATATATATTTGTATGACAATTTAAAGCAGGATTCCACCCGCAATTTTTTTTTGTTTTTAAAAGTCAGCAGCTACTAACACTGTAGCCGCTGACTTTTATTAAGGACACTTACCTGTCCTAGGTGGGCCCCCCCGACGGCGATCGCTCGGTCCGGCGCCTCCATCCTGACTAAGGGAAACAGGCAGTGAAGCCTTACGGCTTTACTGCCCGTTTCCTACTGCGCATGTGCGACTCACATGGCGCTTTGTGAATGAGCGGCTGCCTCCTGGGATAGACACAGTTCTCAGAAGGCAGCGTGCCCCATTCACCAGAAGACACTGCGACAAAGGACGAAGAAGAAGAGGACCGCGTCTCATATAGCAGGAGTAACCTTACGCCGGAAAAAGCCTAACGTAAACGACGTACAAAAATGCGCCGGGCGTACGTACGTTTGTGCATATTCCTCGCGTAAATCGACGGAAGCGCCACCTAGCGGCCAGCCTAAAATTGCAACTAAGATACAACGGCGTAAGAGACTTATGCCGGTCGGATCTTAGTCAAATCTATGCGTAACTGATTCTAAGAATCAGGCGCATAGATACGACGCCACAACTCAGAGATACGACGGCGTATCTGGAGATACACCGTCGTATCTCGTTCCTGAATCTAGCCCTGTGTGTTTAGTATTACTTTAATCTGTAACATGTTTTCATGTTTTCACTTGTTCACAGCCCAATGATACCACCACAGCTCATGGCAGTGCCCCCCCACGATATACTACACCAACCAGTTCAAAGTACTTTTTTTAATTGCTTCACTAGATCAGTTGAAAGCTAAGGGAAACTGTACATTGTACATTCCACCTCAACACTAATAGTCAGAATAAACAGAGATTACGGATATTTGGATAGTAAGGATTCAAGACACAACAGTATATGAGAAAAAAAATCTCTCCAAAGGCAGGAAATGCCTCCACTGGAAGATTTCCAATTCCATTCTGTTCCAAGAACATCTCAAATTTGGGGATTTTCCCTTATGTTCACTCCCAATGAGTGAGTGAGTGAGTGAGAAACTTATATAGCGCAACACATGCGAACTGAATCGCCTCTGGGCGCTTGGTATCCATTCCCTGGGCCCTTTAGAAGAGATGGGTCTTGATCTTTCTCCAATCGGATGCTGGTTGGTAGAGCGTTCCATAGTCTGGGTCCTTGGACCGCAAATCTTCGTTCTCCTTTGGACTTGTATCTGGCTTTGGGTATCTGGAGTAGATTTTGGTGGATCGCAGAATGCGATTGGTGTTGTGAGCTTTTAGTTTCTCGCATAGATATTGGGGGGCATTTCCCAGAATACACTTATGCGTTAGACAGAGAGCTTTGAAAGTGATTCTGTCTTTTACGGGCAACTAAAGTTCGGGTTCGATACGGACTTTGGGTTTTTCCCGAACCCGGACCCGAACCCGAATAATTGGAAAAAGTTCGAGTTCGGAGTTCGGGAAAAAAAATGCGTGGAGGTCCCCCACAATTCAATAACCAGACCCTCTAGGTCTGGTATGGATATTAAGGGGAACCCCACCGTCAATTTAAAAAAAAATGACGTGGGGTTCCCCCTAAATATCCATAACCAGACCCTTCAGGTCTGGTGTGGATTTTAAGGGGAACTCCACCCCAAATGTAAAAAAAAAATGGCGTGGAGTTCCCCCTAATATCCACACCAGACCCCTTATCCGAGCACGTTGACCTGGCCAGCCGCAGAAAAGAGGGGGGGACAGAGTGCGCCCCCCCTCTCCTGAGCCGCACCAGGCCACATACCCTCAACATTGGGAGGGTGCTTTGGGGTGCCCCCCAAAGCACCTTGTCCCCATGTTGATGGGGACAAGGGTCTCATCCCCACAACCCTTGCCGGGTGGTTGTGGGGGTATGCGGGCAGGAGGCTTATCAGAATCTGGAAGACCCCTTTAACAAAGGGACCCCCAGATCCTGGCCCCCCCTGTGTGAAATGGTAATGGGGTACACTGTACCCCTACCATTTCACGAAGGAAGTGTAAATAGTAGTTTTCAGAAAAAAAACACACACACACCCTAGAACAAATTACTTTATTAATTAAACCAAATAAAAATCCAGCGGTGAAAATAGACAATCGCTCCAACGTTGTCTTGTATCCAGCGCCGGGTGATTTCTCCAGCGACGGGTATTCTCTGCAGTGACGGGTGATTGGTCCAGCGATGAGAAGATCCATCCATTCAGAGCACAGCTCAGCGAATGGCGCGCCGATGCTGTTACGTTTCTTTTATAGGGGAGGTGGACCACGCATCACGTGACCCCGTCCCCCTCTGACGCACACTCTGCTACGTCACTGGGACCTAAAGGGTCTGGTTATTGAATTTGGGGGGACCTCCGCGCATTTTTTTTTTTTTACTAAAAGTCCATGTCCCATTGACTGCAATGGGGTTCGGAGTTCGGGTTCGGGTTCCCGAACCCGAACTTTTTTTTTAAAGTTCGGTTTCGGGTCCGAACCCGAACATCCAGGTGTCCGCTCAACTTTACGGGAAACCAATGAAGGGATCTCAACGAAGGTGAGATTGATTCCCATGGTTTTTTCCCAGTCACAAGTCGAGCGGCCGTATTTTGAACTACTTGCAGACGAGTGATTTGGTATTTTGGGAGTCCAAGATAGAGGGCATTTGCATAGTCAGGTAAGAAAGCTGCCGCTCCAGGTGAGCTCGCTAGGGTAATTGATGTCCACTCAGAAGCAGATGGGTGCTGGCAATGCACTGAATGTGCAAAAAACGACAAGGATATGGACAGCCGCACTCCAGTAACTTGAAAAAGACGTGCCCTTTATTGGGTACAGGAAAAAATACGCTACAGGTATCAGCACACAGTGGGATAAACAGCTGACGCGTTTCGCATTGAGTGTCAATGCTTAATCATAGCTGGAGTTGATAAGTGTCCCCACCACGACTGCTATGTCTTTTTTTGGGATAAAGGTTAGATAGTGGGGGGAAATCTTCTCAGTGTACAGCAACATACAGCACTAAAACATGACATGACACGAGGTTCTAACCCTTCCCTATTCTATCCAAAATTAAAAAAACAATGGTTTTACGTACACTTTATTTTTAGGTTCTCTTGAAATAATCACTGCACAGCTATAAAATATTAATGATGCTATATATCATTACAGTGCTGATAATTGTGTAATGAGTGGTTGTAAGCTCTTTTAGGTACAAAGTGTTCCAGCTAAATGTATTTTGCTTCTGAAATACCTTATGTACGTTCAGCATTTGCTGTCTATTCTAAACACACCTGTGTAAATGATCTGCGTGTATTCACAATGCTGACTGCATAATTCTCTTCATTACCTATGTAAGATTAGTCTGGATCTCATTATTCTCAAAATACAGAGACAAAGAAAAATTTGGCTAAATGAACCAGTAACCCTCTATAGCGCTTGTGTATGGAAATTTATTATTAGACCTCCTTTGTGTGTACAGCTTAATCATGCAGTTTGTGATACTTGGAAAATTGAGTAATTTAAAGTGGTTGTAAAGGCAGAAGGTTTTTTTTATTTTAATGCATTCTATACATTAAGATAAAAAGCCTATTTGTTCAGCAGCCTCACTCACACTTACCTGATGTCCCCCTCTGTCCAGCGATGTCCACGAGTGTCTTAGCCATCTGAGATTCTCCATTGGCTGAAAGTCAAAGTCAGCTAGCAACTTAGCGAAGAGGGCGGGGCTAGGTTGGGGCTCCGTGTCTGAATGGACACAGGGAGCTGTGGCTCCACTCAGGTGCCCCCATATCCGCCCCCTTACGGACGGATAGTTGGTTTCCTTTCCGGCACATGCATACTCTCTTTTATGCGGATTTCCATACCTTGTAAGTTGCTCCTCGTTTTTGGGTTACCAGATTTAGTCACCATATGGGGCTGCTTTGCCCCCTTCTCTGCAAATGCGCGTTTTCATTTAGTTTTTTGACTACAAAAAAAAACATTTTTTTTTTTTTTTTTCAGGCGTGGACCTTTCTGGTTGGCTATATATGAATATCCTCCTTGTGAACACGGAGACACTTGTCTCCATATACATCTTTTCCCTGTGGGTGCGTTCCCATGCTGAGACAGGAGACTCTTTACAGATCTTATTTGTTGTAAGTAATATATGTTTGCTTTGTTAAAAGACTCAATTGCATGGCTGCCCTCCCTCTTGTCCCTCTCTTCATTTCAAATAATCTCAATCACCTGAGTTGTAAATTTTGTTAAAGTTGATTTTTTTTCTATGTAATATATGTATATATCTCTTTTCTAATAGACAAATAATTTTCTGACACAATGATCGTCTGTAATACCCCTTAAAGAAGGATCACAGATACCGAAACGGCTGTCGGGTTGGACTATTTTTGTCTTATGTCTGTTCAATTGTTTTACTTAATAGGATCTGTACACCACTTGTATGTGTTTTTTTTATCCTTGTTAGGACACTGTTTGATGTTCCGATTTGAACTATTTAAATAAAATTTGGTATATACTTTTCTACAATTTATGTGTTTGAGTCACTTTTAAAGTCCCACCCTTGAGGGGGTATTCCATGTTTTTTCCACATAATTTTTTGGGTTCTGAAAAACGTAAAAAAAAAAAATTCGAACATTTTGCATTTTTTAACAACGTTTTAAACAATGTCGTTTTTCGGGTTGTAAAAAATGATCGTGTGTGGGCTAAAACGACGTTAAAAACCTGTGCATGCTCAGAAGCAAGTTATGAGACGGGAGCGCTCGTTCTGGTAAAACTACCGTTCGTAATGGAGTAAGCACATTCATCACGCTGTAACAGACAGAAAAGCGCGAATCGTCTTTTATTAACACAAAATCAGCTAAAGCAGCCCAAAGGGTAGCGTCATCCGAATAGAACTTCCCCTTTATAGTGCCGTCGTACATGTTTCTATGTCACAGGCTTTCTTGGAGCATTTTTTTTGAACGATTGTGTGTGGGCAACGTCGTTTTAATGACAAGCCAATAAATGATCGTGTGTACGTGGCATAAGAGTAAGCAAAACCTTTAATTTTTGAATAAAGTTGGTAAGGGTAAAGGCCCTTTCACACTGCTCTGTAGCAATATGTGGTTTACAACAATTTTTCTGTGTTTCATATGCATTTCTTGTGTGTTTCTGGCGCATTTTTTTAGTTGCCTGGACCTGTGAAAAATTGACATGTGACTCAAAAATGCAAAAATGCAGTGCGTTTTTAACACGATTTATCGCAATTTACATTCATTTAAATGAGAAGCTGTGTTTTTGGTGCGGTTTTCAACACTGCACTAAAGATGCAGCATGCATGACTTTTCAAAACTCACCACATTCACAGTGCAGTGGTGTGAAATGTCCCATATGATTTAAAGGGAATCATTTTTCTGGCGTTTTTCTTGCAGAGTAAAAACAAAGGAAAACATATCAGTGTGACAGGGGCATTAGACCTCACTTATTGTTATTGGTGTCCCCACTGGCAAGACTGCCCTCCCCCATTTGTCCCCAGTAACCTCTGCCACCGATAAAAACATGTTTTTTAAAAGGGAATCTAGAAATGTATAGTTATCCCCAGAACTAGAATTGAGGAGAGATCTTCTGAAGTACACAGATCGTTGCTGGGCAGTGTTCCCTGACATCTTCATTATTTATTATTGGGCCAATATGTTAGTACAAATGGTATGGGTCTGTGTGCTCCCCTTCAAGGGAGTGTTGCTACTGCTCCTGGTGGAGCTAAAAGAAAGGGATAGCATAAGCCCTCTCATTGGGGAAGGGGCACAGTGATTATCAACTTAAACCATGTGCACATTGGGTCTCTACATTTGGAACTGCTTTATTTTGACAAGATACATATTGCATGGATGTGAAGAAAAAACGTCCTTTGTCAAGCTTGTAACTTTGTTTTTGTTATAGTAAAAAAATTAATTTTCCTAAAAAGAAGTTGCAAACCTGTCTAATGCACTGGTCTCCAAATTGCGGCTCTTGTGCCAGATACAGCCCTTTGCTTGACTTTATCTAGACCTTGGTACAGTGTTCCTCCCATTGATCTGAGCAACTATTCCTCCTGCTGATATGAGTCACTATACGCCCCATTGGAACCAGCAACAATACACCATTCCTTCCACTGACATCAACAGTCAGGAACTATTCCTCCCACTGACACCAATGATTGGCATTTTTTCTTCCACTGACACCAACTATGAGACACTATTCCTTCACTGACACCAACAATGGGACAGTATTCCTTTCGCTGACACCAACAATGGAGCATAATATCTCCCACTAATAACAATTGGGTACTATTTATTGTCCTTCTAACTACAAAAGTGTTTTTTCCACTAGGGTTCCCACGTGTCCCGCAAATTGGCATTTGTGTCCCAGGCACCTTCATTTCGGGATAATACACTGTATTGTCCCGGAATGAAATGAGGAAACACAGCCACCCTAATAGAAGATTTCCAAACTGGTTGCTAGGGCCGCCCCGCCTGGCTTCTACCAACCAGTGACGTCACATTCGTAGAGTCTCAGAGGCCGAGAGGAGCATGGCCTTTACCCAGTGCTGCCCTGCGCACAAAGTCCACCCACCCTCTCTGGCCACTGCAGCAGCACCCAGAGAGAGCAGCCAGAGCGTCTTCACTTCATCTCCTCCTGACTCCTCCAGTCTTCAGTGACCTCCCAGCTCGCGGCGGCATTCTGCAGTGCTGGCTGGCTTAGATCCATGGCTTGGCTGCCTGTCCCCACTCCCGCAGTGCATTGCCCGACTTCTCCTCCTCCCGCCTGTGGCCCAAACTGCCCGACTGCCTGAGGGGGGCCCCATTAGCCTGGACCAGGGAACAAAGACCGGCACTCAACCACTCACCACACCAAACCAGTCCAGATTAAAAGGTGAGCAAATGGAACCTGATTGGAGCAGGTCAGGTGACAAATCGGGGCACTGGGGCTGGGGACAGTACAGTAATAAATGAGGCTGACAAAGTTTAGCCCGGCCTTGGAGGGCAAATAAAATTGAGGCTGACAAGTGGGGGGCAATAAAAGAAGAGGCTGACAAGTGGGGGGCAATAAAAAAAGAGGCTGACAAATGGGGGCAATAAAAAATATATATGTAGAAAATGTATAGCACCCGTCTCCACTGGTTGCTTTTGTTTTTCCAAAAATTGGCAAAATGATCGAATATCATATTTTTTTGGGCTGTGCAGGGGTGGGGGGGGTCCCTGAATGGCAGTTTGGAAATGTGGTCACCCTAATTCCCACTGACCACCAACCCTGACACATTATCTACTGGTGCTTTGGCATTTTCTCTTCTCACTGACCACAGTCTGAACCTCCTAAAGTCTGAGGGACAGTAAACTGACCCTTTGTTTAGAAAGAGAAACCTGAGAACCATGGCAATTTCTGAAATTCTCCTAATGAATGAATGGGCCAACAACAGTAAAGAGACTTGGGTTCTGTAGCAGTGAAGGTTAATCTGTATCTGCTAGGCTGGTTGTTACTCTGCGTTCCCAAAGGGGCAATGGTGTGGGTAATGGTTTTTACAAGCATTGGTTCCTCCAGAATAATTGGGCCCCTTCTTTAGGTGACTAGCTCGACCCAGCAAGAGTATGTGACTAATGAGCCTGGTATTTAGGTTGCAGGTCTCAGACTACCCTAGACTGGAGGAGATAGGTGATCTGTGCCTGAAGGGGTTAACTGCTTGAGAGAAAGTAACCCTTGTCCTTGAAAAAAATGTAATTCAGCCTAAGCCACAGAACAGACACAGAGATTCAACATTCAGAAAAGCAAAAGTCCATCTGCGCTACATGGGATATGTTGATGTCTACAGTTCAGTACATATATTTTTGCATAATTTGGAATCATGCAATCCACTTTAATGTCATACAGTGTGATAAGTGTTCATAAATTAACACTCTTGCCTGCAGAAACTTTATCCAGGTTTTTATTACACAGTTCATATAAGAATTTGATAGATATTTCTCTAAGCTGTATCAGATACTTAGCTGAGCACATATGCACCAAAGCTGGCTATCAAACTCTGATTATGAGCCAACTTTAGCAAGGTCCCCTAGTTACACGTGTACTGATGCTCTCAGAAAAGCATCCAATCCGGATACAGATTGCTTATTATCTTCAGTGTTCTGTCATTATCAGACTAGTCTAAACCAGACTTAACCTGAACAGGCTTGCCAATATCCCTTCTACCGGGCCACTGAATATAAATAGCTTTATTTAAATGTTACCCTAAAAGTGTCTACTCAACCTTCTAGACTGTTCAGGGATCATATGACATGTATCTTGATGCTATCATGATGCCATTAAATTTAAATATCACCTTATCTGCCTTTATAAAAAGGTAATATTTTAATTAAAACATAAGCTATTCCTAATAAATGCCAAGGCAAAATTTTTAATTTAGAACAACAAAAAAAAAAAAGTTTATAATAAATGATTACTAATATTTTCCAAGAGAACGTGCTGACAGGTGTTGGATTAATGCAAATAATAATCTTTTAATAATGAAGATTGTAAATGGATTGTTTCAGAGAATGCATTTTAAATGAAGACTGTATAATAAATTCACATAATTATGCATACTGTAGTCACTGAAGAGTGGCATAGGATGGGAGCCTTCAATGCAAGAAAAGGCAGAGGGGACAGTAAGAAAAGGGCATCAGCATTTAGGCAGGTTGCATTAATGCTAGTTAGATTAGCGTGGCTGCCCAGGTTGGGGAGAGGAAGGGTAATGCCGCGTACACACGATCAGTCCATCCAATGAGAACGGACCGATGGACCGTTTTCATCGGTTAACCGATGAAGCTGACTGATGGTCCGTCGCGCCTACACACCATCGGTTAAAATAACGATTGTATCAGAACGCGGTGACGTAAAACACAACGATGTGCTGAAAAAACTAAGTTCAATGCTTCCAAGCATGCGTCGACTTGATTCTGAGAATGTGTGAATCTTTAACCGATGGTTGTGCCTACTAACGATCGGTTTTTAACTATCGGTTAGGAATCCATCGGTTAAATTTAAAACAAGTTGGCTTTTTTTTAACCGATGGTTAAATAACCGATGGCGCCCACACACGATCGGTTTTGACCGATGAAAACGGTCCATCAGACCATTCTCATCGGTTTAACCGATCGTGTGTACGCGGCATTAGAATTACATTCCACTGCTAACATTTTGCAGCCTTTTGGCGTCCAGCCTTCTGTCTTGTGATATATAAAAGGCAGAGCTTTTGATCTCAAGGGTCAGGTTGGCATGGGTCAGCGACAAGAGATCTGGACTGTGCTGAGACTTGCAGTTCTTCTATGGAGCACTGGTTTTCGGAATTTGTCTAAGCTTGAACTTCTTCCATCAAGATATGCCAACTATGGACTTCACCCACAAGAATTTTACCTGTACAGGTACACTGGGGCAGCTGATATTAGCATTAGATAGGGAAAGGACGTTCTGCCATGTTATGTTTATCATGCCGTACTTTTAGAATACATTTATAAAGGTTCTGGTCCAATTTCAGCAACAAAAGGTTGTTAACTACAACCAGACTTTGGCGTGGTATCTGGTAGGGTGACAGATTCTCCTGTAGTGAGGGGGTCTGGTGTTATGGCTTCCTCGGCTAGAGAACAGGGTCCTGGAGGGAGGGGGCGGCTGCCCCTTCTGTGTAGAAGCTGCCATGTGGCCTTAGGTTTCTAACCTGGGGACCTGAATTTGAGAATAGCTGCAATCCAGATGTCCTGCACAACTGACTGGAAGGGAGACATGGCAGGAAGGATCAGTTTCAGCCTACACTGAGTACAGATCTGTGTCATGGGGCCTGTCCTGTGAGGCCCATCCCTTCAGCTAGTAGAGTGAGTGGATGGGTGTTAGTTAAAGGGGATGCTAGTATACTAACTCATTATGCCTTTGTTTTGAAGTTTTTTTTTGTAGGTTTACAACCAATATGCAGTTCAGTTTGAATGAATGTCTTGTATAGCGCTACACATGCAAACTGAATCGCCTCTAGGCGCTTTTTGCAGCCAGTGTCTTCCTGGCTGGTGCGGTCATTTTCCCCCGTAGGATCTCGACATGCTTGGGACACACAGTTGTACACACATATATACATATATACTGGGCCAATTTGGACAGGATCCAATTAACCTACCAGCATGTCTTTGGAGTGTGGGAGGAAACTGAAGTACCCGGAGAAAACCCACACAGACACAGGGAGAACATGCAAACTCCAGGCAGATGGTGTCGTGGTCAGGATTCGAACCAGCGACCCTTTTTCTTCTGGTGAACACCACTGTGCAGCCCAATGAGGTGACAATCCTAGTTACTCCTCCATCCAGAGTGCAGATACCCTATGACAGGAAGTGTGTTACTGGCCAGATCACCAGATGAAAATTAAGGGAAAAAATGCAAAAAAATTGATCTAATGCAGCCACATCATGTATGGCTGCATTCACACCTGTGTGTTTTGAATCCGCTCTGCTAAAATAACAAATCGCACAAAACGAATTTCAGATGCCATTCATTTTAATGCCATCTAAAATAGCAGTGCAGTTATGCCACAATGGTTGCGTGATAAATTGAGCTGCAACCGCGGGAAACCGCATTGCGTGGAGCTTGTCGCCCAAGAAAGAAGCAGGAGCTTTTTTTTTTTGCGTCCAAGAAGCTCAAAGCTGTATTTGTTAAAGGGCTTCAAGCTGTGTGCGACCAAGAAGCCAGAAGCTGTGTGCATTGAGGGGCTTGAAGCTGTGTGTGTTTGAGGAGCCCAAAGACTGTACGCATCCAAGACTGTTGGACTGGAAGATCTGGTGGTTCAAGGTACCAGTGCTGTTGAAGAGTAGCCAGATGGGCTAGTATTTTCAGTTACTTTCTGAACAACGTTTAAACCCCTGCGTGGGACTCCTGAGTGGACTTTTGTTTTGTTTTTTTCCCTTATTTAATAAACGTAGGCTACCAGGCCCTTAACAATATACGCCTGTTTGGTGTGGACTCACTACACAAAAAATGCATCTACCACGAGAGCTACCCCAATGTCACAGCCCCTATAGGGAAAGAGAGCCTTGACTGATGGGGGCATGGCCAGGTGCCAAACAAGGTAATTGAGTGGTTACCTAGGATTGGTGGAACTATGGGGGATGGGCTGGGCCTGAGCTCAGAAAGTATTGCCCCAGGGAATTCTGGGTCTTTTGAGGAACGTGACTGGAAGAGCTGCCCACCCCCCTGCCCCTTTATTCCTATGGTATGTCACAGCTTGCTGCGGTTTTTTGATCTTGCCAGCATAAAAGTTGCTGTAATAGGCTATACCTTTGATGGAAATTGGAAGTAGGCTGTCTGTCCAGCACTTATGGTAAGGACAGCCCCCCCCCCCCCCATTTCGGAACTGTGTGCTCACAGGGCAACTATGACTGGCATTGGTTTAACGCATGGGTCTTCAAACTACGGCCCTCCAGTTGTTCAGGAACTACAATTCCCATCATGCCTAGCCATGTCTGTGAATGTCAGAGTTTTACAATGCCTCATGGAAGGTGTAGTTCTGCAACAGCTGGAGGGCCGTAGTTTGAGGACCCCTGGTTTAACGTGTTCATATGTGTTGGAATATAAATAAAGCTGTGGCCTTGCCCTTTCCAACCTAATGGTTGTAAGCATGGTTATTTAAATGGGGCGAGGGGGCAAGGGTGAGGGTTCTATCCATTTATGTTACATTTGATTTGTACCTAGGCCCCCTGCGCCCTTAGCAGTCATGGCATATGAAATTTGCATTGTGCGATTTGTCATTTTAGCAGAGCGTTTTGAAATCTGCCCGCGATTCAAAATGACCAGATATGAATGTAGCCTGAAGACTGGTAAACTGCAATATAACATTTTTGCTTTGGGGTTTAATATCACTTTAAACTGCTTCAAGCTCTAGTCTGTTAATCCCTCTTTGATTATATAACATTAAGCAGCATCCATTAAAGGGTTGCTATTTGCGTTTATAAAGATGAATGCTTCTTGCTACTTTTGAAGACGATATCCAGACATACACAGATTCCAGCTGTGTCATTATTCCAATGTAATCCTACAGAACGGAATAGCAACAGGTTATTGGCATAATTATTATTTTGCTTAGGCAAGTAGATGGAAAACTTAGAGCAAGTCTACGAACTCGATTGCTCTGTTTTGGCAGTGCAGACCAACTGCATAAATGATTCAGCGAAAGTGAGTACATCGAGTTCCCGAAGAAATATTTGCTTAGGCGTATATAATTCCTTTAGACTTGCTTGTTTAGAGTCATAGTATGGTGTCATAGTATTTGTATGAGATTTATCAATGGTAAATAGGGCAGGAATATCAAGCGCACTTTGGGTAACGTGTCCATGGCTAACTATTAGGGCTGTACATTTCCATTCCATTTTTCACATATTCTCTGTTTTTGCACCAATGCAATGGATACTCTAAAAAAATAAAAAAAAATACAAAAAAGGAACATTCTGTTCTCTGCATGAAAGTATTCAGAATTTTACATGAGCAAAAATAACAGATAAAACTAGATTGGCATGATTCATGAATAATGGATAGTGGAATTCCACTGCCTGGTCAGTCTTGCTATATTCTTTGAATCTACATACAAAATTAAGACATATTGTATGCACAGTTTTCTTGGCAGGGTGTCTTGCTTTCTAATATTCTAGGCTGCATTCTGAAAATATTTTTTTTTTAGCTTCCACATAGGAAGAGGACTAGAGAGGTTGATGTGTGTGTTTAACCACTTGAGGACCGGAAGATTTGTCCCCATAATGACAGGCCATTTTTTGCGATACGACACTGCGCCGTTTTAACTGACAATTGCGTGCGACATTGTACCCAAACAAAATTTATGTCCTTTTTTTCCCGCAAATAGAGCTTTCTTTTGGTGGTATTTGATCACCTCTGCGGTTTTAATTTTTTGCGATATAAAAAAAAAAGGAGCGACAACTTTGAAAAAAAATAATATTTTTAACTATTTGCTATAATAAATATCCCCAAAATTTCAAAAACAAAAACGAATTTCTTTATCGGTTTAGGCCAATATGTATTCTTCTACATACTTTTGGTAAAAATATGCAATAAGCGTTTATTGATTGGTTTGCCCAAAAGTTATAGCATCTACAAAATAGGGGGTAGATTTATGGCCTTTTTATTATTCATGAACTTTTTACTAGTAATGGTGGCGATCTGAAATTTCTAGCAGAACTGCGACATTGCAGCAGACAGATCGGACATTTTTGCCTCTTTTTTGGGACCAGTGACATTTATACAGTGATCAGAGCTAAAAATAGCCACTGATTACTGTATAAATGTCACCGGTAGGTAAGGGGTTAACACTAGAGGGCAATCGAGGGGTTAAGTGTTTCCTAGGGAGGTGTTTCCAACTGAGGGGAGAGTGTACTGACTAGAGGAGGAGAGAGATTGCTGTTCCTGATCACTAGGAACAGCAGATCTCTCTCTACACCCCTGACAGAACGGGGATCTGTCTGTTTACATTGACAGATCCCTGTTCATCGCGCCCACATGCATCGGCTCCAGAGCTGCGCACACCCCCCCATAGCTTCTTAAAGCGGCCAACATACAATGACAGCAATTCGTGCAGCCGTGCCAACCTGCCACAGCACAACTGTGGCAGGTGGTCGGCAAGTAGTTAAGGCGTATCTATGGTCAATATGTAAACTCATATGTAACACATTCATTTTCATATTATACATTGTATTTCAATTGTGTGTAGCCTATTCCTAATAACCTGAACCATCTTAAAGTTTATATACCTAATTTGTGAAGGTCCTCACACTTCTGTGACGCATATTCACTATGCCCGATGAGTAGGCACTGCTGTGTCACACATTTTACAGAGCCTGCCTTCTGAACTACAGAGGTTCTGAGAGAAGGAGTTTCAGGAGGTGGAGTCAGTACAGGAATCACTGCTTGCAGGCAGCAAGGTACCATGGGACCTGCTATAAGTTGCTAATTGTTGCCAATACTAGTAAAAATCAATAAAAATTCCATAAAAATATCCCATAGTATGTAGATGCTATATATTTTGTGCAAACCAATCAATATATGCTTATTGTGATTTTTTACCATAAATATGTAGCAGATTTTTTACATTTTTTTATTGGGTATGTTTTATAACAGAAAGTAAAAAAAAATCTTTTTTTTTTTGTTTATAGCGCAAAGAAATAAAACCCCAGAGGTGATCAAACACCACCAAAAGAAAGCTGTATTTCTGGGGAAAAAAGGACATAAATTTAATTTGAGCACAATGTTGCATGTGCAATTGTCAGTTACACAGTGTGGGGGCGTGGCCAGAATCGGCATGTGAGCAGCTGCTTTTCGCAGAGCTCCCCCTGGTAACCCTGAATTAGTCCTGTTGCTGATGCAGCAGTATTGCTCACCTAGACACCCGACGGTTCTGGCACCTATAATGACCCTTCTGACACACCAGGCTCCATTAGCTCCATGATAGTCACCACAAAACAAGCAGGACACGCAGTGCATGGAGATCCAACATGGTGCTGCAACGAGCCTCCCGAAGCACAGACTGTATGGCACAAAGAAGTCCAAGGAGTCCGTGAGTAAACCGCCCAAGGCTCCTAAGTCCACTGTGGGTGATACCCCTAAAGATATGTGCTATTATGCGTAGAAACTGGCCGGCCCGCCGTTTCTCATGGAAATGGCTGAGGTGGGGAAAGTGCCTGAGGGAGAGGTCGCAGAGCAGGAGGAGATGGAGGGGGAGCTGACAATGGTCACTGATACAGACCTGTCAGTGACACAGGCAGCGGAAACAGAGGAAGGTGAAGACAGTAAAGAAGAGGAGACTGAACAGCCAACCCTAGCAGAGATCCTGAGAGTAGTTAATAAGTGAACACGTTACAAGAGTGCTTTGGTGGAGGAAGTGTCCCCGATCAGACAATATATGCTAAATATCCGAGAGAACTACTGCAGCTGAAAGCAGGATCAGTGATATAGAGAATAAGCTTCCCCTTCTCATTAGAGATTCACAGTCCAACACCAGGATGGTTAAAGCGGTTGATCAGTGTGCTGATGATCTTGAAAATAGACTGTGGCGCAACAATGTGTGTATTGTGGGTCTCCCTGAGAAGATTGAGGGCAAAGACCCCACAATCTTTGTGGAAAGATGGCTGCTAAAAGTCTTTGGAAAGGAGGCCTTTACCTCACTGTATGCAGTGGAGAGAGCCCACAGAGTCCCCACAAAGCCTTTGCCTCAATGACACCCAACTTGCCCACTATTGGCTTGGATTTTGCACTACAGAGATAGAGAGATTATCCTGCGTCTGGCCCACGAGAGGCAACACATTCCATTTAATGGGGCATTTATGTCTTTTTAACTTGACTTTTCTGCTGATGTTCAGAAACGCAGGGCCCACTTTACAGAGGTACAGAAACGGCTGCAGAAATTACAGGCACCTTATGCCATGCTATATCCTGTGAGGCTTCAGATCACTGCTAGAGGCCAAGCCCATTTATTTGAAAATGCTATGGATGCCTCAGCTTGGCTAGATGTCAATAAAAATGCTTTTCGTCAGGCCAGGAGACCAAAGGCTGAAGAGGACTGAGATGGTCTTACTTCCTATGGGATGATTACTAATACTTGGATTTACATAACAGGTTTTTCATCATTGTTACATTTGGGTTGTTTTTGGAAACACAGTGGGAGACAGGACCGGTTGTCCTATAAACAGTTCAGTTATTCAAATTATCAATGCAAGCTTTCTCCTGTCTGCCATTTGGGGGTCTGCAGAGGACAGGGCACTGCAATCCCTGTTTCTTGTACTGCCTATTGCACCTGATCAAGGGATTATATGTTCTGTGTCAAGAGTGATGTTCTTCTTTTCAACCTGTTTGGAACTATTTCTCCAGAGAATTATCAGCAACACACTTCAGCCTCATCAATATACTATATACCAGGGATAAGCAATTAGCGGACATCCAGCTGTTGCCAAACTACAAGTCCCATCATGCCTCTGCCTCTGGGTGTCATGCTTGATGCTATCAGAGTCTCGCTATGCCTCATGGGACTTGTAGTTTGGCAACAGCTGGAGGTCCGCTAAATGCATATCCCTGCTATATACTGTATATACCTCATCCAAACATAGATTTTAGAAAAAAGGAGAAATTTTACGGACTTTAACGGTTTCAGAAAGAGACGCAGCAACCGAAATTATATAAAAAATTATTTATTACACAATTTGTTAAAATAACATAGATAAAACCATTAAGACCAAAAAGCTAATGTGTAAATATAAGCTGTTGGCCAAGCTATGTTGACTTAGTACTGGTACTGTTTTCTCAAGAGGTCAACGTGTTTCGCAATCTGCTTCCTCAGGACAGTTATATCTTAACAGACAACAGTAGGCCTATCCAAACGAAACATAACAAAATTAATTAGATCCAAACATACAAGGTTAACAGCATTGCATGTATAACATAATCTCAAGGGTTGAGAAGAGAGGAAAATTACCACTTACATGTCCTCCAGCATAGACAGAGTAATGGCGCACCATGCACAATGCAGATGCAGCTCATGATTGATATGATACCATCAACAATTGATTGATAATCTCCAAATCTTCCTAGCAACAAATACAGGTAAACACTGGAGGTTAGCTATCTTGTTCTATATATCTTCTATTTTTAGCTTGGTCAGAGCCATACAAGGAGAGGTTGGGGGGTGAGCAGCATGCACCCCAAGTCTAATGGAAAGAAGTACACAGAAAACAGTCAGGTCAAATCGTGAAATTACCTTCTATGCACTGGTAGGAAATCTCTCCTATGATAGCAGAAACAAAATTACATAATAGATGTCAACATCATGCAATAGCACATAGAACCCCAATCTTCAAATTGCCTCTCATAATTACTATGGTCAATAAGTCAGTCAGCTCATAAGGTGTTCTCAAAATGTTATCCTTCCTGGATGAGAAGTACAAAATATTCCAGTATCTAGAAAAACACAGTGGCCTGGATTCAGAAAGGACTTACGACGACGTATCTCCAAATATGCCGTCGTAAGTCCAAATGTGCGCCGTTGTATCTATACGCTTATTCAGGAAAGCAGATATGCCTGAATTTTGGCAAGATATGACCGACGTAAGTCTCCTACGCTGTCGTATCTTGGGTGCATATTTACGCTGGCCGCTAGGGGCGCTTCCGTTGATTTACGTGTCGAATATGTAAATGAGCTATATACGCCGATTCACGAACGTAGTTGCGCCCGTCGCAGTAAGCTACGCCGTTTACGTAAGGCGTACGTCCGGCGTAAGTTTACCCCTCATAAACCAGGGGTAAGTCATGTTAAGGTATGGACGTCGGAAACGTCGAAACAGCTGTCGTATTTTACGTTGTTTGCGTAAGTCGTACTTGAATGGGGCAAGTAGAGCAGAAGCTATCTCAGTGCAGATACCCGAGGGACAGCTGAAGCATTGGTCTGATGCCACATTCACCAAGGTAAATATGGATAGGAAATAAAATCTTAGCTCTGGAAGTTTGTCCCCCTTCAACTTCTAGTTAAATGCCTTTTGGCTTAATTTATTTCCATCCCAGGCCCAGACAGCAATGGAAATGATTGACTTTTGGCAACATCATGTATGTCATACAGATGTGGATGGTATGGGAGACTTTCAGGCCTTTCGACAGGAACCTTTATTAGAGAGATTACTGCAATCAAGCAGGCATCTAATGCACAAAGAGAGGGGTGGAGCAGTTAGTACACTGATTAACATAGGGTGGCATTGCTATCGGCCCAGGAAGCACTGTGTCATATTACCTCCTCGGCAGAGCGGAAATGCTTTTTTAACAGGCTGGCATTCTACGAGGAGAGTGAACATACTGGTCGCCTTTTAGGCAGAATTGCCGACTCACACCTGGTGTTCCCCTTCATTGGTGCCTTTAGGATGCTCACCGGAGCGATCACAAACTCTCCTGACAATATTATGTCTGTACTTGTGTCCTATTACTCCAACTCATATCAGTCTAAACAAACTTATACAGAAGAATTACACATAATTTGGAGAGGTTGATTTACCTACTTTGTCTGATACAGCTAGACGCCAACCGGATGCTCCTCTCACATTGGAGGAGCTGCAGGTGGCGACTTGGATGTTTCCTAACTCAAAAGCACCTGGGGAGGATGGCATTTCGGCCAAGGTGTTTAAACAATATGCTGAGAGCTTTTTACCTAAACTGCTAGAAGTGTTCAATGAGGCTAAAAAAGTATGGCCCAGATTCACAGAGAGCGGGCGCACATAATGCCACCGTAGCGCAAACCAATGTACGCCACGCCGACGCAACGCAGAGAGGCAAGCATGGAATTCAGGAAGCCAGTGCTCCCCACGCTGCGTCGGCGTGGCATAGGTTTTGAAGGCGCAAGCCGGCGTAGGTGGAAGTTGGCTTAACCCATGCAAACCCATGCAAATGAGGCGTGACCCCATGCAAATGATGGTCCGAGCGACAGACAAGTACGGTTAACGAACTGCGCATGCGCCGTGATGTGGACGCATCCCCCTGCGCATGCTCACAACCACGTCGGAACAACTGCCTAAGATACGCTGGATCACTGCCTACGCCATGAACATAACCTACGCCCAGCCAGACACACGTCCAACGTAAAATACGCCGGCTTGTGTTCCCTGGTGCAGACCTTTGCATGTCTGCTGCTGGGTTACACCTCCTTTATGGGGCTTAACTTTACTCCGGACGTACAACTTACGTGCACCTCTCGTAGCCTGCGTCGGGCGCACGCAGGTTCATGAATCGCCGTATTTCCCTCATTTGCATGTTTGAATGACTAATCAATGGGAGCGGCACCATGCTCCCAGCCTAAATGTGCGCCTACTCTACGCCGGCGTAAGCAAGATACGTCGGCGGGTGTAGCCTGGTTTTAGGCGCATCTCTGTTTGTGGGTCTTGCGCACAGATACGACGACGCACATTTGCACTTACGTTGGCGTAACTTGTTATACTTGTTGCTACTGAAACCTGGCAAAGACTCCTTAGACCCTGGCTCATATAGCACTATATCCCTTTTACAAACCATTGTGAAGATACTGGCAAAGGTTTTGGCTATATGCTTGAATAAAGTAATATCCTTCATTATCCACTCTGATCAAGCGGGGTTTATGCCTCAGAAGTCTACAGCCATAAATCTATGCAGGCTTTTTGTTAATATACAATCCAGGGCTGATAGTATAGGTGACAGAGCAATGCTTTGGATTTGGGGAAGGCTTTATTTCATGGGTCAAACTACTATATAACTCCCCTAAAGCAACTATCGGAGAAGCAAAGAGTATCTCTGCACTTTAGCTTATATAGGGGCACTATACAGGAGTGCCCATTGTCTCCTCTCCTTTTTGCTCAATGCATAGAGCCATTAGAAGCTTGTATTCATTCCAATTCAAACCTCCAAGGTTTCCGGTATGGGGAGCTTCATGAAAAACTGATGCTATATGCGGACGACACCATGCTACTTTTGGGAGACACATCATCATCCCTGAAGGAGGCTATGAAGGTTGTCCAACAATTTGGCCACTATTCAGGATTAGTGATTAACTGGACTACTTCTTCACTTATGTTATTAAATAGGAAACCGGACCCTCAGATGGTGACCTTACTTGATATCCTGGTATCCACTGAATTTCGGTATTTAGGCATACAAGTTACACCGAACCCCCTAGAGTAGATTCCCATAAACTTAACTCCTTTGCTAAACCATTGCTGCGATCGGGTTAAGGTATGGGTCTAGATTGAAACTTTCTCCGGTGGGTAGAATCAATTTGATCAAAATTATCCTGATGCCACAGATTCTATATGTGCTTCACAATTCTTCGATGGTTGTTCCACTGAAGTAGTTTCGTATCATTAATTCTATTTTCCGGTCCCTCATTTGGCACAATACAAATGCCAGAGTGAGACTGGAACAATTGCAGAGCCCTAAGTAAACAAGTGGGATGGCACTTCCAAACCCATGGCCATCTAGCCTCTCAATGCATATAGCTGGTAGTGTTGCTCACGAATATTCGTATTGCGAATATTCGGCTCGAATATGGCATATTCGAGTATTCGCGATATATTTCGAATTTCGCGGTGAATATTCGCAATTCCGAATATTCGCATTTTTTCAATTTTATTTTTAAAACAGATCACATCCTATCGACGTCTAAAAGCATTGCTGGTATGATTAGAGACCCTGGGCCGAGTAGCTAAGCTGAGGCGATCCTTTTATGTTGCCGAATTGAAAAAAAAAAATTGCGAATTTTCGCTAATGCGAATGCGAAAATGATTGCGAATTTTCGATAACTGTGGTAGGAGAACTCTGATTGTCTCTGATGCAAAAGGGGGGGGGCTTTGTGTATGTTTCTGTTATGAATATTTGTATGTTTGATATTATTTTTTTTTGTAAGAAGGAAAAAATTGCGCATACCTTAAAAAAGGGGAGAATACAGCAGCAACTCAAAAATGTTATACAACATAAATTAATACAAGACAGAAAATGGAGTCGCTCTACAAGAATAAAAAATATGTCTAGTGACAAGACATGTGGGCAAATTATAAAATAAGCAAGCGCAAATAACTTGTGAAATACACAGTGAAACAAATATATAAAGAAATATAGTCCCAATAATAGAAAAATAATCTTTCATAAAAATGTCTTTGATATGTGAAGTGAAAAAAAGTCCAAAGCATGCAGCATGAACGTGTTCAATCTTCAAGGTGTTTGATTGACAAACGGCTGTGACAGATGGATAGAGTAAAGAATCACCACCAATGCAAAACACTTTTTATTTTCTATTGTAAAATATCAAGAATATTCTGAGCCAATCAGAGTGCTCCTTCCGCATTTGCCGAATATTCGCAATTATTTTGTATTGTAAAATATCAAGAATATTCTGAGCCAATCAGAGTGCTCCTTCTGCATTTGCCGAATATTCGCAATTATTTTGTATTGTAAAATATCAAGAATATTCTGAGCCAATCAGAGTGCTCCTTCCGCATTTGCCGAATATTCGCAATTATTTTGTATTGTAAAATATCAAGAATATTCTGAGCCAATCAGAGTGCTCCTTCCGCATTTGCCGAATATTCGCAATTATTTTGTATTGTAAAATATCAAGAATATTCTGAGCCAATCAGAGTGCTCCTTCCGCATTTGCCGAATATTCGCAATTATTTTGTATTGTAAAATATCACGAATATTCTGAGCCAATCAGAGTGCTCCTACAGCATTTGTCGAAATTGCGCAGTAAATATCGCATTCGCATTTTGCGAAA
Source organism: Rana temporaria (assembly GCF_905171775.1). Taxonomy (NCBI): domain Eukaryota; kingdom Metazoa; phylum Chordata; class Amphibia; order Anura; family Ranidae; genus Rana; species Rana temporaria. The sequence continues at coordinate 294,969,140 of NC_053492.1, forward strand.
TTTCGAAAAAATATCAAGAATATTCTGAGCCAATCAGAGTGCTCCTACCGCAGTTATCGAAAATTCGCAATTATTTTCGCATTCGCAATAGCGAAAATTCGCAATCATTTCATTTCGATAAAATATCACGAATATTCGAATTTAGCGAATATATCTCGAATATTCAACTATATATTCGTGATATATCGCGAAATCGAATATGGCGTATTCTGCTCAACACTAATAGCTGGGGCCATAGAAAAACTGCAATATGGCTTGAAATGGCAACTATACAGGGCTACACAAATGCGAGAAATATTCAGAGATGGCAGGTTACACCTCTTCAATACTCCACAGTTAGAATTCAAATTTCCCTCATCTATGCTATTATATTATTTCAAACTCCAACACGCAATCAGGGCCTAAGTGGTTACTGACTCTTGGACACAGAGTCCCACACCTATTTTTAACTACATGCATGAGGTGTCTACAAGTAGTCTATTTCCTGCAGAGGGGTGATATCTAAATGGAAGAGTGATGCTGGAATTTTTGAGGAAGACCAATGGGAGGAGGCTTTAGCTGCGGTTCCCCAGTGCTCTTTAAATGTGGCCCAAAGGCTATCTCACCTATATCTACTCTTACGTGTCCATTACACGCCAGCTAGATTGGTGAGAATGGGTGTGCAAGATGATCCATTGTGCACTAGTTGCATGAGGGACCATGGAGACCTGATCCACCTCTTATGAAGGTGCCCAAAATTACACGTCTTTTGGAAGGAGGTGTTAAGGATTATCAACTGAGTTTTTCAGGTCCAGCTTATGGAAGACCCTAAAATCTGCCTGTTGGCGGAATTATAGATGAAGTTCCTGTGAAAGAGGCCCCCAGACTAGCTATAGCTAGGGTTCTTTTTCAGGCCAGAAAATGAATCTTGAGGCATTGGAAATTGACAGAACCCCCCACAGTGAAGGTGTGGCAGAATCAGATGGGGGACACTATTTGGTTGGAAAAATGGGGGCAGGGGCAGTGGTAGAAAATTCGAAAAAATGTGGGCACCATGGCTGGATGTTCCTGACTTAGCTCTATATAGATCTAATCATGGACCACCTATGGTAAGAATGGTATAGTAATCCATTGAGTGGGTTTTATACACTGGATTTCATTGTTTTTTGTTTATTTAGGCTTTGATGCTTAATGTAGAATCCGAGTTCCATGAGTGGGATGTGTACATGGGCGTTCACTACGTTCATGTATATATAAAACGCACAGTGAATACATTGACTGTAATGGTCTGGAATTTTGTTCTGCTTTTTTTATTAATGTTTTTTTTATTATAACGTGTTTTTTTTCTTGCGATAAAAAAGAAAAAGTAACGCAGCGCTGTATCGCAAAAAATGGCCTGGTCATGAAGGGGAGTAAACCTTCTGGAGCTGAAGTGATTTAAAAAGAAAGACTGAAAACAAAACCAGGTCATGCTGAAAGTGTGAGTAGACAAACAGATGACTAAAGAAATAATTTGTATGGTCTGCAAACAAGTGAAGCTTCTCTGCATTGCTCACTGCCTGCAACAGAGAAAAACAGCGATGTCTTATAATTGAGAAAAATTATAATTAAATGTTAAATGCTGCTCAAAACATTACACACTTGTTAAAATTCTCACTAGTACAATTATTCTCATTTCATTATGATAGTGGCCTTGTCACTTATAATGGCATTATACCACCAGCTGTGGGGATATGTACAGATTGTATACAGAATACCAATTAACATGCAGATGGTGATTTTGCATTCATTAGTAGATTATATTGTAGTTACATTTTTATTTAAAGCCCATCTCCAGTTTTTTGGTATTTCTATGTTTTAGATAGGATGAAGGGAGGAATGGTGAGTTTTGAATGTTGATTGTGCCCCTGTTTTCCTGGGAGAGGTTTCCCTGTTTGACAGATATTTCACTTGACAGGTATCAAACAAAACAGATAATGAAGGCAAATCTCCTCGATCTCCTCGATGAGCAAGACCAAGCCAGTCCCATATTACTCACTTCTGAAAATTGAAAGGAGTGCTGTTACGTCATCATATTCATTCAGTTATTGCTCAAATAAAAATAATAGCATTATGCTATTTTGATTAGGTAATTTGACACCGTAGTAATCAATTTCTGGCCCGTCCATAGGTGGTGCACAGGCAGCGCCCCCCCATCCATGCGTCCGGCACACATGGATTTCAATGTTTTTTTTTTAAACACATTATTAGAACCTGAGGCTATAATTGGCTTCAAAAAAAGGATGGGCTGGGGTCCTGCCTGAAGGAGAAGCGATGGCCCCGGAGCGAGGAGCTACAGCCCGGATCCATGTCTGCCTGATCTGCCTCCTTCCTAAGCTAAAGAGGCCTCTGATTACCACTGCATTCCCATCCGTCTCCCGCACGGGGAGGGGGTTTGAGGGGTATCGCTGCACTCCCATCCGTCTCCCACGGAGGGTTGTCATTGGTAAAATATTTTTTTTTTTTAACACTTATAGCTCTTCAAGATAGGGCAAAGATCAGGGTCAGCACTGGACTGGACTGGTAAGTATTTAAAATAAATGGTTTTAATGGAGCAGGTACAGTGGAATCTCTGATTGCGAGTAACGTTATTAACAAACGTTTCGCAATACGAGGATTTTTTTTTTTTTAAATCCTGACTCGGTTTGCGAGTGTTGTCTCACAAAACAAGCAGGATTCAAGCCTCAGTGGGGGAGATGTGGACCATTTTACAGTGGGGAGATGTCTGTGGATTACAGTGGGGGTGATTGTGGATATTACAGTGGAGAGATGTCTGTGGATATTACAGTGGGGGAGATGTCTGTGGATATTACAGTGGAGAGATGTCTGTGGATATTACAGTGTGAAGATGTCTGTGGATATTACAGTGGAGAGATGTCTGTGGATGTCACAGTGGGGGAGATGTCTGTGGATATTACAGTGGGGGAGATGTCTGTGGATATTACAGTGGGGGAGATGTCTGTGGATATTACAGTGGGGGAGATGTCTGTGGATATTACAGTGGGGGAGATGTCTGTGGATATTACAATGGGGGAGATGTCTGTGGATATTACAGTGGAGAGATGTCTGTGGATGTTACAGTGGGGGAGATGTCTGTGGATATTACAGTGGAGAGATGTCTGTGGATATTACAGTGGGGAGATGTCTGTGGATATTACAGTGGGGGAGATGTATGTGGATATTACAGTGGGGGTGATTGTGGATATTACAGTGGAGAGATGTCTGTGGATATTACAGTGGAGTGATGTCTGTGGATATTACAGTGGGGGAGATGTCTGTGGATAATTCAGTGGGGGTGATTGTGGATATACGGTGGGGAGATGTCTGTGGATATTACAGTGGGGGTGATTGTGGATATTACAGTGGGGGTGATTGTGGATATTACAGTGGGGGAGATGTCTGTGGATATTACAGTGGAGGATATGTCTGTGGATATTACAGTGGGGGAGATGTCTGTGGATATTACAGTGGGGGAGATGCATGTGGATATTACAGTGGGGGAGATGTATGTGGATATTACAGTGGGGGTGATTGTGGATATTACAGTGGGGGTGATTGTGGATATTACAGTGGGGGAGATGTCTGTGGATTACAGTGGGGAGATGTCTGTGGATATTACAGTGGGGGAGATGTCTGTGGATATTAAGGTGGTGGAGATGTCTGTGAATATTACAGTGGGAGTGATTGTGGATATTACAATGGGGGTGATTGTGAATATTATAGTGGTGTGATGTCTGTGGATATTATAGTGGGGTGATGTCTGTGGATATTACAGTGGGAGTGATTGTGGATATTACAGTGGGGGTGATTGTGAATATTATAGTGGGGTGATGTCTGTGGATATTACAGTGGGGGAGATGTCTGTGGATATTACAGTGGGGGAGATGTCTGTGGATATTACAGTGGAGAGATGTCTGTGGATATTACAGTGGGGAGATGTCTGTGGATATTACAGTGGGGACTATATATGGTGGTGATCCGAAAAATGTATGTGCGTTACAATTAATTGAAATTAATCGATTAAAAAAAACGATTAATCGAACACGAAGATTTTAATCAGTAACAGCCAGGGGCGGACTGACCATTGAGGCTCTCGAGCACTGCCCGAGGGCCCCATGCCACTAGGGGGCCCCATCAGGGTTGACAGGCTCAGTAAAACCAGGGACAGTATGTCAAAATCTATGTTTTTTTTACATCTGTCCCTGATATGTCCAAAACTGACATGCTTTTGATGTGAAAATCCCGAGATTTTAGCTTCCCCGTCTCTGCACTGCCTCCTGGCTTGATGGCCATCTGTAAGCCCAGGGGCCCCATAATCTTCTATTGCCCGGGGACCCCATGAGTTATCAGTCCGCCCCTGGTAACAGCCCTACTTTTTTGAGATTTTTATATCTGTTTATGTCTTCTTTACTCAAAGGCCCCCATTCCTTTTGTTTCTTGTGCAGATGCTACCGAAAAAAAGTAAAGGGAAATTTTCACAGTGATGGCACAGACAGCAAATTAAATCTGACCAAAGTTTTACAACTGTCACTCATGTCTGCTACAGTATGCACAAAATCAGTGCGCAGGGTTTCAGTCATCTGCACCCCCTGAGCAAAGGGTAGGGTGGAAAACCTTTTACAATTATGTCATTTTATGATCTAGTCATGTACAATTAGGATGCCTAATTTCTATGGGAAATATAAGATAAAATGAACAACAGAAAAATTAAATAAGACATATTCAAATAAGCCATAGAAAGTTGTCTGAGAACATTTCCAACTTCGCTCTATGACAAATAGGCCTATTGTTACTACTGACTTATTTGACTATTGGATAATAGTTAGCAATGCCAAATAAAGCTCTGCAGTTTCTGTTTTGTATAGATGGCATTGGCAAGGCTATAATCTTTAGATTATGAAGCTGCAGACTATATTCCAGCACCTGGTGGTAAAAGCTGGAGATAAAGTAACAAAAGAAACAAGTTAAGCAACAGCTAGCTCTGAGCTCTTCTGTTCTTTTATATTTATGTGATCACGACCTTTACAGCCCAATTACAGTCTACGTCAATTAAATGGCTGAGAAAACTTCTAGTATTTTTAAATTATACAGTATAGCAAGCACTTCTTGCTGAGTGCACATGTTTTCATCAATTCTGTTACAGGAAATTAGTTTTTGCCATGTCTGATATTTTAGGATAAAATGCAAATAATAGCATGAATAATAAAATGAGTCTTTTAATTAAATTTTTTGCTTTATGTCCCCAAATCCTATGCTTAACTAGAGCCACAACTCTTCCAAAATTCATTGGTTTTCTATTTCTGGTCCAGATATCTTACTTATAAGGCCCCATGCATACGAGACGCTGGTAAACTCGAGTTCAGAGGCATTTGGGCATTTTTTTCAACTGCCCCTGAACACATTTAATGTTATCCTATGTGTCCATGCACACATTCACGTTTTTTTGCGTTTTAAAGCAGTTGGGTTTAGGCTCGTTTTTTCAGAAGCGAAATTTTGGGTTCAGACGCAAAAGTTTTTGCGTTTCAAAGCTTTGGGAGGGTCTACAATGTCTTTGTTGTAAAAGCTGATAGCCGCAAACGTGGTAAAACGCCGCTAAACGCGGCAAAACGCTGCAAAATTCACGGCAAAAACGGGCGTTTTAAACGCCGGTTTTTGCCTTCGAAAACTTGAGTTTACATGTGTTTGCATTTGCTTCTCGTGTGCATGGGGCCGTGTCCAAATTAAAAGCGGTCTGTGTTAAATTACCCGACAGCAGATCAGTGGACATATTCTTAATCCAGGATTTGACCCAGATCAATAAAATGTATCTAATATGGATATCAACAAATTTTCAGCTGTGCAAGAAAAGAACATTTATGTATTCTCATTTCCTAATATCCTTAAGCTCCCTTATGCTGACTTGTATGCTCTTCTATACATGCTTCCCGCCCCCTAATCTACATGTGGGGCACCGGACGCATGGATTTCAATGGGGTTTTTTTTTTGGAAGCACATGACTAGATCCTGAGGCTCTAATTGGCCTCAAAAAAGGGTGGGCTCGGGCGCAGAGCACTACACCCCCAGTCCACCCACCTGAATGACATTAGCTAATCAATATTCACTATGTCTTCCTGTTTTACCTCCTGACCAATCAGCGTGTCCTCAGATCCAATTGGCTGGGAGTCCTAAGACCCCATTGGCCGAAGAGGAGACTGCTGGGATTCGGGGCTGGGACTCGGAGAGAGAGATGGAGAGATGAAGATACGTGTGGGGCTGACAGGTGACGGGCGAGTAAGCAAAGCGGTGCTCAACGGGGTGGGTAGTAGCAATCAAGCGAGCGATAGAGGATGGGGAGGGAGGGGGGTTTGGTGGTGATCGCATGGATGGCTGGCTGGGTGGGGGCCGCGGGCTGCCCCCCGCCAGGAAATTTGAGCACCAGCCGCCACTGCTTCTATTCTTAATGTACCGTGACTGGAAAAATAAGGAAGACAGCAAAGTTTAGTTTTTAGTGGGAAAAGTCAAAATTTGCATGTTAGTTAAGCTGCCTTTATTGCTGGAGTGAATGCCTATTCTGGCATGCAGTTTTCACTAAAATAACCCTGGTTTGTAGATTTTCTTTCTTATATGGAATATCCTGCTCATATTTGTCCCAGGTTTACCTTTAAAGTGGAGTAAACATGTACTTAAAATAGATTTTCTAAAGGAAAATACTGTCAACTGCTCACATTGCAATTTTTCTCAGAGCTTAGTGAATGAGAAGAAGCTCTGCTAACTTCCATCATTCAATCATCCGCAAGCAAAAATTTGTTTTTTTTACTTCCTTTGCACGTGATTGGTTATTCTTTGCAAAGTGTAGTTTCTTCACATTCATCTTTCTGTTTAGTAAATCAAGATTGTTCTGCAAAAATCAGAATGGGAGAGGGAAGGCCACAACTAGGAACCAGTCATATATAATGCAGTGCATGTACACTATATTACCAAAAGTATTGGGATGCCTGCCTTTACACACACACAAGCTTTAATGGCATCCTAGTCTAATGCCTTGTACGCACGATCGGAATTTCCGATGAAAAAAGTCAGACGGAATTTTTTCATTGGATATTCCGACCGTGTGTGGACCCCATCTGACTTTTTTACGTCGGAGTTTAGAATTTTTTTTAATGCTTGACCATTCTTCCAGAAGCGCATTTGTGAGGTCAGGCACTGATGTTGGACGAGAGGACCTGGCTTGCAGTCTCTGCTCAAATTCATGCCAAAGGGGTTCTATCTGTTTAAGGGCAGGACTCTGTGTAGGCGAGTCAAGTTTCTCCACCCCAATCTCACTCATCCATGTCTTCATGGACCTTGCTTTGTGCACTGGTGCATAGTCATGTTGGTACAGGAAGGGGTCATCCTCAATCTGTTCCCACAAAGGTGGGAGCATGAAATTGTCCAAAATGTCTTGGTATGCTGACGTCTTAAGAGTTCCCTTCACTGGAACTAAGGGGCCAAGCCCAACCCCTGAAAAACAACCCCACACAATAATCCCCCCTTCACCAAATGATTTGGACCAGTGCATAAAAACATGGATGAGCGAGTTTGGGGTGGAGGAACTTGCAGCTCTGCATGCTGATTCTGAATAATCTTAAAACCCTATCTAAAATAAAAATGTTGATTTTAAATTGATCTTTTCTTTTTCTCCTAGTGATAATGTAGCCAGGGCTTCGTAGATGCACCCTGGGAAGGCTATATCACCAACGTCTTTCAGGGAGATCTTGTTTCTCAACTGCAGCTAGGCCTTCTTGTCCAACATCAGTGTCTGACCTCACAAACGCACTTCTGGAAGAATGGTCAAACAGTCAACACATACCTGTAATTCCAATAATTTACTGACAGATACAGACTGTTTTATAAATTTAGTTTATCTACATCTTTCACACTCAGCAAAACACCAATATATGCTTTATTTATATTTCATTAGGGGTGAAACACTAGACCACAGTATCAGTGAATATATGAATTCTCTTTATTTTTTGTGGTCATGTTGGAATGAGCCTTTCTTTGTAGTTTCAGATTGTGAATCAACACCTATGTATGCATGCAAACAATCTACTAACATGGAAATACAGTTTTACGGTGCTTGTTTTTGCCTTACCCTTTCATCACTGATGCATCCACAACCAGAAATTATTTAGTCTATATTTCTTTTTTTTTGTAGTTTTACTGCCAAGCGTGTTGAGTGAGAGGACAAACACAAATCGGGGAGACAACCTGTTCCTCCTCCTTGGGTGTGTCATGACAAGACAATAGCGGATAATAAAAAGTAAGCTCTACATTATCTTATTTTTGGGAATGATGGGCCAAATTCTCAAAAAAGCTGCCTAACTTAACTTTCAGCAGTTAAGTTACACTGACTTAAAATCTCTACCTAAGTGCCCGATCGTCAAAGCACTTACCTAGAAATTTCAGGCCGTGTAACTTAAGTGCCGCCGTCGTAAGGCCGTCCTCCTCTCCTGGGGGCGTTTAAAATTTAAATGAGGCGCGCTCCCGCGCCGGCCGTACTGCGCATGCGTGTGACGTCATTTTCCCGACGTGCAGCGCGTGAACGTAATTAACGCCGGGCGGCTTTGAGAATTTCGACGGGACACTAAAGTTGCGAGGGGTGAAAAAAAAAAGACGCGCCGGGAAAACAAATAATTCTAAAAAAAAATGACAGCGTCGCTCAGCATGCATTCCTGAGAGGGAGAACTCCATGCCAATTTTCAAAGAAAAAACCGGCATGGGTTCCCCCCCCAGGAGCATACCAGGCCCTTAGGTCTGGTATGGGTTGTAAGGAGACCCCCCACGCCGAAAAATCGACGTAGGGGGTCCCCCTACAATCCATACCAGACCCGTATCCAAAGCACGCTACCCGGCCGGTCAGGAGGGGAGTGGGGACGAGCGAGTGCCCCCCCCCCTCCTGAGCCGTGCCAGGCCGCATGCCCTCAACATGGGGGGGTTGGGTGCTCTGGGGCAGGGGGGCGCACTGCGGGGCCCCCCACCCCAGAGCACCCTGTCCCCATGTTGATGAGGACAGGACCTCTTCCCGACAACCCTTGCCGTTGGTTGTCGGGGTCTGCGGGAGGGGGCTTATCGGAATCTGGGAGTCCCCTTTAATAAGGGGGCCCCCAGATACCGGCCCCCCACCCTAAGTGAATGGATATGGGGTACATCGTACCCCTATCCATTCACCTGGAGGCAAAAAGTAAAAGTTAGTAAACACACAACACAAGGCTTTTTAAAATAATTTATTATTCTGCTCCGGATGCCCCCCCTGTCTTCTTTATTAGCTCTATTACCAGGGGGGGCTTCTTCTTCCACTCTCCGGGGGTCTTCCACTCTCCGGGGGTCTTCTTCCACTCTCCGGGGGGGGTTTCTTCTTCCGCTCTCCGGGGGTCTTCTTCCATCTTCTCCCCTCTTCCGCTGTTGACTCGGCGAACCCCGGTTCTTCTGCAGATGTCCGGTGCCTTCTTCTTCAGCGCTGGCTGCCTGCTATCTTTGTGTGTTAGCTCAATTAGTAACAGGCAGCCGGCGCGGTCTTCTGTGACGTCATGGTCTTCTCTTCTGTTCTTCCGATGTTGACTCGTCGCATCTTGTCGCTGTAATGATGGAAGTGCGCCTTGCATCCCATTTATATAGGCATCACCGTCCCATCATGCTCCGGTAGGTACCCACGTGGTGGGTGCACGTGGGTAGGCACCCACCACGTGGGTACCTGCCGGAGCATGATGGGACGGTGATGCCTATATAAATGGGATGCAAGGCGCGCTTCCATCATTACAGTGACAAGAGGCGACGAGGCAACATCGGAAGAGGGGAGAAGAAGAACCTGACGTCACAGAAGACCGCGCCGGCTGCCTGTTAGAAATTGAGCTAACACACACAGATAGCAGGCAGCCAGCGCTGAAGAAGAAGGCACCGGACAGCTGGAGAAGAACCGGGGTTCGCCGAGTCAACAGCGGAAGAGGGGAGAAGATGGAAGAAGACCCCCGGAGAGCGGAGAAGCCCCCCCCCGGAGAGCGGAAGAAGAAACCCCCCCCGGAGAGTGGAAGAAGACCCCCGGAGAGTGGAAGACCCCCGGAGAGTGGAAGAAGAAGCCCCCCCTGGTAATAGAGCTAATAAAGAAGACAGGGGGGCATCCGGAGCAGAATAATAAATTATTTTAAAAAGCCTTGTGTTGTGTGTTTACTAACTTTTACTTTTTGCCTCCAGGTGAATGGATAGAGGTACGATGTACCCCATATCCATTCACTTAGGGTGGGGGGCCGGTATCTGGGGGCCCCCTTATTAAAGGGGACTCCCAGATTCCGATAAGCCCCCTCCCGCAGACCCCGACAACCAACGGCAAGGGTTGTCGGGAAGAGGTCCTGTCCTCATCAACATGGGGACAGGGTGCTCTGGGGTGGGGGGGCCCGCAGTGCGCCCCCCTGCCCCAGAGCACCCAACCCCCCCATGTTGAGGGCATGCGGCCTGGCACGGCTCAGGAGGGGGGGGGCGCTCGCTCGTCCCCACTCCCATTCCTGACCGGCCGGGTAGCGTGCTTTGGATACGGGTCTGGTATGGATTGTAGGGGTACCCCCTACGTCGATTTTTCGGCGTGGGGGGGTCTCCTTACAACCCATACCAGACCTAAGGGCCTGGTATGCTCCTGGGGGGGAACCCATGCCGTTTTTGAATTTAAAAATTGCCGTGGAGTTCTCCCTCGGGAATGCATACCAAATGCCGTCGCTGGAATGGGCCTTTACAATGTGTGACTAACTTTCCACATTATAAAACCAGCCCTAGTTTTGCGCAGGCAAATTCGGTACTTACGCAGAAATCACAGTGATGAAATGCTTTGAAAATCTGCTTAAGTCCTCATTTGCATACGCAAAGCTGCATTTCAATGAGAAATGCCCCCAGTGGCGGATGCGGTACTGCATCCTAAGATCTGACCGTGTAAGTGTCTTACACATGTCAGATTTTCTGCCTAACTTTGGAAAAAGCCTTTTGAGAATCGTTTCCAAAGTTAGGCACAGACTGAACAGCAGTTAAGTCTGCGTATCTCTTTTGAGAATCAGGCCCGATATTCCTTAGATTTTTCAGTTTACAGTGTACATTGCTTGGAGTCACCAGATATGATATCATTTGCACCTTTACACTGTTATTTTATGTAATATTAAAAGATAACTGTTGACCATTGTGGTGGTGTTGGTGGTGATGATAGTGATAACCGGTTTGAAGGCGGTATTGGTGATAGTGATGACAAGTTTGAAGGCATCTCTAGAAAGTTTTAAGGTTGGATAGAATACTGTAGGATTATAACACAGACACTCCTCACTTAACAACCAAGGGCCAGATCCACGTAGACCGGGCGCAACTTAACTTTCCCGATTTAAGTTACACCGCCGCAATTTTTGCAAGTTAGTGCCCGATCCACAAAGCACTTACCTGGAAATTTGCAGCGGTGTAACTTAAATCCGTCTGGCGCAAGGTGGGCCCAATCGAATGGGGCGAGTCCCATTTAAATTAGGCGCGCTCCCGCGCCGGACGCACTGCGCATGCTCTGTCGGGTAAATTACCCGACGTGCATTGCGCTAACTGACGTCGCACCGATGTCATTTGCTTAGACGTTAACGTAAATGGCGTCCAGCGCCATTCACGGACGTCTTACGCAAATGACGTTGATGTTTAAATTTCGACGTGGGAACGACGGCCATACTTAACATGGCTTAGGAGAACTAGGGCTCAGCCCTAGTTTTACGCGGCGTAACCCGACGGAGACTACGTAGATTTAGATCGACGGGACGTTCAGGACGTTCGGGGATCGCCGTAAGTCTTCATTTGCATATTCTACGCCGGCCGCAATGGCCTCGCCACCTAGCGGCCGGCCTAGAATTGCATCCTTAAGATCCGACAGTGTAATTCAATTACACCTGTCAGATCTTAGGGCTAGCTATGCGTAACTGATTCTATGAATCAGTCGCATAGTTAGAAACAGAGATACGACGGCGTATCAGTAGATACACCGTCGTATCTCGTTTGTGGATCTGGCCCCAAGTTCCATTCCTATGATCAGGTCATTAAGTGAATTGGTCACTAAGTAGGGAGTAGCCCCTTACCAACATTTCAAGTATACTGAACTGGTAGAGGGCTTGTTTCTACAATCTTTAGATATTATTTTAATGTCAGTTTTGCACCATTTAGAACCATATTTTGTATATTTATAAAGTTCATACAGCAGCGCACTGTGCTGCTGTTTCCACAACCAAAGTTCTCATACAGCATACAATACCAAGTGGTCCGGCTAAACGTCTGTTGGACGTACATGCTGGAAAACCAGCAGCCGACCGACTCCCAACTGGCGGGGGGGGGGGGGAGCGCCCCCTGTCAGAACAGCTCAGCGGTGGAGATCACTGAACTAACCTTGCATTGGTTAGTACAGCGGCTCCCGACCAGAGCTGCCAGGTTTTTTTTTCGTGGAAATCCGCCAGGATTGTAAACCAGGCTTATGTCTGAACGGTCATTAAACAGGTAGGTTGTCAAAGCGGGGGTTCACCCTATTAAAAAAAAAAATTTTTTTTTTTTATTCTAGCATAAAATTTGGCATCGTAGCGCGAGCTACAGTATGCCGGTCTTACATTTTTTATCCCCGTACTCACTGTTTAATCCTACCTAGACGATTCCGACTGCCCACGGGGAATGGGCGTTCTAATCCAGACGGAGAGTGATTGACGGCCGGCTCTGGCGCGTCACGCTTCTCCGGAAATAGCCGAAATAGGCTTGGCTCTTCACGGCGCCTGCGCATAGCCTGTGCGCAGGCGCCGTGAAGAGCCGAGACCTACTCCGGCTGTCTTCGGGGAGCGTGACGTGCCAGAGTCGGCCGTCAATCACCCTCCCTCTTGCTAGGAACGCCCATTCCCCGCGGCAGACGGAATCGTCTATGTACGATTAAACAGTGAGTACGGGGTTAAAAAATGTAAGACCGGCATACTGTAGCTCGCGCTACGATGCCGAATTGTATGCTGAAATGTTGTTCAGCAGGGTGAACCACCGCTTTAAGTGAGGAGTGTCTGTAAATGAAAACTCAGTGCTTCTGCTGTTTTTCAAATGAGTCATTTGATGCTGTGGGAAGGACCAGTTTATCAATCATGAAGGTGAAAAGAATGGAAAAAAGTACCGCTCCAAGCCCTGCGACCTATGCTGTGCTCCCGCCCTGTAGCACTGACAGGTGCAGACTCTGTGTTGATCCGTGGAAAAAAGAAATGATCCTGGACTGCCGCACTCTGAGGCCTTGTACACACGGCCGAACATGTCCGATGAAAACGGTCCGCGGACCGTTTTCATCGGACATGTCTGCTGGGAGGTTTTGGTCTGATGTGTGTACACACCATCAGACCAAAATCCCCGCGGACAGAGAACGCGGTGACGTAGAAGACACCAACGTTCTCTGACACGGAAGTTCAATGCTTCCATGCATGCGTCGAATCAATTCGACGCATGCGCGGGATTTCGGGCCGCTGGTTATACGTGATAACCAGCGGACATGTCCGATGAGTCATACTAACCATCGGACATGTCCGACGGACAGCTTTCCAGCGGACAAGTTTCTTAGCATGCTAAGAAACTTTTGTCCGCTGGAAACCTGTCCGCTCGGCCGGAAAACTGTCCGCTAGGCCCTACATACGGTCGGACATGTCCGCGGAAACTGGTCCGCGGACCAGTTTCAGCGGACATGTTCGGTCGTGTGTACGAGGCCTGATAGGCGATTTATTGAAACAAAATGAACAAAGGATAAAATCCAAAGCTGTATGACATCCAAAAATGCATGCAACACTGCAATTAATAGTAGGAAGTGGACACAGGGGACAAAAAGGCTAAAAATGTTAGCCTTTTTGTCCCCTGTGTTCACTTCCTACTATTGATTGCAGTGTTGCATGCATTTTTGGATGTCATACAGCTTTGGATTTTATCCTTTGCTCATTTTGTTTCAATAAATCGCCATATCAGAGTGTGGCAGTCCAGGATCATTTCTTTTTTCCACGAAGGTGACAAGAAGGCAACTTGAAAGAGAAAGTTATTCACCATAATCTATCAACAAGAAGAACTTCTTGACTGCAGGCAAAGTAGCATGAATGCCTGCTGTTCTTACTTTTAGAACTTTATGACTATTTGAAGAATTGGTAGGAGACATTGTGGTGGCATGGAACATTTTTCTAACGCTGCAAGATGTCACATCATATATCATAGGCAATGTGTAATGGCATCTATTGAATTGCTACGGAAATGTCAATGGCAGGCTATAATCTTGTACAAATCGGATTCTACCTATGAATATACCTGTCCAGGGATCCCGGAGGTGTCCTCACCCAGGCTGGTTCATTGCCAGTCTTCGAGTCCTCTGTGCCGACATGTTAACTGTGGGTATGAGATATTCTGGGCTCTGTGAATAGTCCCGCAGCCTCCTGGGACCAGTGATGTGTCCTAGAAGGTTGCGGGCGGAGGTCGGGGGGGAATCAAACTTCTGCTCGGATTGCCTAGGTGATCCGTGCGGAAGTGGGGGGAGGGTACCTGCCAAAACTACAGTGGGGCAAAAAAGTATTTAGTCAGCCACCAATTATGCAAGTTCTCCCACTTAAAAAGACGAGAGAGGCCTGTAATTGTCATCATAGGTATACCTCAACTATGAGAGACAAAATGTGGAAACAAATCCAGACAATCACATTGTCTGGTTTGGAAAGAATTTATTTGCAAATTATGGTGGAAAATAAGTATTTGGTCTCCTCTACAAACAAGCAAGATTTCTGTCTCTCACAGACCTGTATCTTCTTCTTTAAGAGGTTCCTCTGTCCTCCTGAACTTGTTATCAGTATAAAAGACACCTGTCCACAACCTCAAACAGTCACACTCCAAACTCCACTATGGTGAAGACCAAAGAGCTGTCGAAGGACACCAGAAACAAAATTGTAGACCTGCACCAGGCTGGGAAGACTGAATCTGCAATAGGCAAGCAGCTTGGTGTGAAGAAATTAACTGTGGGAGCAATATTTAGAAAATGGAAGACATACAAGACCACTCATAATCTCCTTCGATCTGGGGCTCCACGCAAGATCTCACCCCGTGGGGTCAAAATGATCACAAGAACTGTGAGCAAAAATCCCAGAACCACACGGGGGACCTAGTAAATCACCTGCAGAGAGCTGGGACCAACGTAACAAAGGCTACCATCAGTAACACACTACGCCGCCAGGGACTCAGATCTTGCAGTGCCAGACGTGTCTCCCTGCTTAAGCC
Organism: Rana temporaria; assembly: GCF_905171775.1. Taxonomy (NCBI): domain Eukaryota; kingdom Metazoa; phylum Chordata; class Amphibia; order Anura; family Ranidae; genus Rana; species Rana temporaria. Next base: position 294,984,428 of record NC_053492.1, read on the forward strand.
AGTACACGTCCGGGCCCGTCTGAGGTTTGCTAGAGAGCATTTGAATGATCCAGAAAATAGATTGGGAGAATGTCATATGGTCAGATGAAACCAAAGTAGAACTGTTTGGTAGAAACACAACTCAACGTGTTTGGAGGAGAGAGAATGCAGTTGCAACCAAAGAACACCATACCTACTGTGAAGCATGGGGGTGGCAACATCATGCTTTGGTGCTGTTTCTATGCAAAGGGAACAGGACGACTGATCTGTGTACATGAAAGAATGAATGGGGCCATGAATCATGAGATTTTGAGTGCAAACCTCCTCCAAACCTCCTCCCCAAACGTGGCTGGTCTTTCAGCATGACAATGATCCCAAAAACACCGCCCAGGCAATGAAGGAGTGGTTTTGTAAGAAGCATTTCAAGGTCCTGGAGTGGCCTAGCCAGTCTCCAGATCTCAACCCCATAAAAAACCTTTGGAGGAAGTTGAAAATCCATGTTGCACAGCGACAGCCCCAAAACATCACTGCGCTAGAGGAGATTTGCATTGAGGAATGGGCCAACATAACAGCAACAGTGTGTGACAACCTTGTGAAGACTTAGGCCGCGTACACACGGTCGTTCCAAACCGATGAGAATGGACCGAAGTTCAGTTACATCGGTCCAAACCAGACCGTGTGTATGGCCCATCGGTCTGTTGTCCTTCGGTCCAAAATTTTAAAACATGCTTTATAATCGAACCGATGGACCGCTGACCGATTGGTCCAAACCAATGGTTAGTAAAGAAAAGCATCGGTTCAAAACCTGCGCATGCTCAGAATCAAGTCGACGCATGCTTGGAAGCATTGAACTTCGTTTTTTTTCAGCACGTCGTGTGTTTTACGTCACCGCGTTCTGACCCGCTCGGTTTTTGGAACGATGGTGTGTACGCACATCAGACCGTCAGGCCACTTCAGCGGTGAACCGATGGAAACGGCCGTCGGACCATTCTCATCGGTTTGGATCGACCGTGTGTACGCAGCCTCAGGCCTAGTACACACGAGAGGATTTATCCGCGGATACGGTCCACCGGACCGTATCCGCGGATAAATCCTCTCGAGGATTTCCACGGATTTGGATCCGATGGAGTGTACTCACCATCGGATCGAAATCCGCGCCGAAATCCCCTCGCGATGACATGTCACGCCGTCGCCGCGATGATGACGCGGCGACGTGCGCAAAGCTGCCATAAAAGGAATTCCACGCATGCGTCGAATCATTACGACGCATGCGGGGGATCCCTTCGGACGGATCGATCCGGTGAGTCTGTACAGACCCCCGGATCGATCCGCGGGAGCCAATTCAAGCGGATAGATTTGTAGACATGTCTACAAATTTTTATCTGCTGGAATTGGGAAATTTCCGCGGATAAATATCCGCAGGAATGTACACACCATAGAATCTATCAGCTGAAACCGATCCGCTGAGATTTTTCAGCGGATGGATTCTATCGTGTGTACGGGGCCTTACAGAAAACTTTTTACCTCTGTCATTGCCAACAAAGGATATATAACAAAGTATTGAGATGAACTTTTGAGGCAAGTGCTTTGTGAATCAAGCACTTGCACGTAAAACTTGAGGAGGTTGAGAGGAGGAGGAAGAGGGGAACTTCCACTTTTGGATGAAGGTCCACTTTAAAATAAAAACATTTCCTTCACAAACGTTTATGTTGCCAGCTTTCTTGTAACTGGGGCTCACTGAGGACACTTATAAAAACTGTATTGGATGTTCTGCATTTTACTAAAAATAAACAAAACAAAAGTAGAACATAAATAACACAAATAAATAAATAAATAAATAAATAAAGCTTCTGTTTATAGAAAACAGAATGCGCAGTGGGCAAAAATGTTTATTTAAATCCTTTGTGATTATTTTTGTGTTCCTTGTTGTATTTCAAATTTTCAGGCAAAAGCAAAGGTACATTAAATAGAAATAATATAAAAAAAAACATACTCATTTTACAGCTGTGATTCAAGGTCTTCAAAGCATAGATTATTCATAATGCAGTATGTATTGTGATGTGCAATCCAATTGATGTTTAATCTGCTTATAACTTGCCTTTCCTGGTTCCTTATCAACATGCTCATTAAATGTTTTAATAAAACCTGTCTGTTTTTCTAACTGGCCTTATTTTAGTCCCAGTGACATCACAACAAGCAAGCAGATCATGACTGGTGGGAGAGTCTGGCAGGGTGCTGGACATCCTGAAAACACCACAGCACCCTGACTCAGTCCTTCTCTCAGGCTCTGTGTAAGCAGTGGGATGGCTCTTGGAAGGAGCAGTGCAAATATTAGCATGCCTCCATGGGTGAATGTCAGTCTTGGGGAGCGGGCATCCCTAGGCTGGCTTGATTTGCATGCAGACTGCCTTAGGTAACTCCCGTATGTGATGCTATGTGTCCATGCAAGGACAAGGGGTGATTCTTCAAATCAGTCGCTAGCAACCAGCGGGATACAGCTTAATTTCTACTCTTACAGCTAAGGCTATCACACTCTTCTCCAACAAACCCAGGCTCCACCCCATCTGCCCACAGATCACATGAAAAAAACACCATGCATGCATAACTACCTAATTAAAAAAGCAATTGGCCATGCATGTGCAGTGGACAATCCATGTCAACCATGGGCAGCCAAGGTAAGGGGGCAGAGACTGGGCCCAGGCAGTATACCTATTTTATGGGTTGCATTAGAAGCAGTTCCACATCCTTGTACTGGACCAACCTGTCTCGCTACTGCCTCTATGACTAAAAGGGGTAGGCCTAGATGATATATGGTGTCTTCCAGTGAGCAACTGTGGAGGGTTCTATCTGACTTGCTGCATCTTCCAAAGAACACTTGAAAAACCTGAGAGCTTGCAGTGACGTCACAAGGGGTGACGTCACAAGGGGTGGGGCCTCCTGATGATGTCACCCAGTGCCCCCGCCCCATGCCTATATAAGTAATGGCACACCGCAGACCTAGCATTAGAGCAATAGAGAGCGTTTTGATAAGATTAGAAGAAGAACACAGGGAGAAGACGGCGAAGAGAGGAGAAGAACCAGAGAGGGGAGAAGAACTCGGAAGAGACGCCGGAGCTGATTTAATATATTACTCTGTCAAAAACCTGTACAGTTTTTATTTTTGACACTTTTTTTAGGTGAATGTACCCCATACTCATTCATATAAAGTGGGAGGGCAGGATCTAGGGGCCTCCTTGTTAAAGGGGGCTTCCAGATTCCGATAAGCCCCCACCCACAGACCCAGAAAATCATCGGCCAGGGTTGTCGGGAAGAGGCCCTTGTCCCCATCAACATGGGGACAAGGTGCTTTGGAGTGGGGGGCCCAGGACCCCCCTGTCCCAAAGCACCCACACCCCCATGTTGAGGGCACGTGGCCTGGTATGGTTAAGGAGGGGGGCGCTCACTCATCCCCACCCCCTTTCCTGACCTGCCGGGCTTCGTGCTCGGATAAGGGTCTGGTATGGATTTTGGCGGGACCCTATGTCGTTTTTTTTTAGCATGGGAGTTCCCCTTAAAATCCATACCAGACCAAAGGGCCTGGTATGGTCATGGAGGGGGAACCCCATGCCAGTTTCTTTTTAAATTTGGTTCAAGATACTCAGAGCACAAGTCGCATACCAAAGTCGGATCAGTTAAGACGATGATCCGATTTTGATCTAACTTCAATAATATTCAATGGGCTGAAGTAGGATCAAAGTCGGACCAAAGTAGCGCAGGAACCGACTTGTATCGGACCAGTTAAGACGGCTCTGATAGAGAACCATTGATTTGCACATGTCCTGCAACATGAGCTCCCATTGTCAGATCGTTTGTTGTATAAGTGTGAACCCGGCCTTATTGGCAAAGATTAATCGAACAAGCTGAACTTAGAAGCTGATTGGTTACTATGCACAGCTGCACCAGATTTTGTGTGCACCAGTTTTAGAAAACCCCCCCCCCCCCCCCCTTAAATCATGCAATTATATAGTCCAATTAATCTTGTTCACTCTTTTTTTAACTATTTATTATTAATTTACAAGCCTTATATAACAACTGTCCAGCATTTGTATATAGACACATTGGCCCTATTTTGAGCTGGTAGAAAATAATGCTTTAACCGAAGACTAATGCAAAATATAACAAAAATGACATAACAATATAGAAATTGTATCAAGAACAGCAACAAATATTTACTGTGTAGCACCTGATACTGATGTATATTTGGATGAAACAACATAAGCCAGGGGGTGATGACATATGCGCTTACAAGCAAAAAGCTTCGTGCCAGAGGGTAAGTTAGTTCTTGTATATTCTGCATGTTCTCCTGAATCTTCAGCTTGAACAGCTTCTACAAAGTCCAATTGTACTGCAGTGCCCTTCACCGGTGTAAAAGAACAAGAAATTTATTATAAGTAGATAAAAGTCACAATAAGCATGGTAATGCTCATAGAATTAATATTCTTTTTCCACTCCCCTCCATTTCTGGTCTGAGCTGAGATCTAAATACAATAGAAAACATATCATGCTGGCTGGTGTTCCACAGTCATTGTTGACCTTACTACAGTATATTTAGAATTACTAAGAAGACCTTCAGGTATGTTGTTCCTGTGTTTTCCAAAATAATTGGTTACTTCTGCTATGTGCGTACAGGAGCAATAAGCAGAGATTATGCGCATGCCTATGGTGCCAACAGTTTGCACAGTGCTTTACAACTTAAAGGGTCACTAAAGGAATTTTTTTTTTTAGCTAAATAGCTTCCTTTACCTTACTGCAGTCCTGGTTTCATGTCCTCATTGTTCGTTTTTGCTTTGATGTTGCTGTAAATCCTCTCTGTTCTGGACACTTCCTGGTTGTCTGTTTCCTGATCACCACAGTACTGGGAGATTTCTCACGGTGGTAACTAATTAAGGAGGTGTGATTACTGTGTGTAAAACGAAACTGGATTGGTGCTGAGGAGTTTTAGACAAAGTATCACTGCTCTCTATTGGCTGACTGCCCTCTATTGGCTCTCTGTACATCAGAGAACCAGCAAACAACAGCAAAAACGAAACTAAACTGCAGGCACATTATATGATTGGTTTTTATCTATTTTTAATAATTTTTAAAAGGAATCAGTTAACTATTATGTCTCTATACCCTGTAAACAGTCATTTCAGCTTACATTTTTTTTTTCCTTTAGTTACCCTTTAGGGGAAACGGTACAATTACAAAACAATTCAATACAGGAAGAATCAGAGAGCCCTTCTTGTTAGAGTTTACAATCTAAAAGGGGGGGTCAAATGATACACAAGGTAATAGCTGTGGGAAATAAGCTGAAGTGCAGCTTTTACGTGGAGGCAGGATATGCTTTTAGGGATCGCCTAATAGTGGATAGAGTTTGAGCTAGTCAAACAGATTGGTATAGGGAATTCCAAAGAATGGGAGAGGCTTGGGAGAAGTCCTGGAGGCGAGTACGGGAAGATGACAAGAGAGCTAAAGATCAGGAGGTCTTAGGAGGAATGTAGAGAATGATTTAGTTGGTATTTTGAGACTAGGCTAGTGATGTAGCTGGGGGCCAAGTTGTGGATGGCTTTGTAAGTTATTGTTAGTATTTTGATTGTAATTAGTTGGGTGAGAGGCAGCCAATGAAGGGTTTGGCAAAGAGGGGTAGCAGACGCTGAGTTGTTTGTAAGATCTGGCCAGTAACACACCTCCGGTATTAGTGAGACACACCTCTGAGGCCTCGTACCCACAACCGTTTTCCTCGACAAAATCCATCAAGAAAAACGCTGGCAGAGCATTTTTGCAGAGGAAAACGGTCGTGTGTATGTTTTTCGTCGAGAAAACTGTCATGGATCTCGACGAGAAAAAAAGAGAGCCTGCTCTCTTCTTTCTCGTCGGGAGTCTCAATTTCCTCGTCGTGTTTCTCGTCGGGCTGGTTTACGACGAGAAACACATTCGTGTGTATGCTTAGAAACGCGTGCATGCTCAGAAAAGTATGAGACGGGAGTTCTGACTAACTTTTTGTAACATTTTTCATGCTGATCTCATGAATATTTTTGAATAATTTATATAGCAAGATATATTTTATTTTTTTTAAATACAGATCTGCATTTTTAATTATTATTTAATTTCTAGTCATCTCCATGATTTATTTTTTCAATTTTGTTGTGTCAAGTTACCACAATTTTAACATTATTGTTTGGTGTTATCTGATCTGTCCCTTTATAATTAGACCTTTTGTAGTTTTTTTAAAGTTAACCTGCCTACTCACAAGCTAAATTTTTGGGTTGATTAAAAACACATGTATGTGTATAACGCAATAACAGCGAACTGTAAAACAAAATGACCATTTATTCTGGTAAAGAATAGAAATAAAATAAATAGAAGACAGCACTGGAGAACCTGCTGCCATTTGTGCAACTCTGTGTGGACACTAAAATTGGGACATTGAGAAGCACATACAGGAGAGAGCCCAATCTGGTCCTGGACTCCCAGAGGTCAGGAACAGCAGCAGGTCAGATATATGTCCCAAGTCTGTGGTACTACAGCAGGCTGCCTTCTGTCAGACCACCTTGAAGCAAGGCCATCACTTTCTGGTCTTCCTGGTAGACTTCCCTGCAGCCTTCCTTGCTGCTTTCTCTGCAGCCTGCTCTGCAACCTTCTCTGCAGCCTTCTCTGCAGCCTTCCTTCTCCGCTTGGCTGGAGCCTGTGCCTCTGGAGGTGTACTCGTGCCAGGAGGAGGAGAAGAAGGTGGAGGAGAAGAAGGTGGAGGAGAAGAAGGTGGAGGAGAAGAAGGTGGAGGAGATGAAGGTGGAGGAGATGAAGGTGGAGGAGATGAAGGTGGAGGAGATGAAGGTGGAGGAGGTTGAGAAGAAGAAGGTGGAAGAGGAGGAGGTTGAGAATAAGCTGGTGGGGGAGGATGGCCGTGGCTACAAATGACCGTGTCCTCGGTAAGTACCCCCCTCACCCCCTTATTCATCAAACTTATTAAGAGGGGCTCAAATATGAGGCATTGTTCCTCGGACATTTGGCTCATTTTGGCCATTATAAGGGTGCCATTATAAGGGGCCATTGAAAGGCGGATGGGAGGCACCTTGTGCTGCCACCTGGCCCTGCCACCTCCTTTGTGCCACTCACTCCTGCCACCTCCTCTGTGCCACTTACCCCGGCCTCCTCCTGCCTGACACTTTCCAGACCCTCGTCCAGGTTGATGTCCTCCTCTGTATAAAAAAGGGACAGTTTGAGTTTTGGGTTTAACAATCACACACAATTTTCAGCTCATGACTGTTGCAAATTGATTGAAAATAAATAGAAAAGACAATCATTCTGACCCCAGTAGTTTTCATTCTTTTCTCCCCAACTTTTTGGGCCACTACTGTCTATTGATATGGAAAACACTTTTAGATCAAACATTATATATTTTTTACATATTAACATCTATTTTACAGCATTTTTCCCCCCACAATAAATACATTTAAAATACTATACCTTGCTACAGACGGACAAATCTGGGTCTTCCTCCAGGATGAAAGGCTCCTCTTGCTCCAGAGAATGCTCAGCTTGCTCCTGAGAAGGATCAGCTTGGCTGCAGGGAAGGCTTGGCTGGAGCTTTTTCTGGAGGGTTGTCTGGGGGGGGAGGCTGGAAAGTGATGCCCTTGATTCAAGGTGGTCGTCAAGAAAGAACAGTCTGCTGTAGTACCACAACGACAGTACATATACCTTCCCTGCAGCTGCTCCAGGTCTCTGAGAAGCCAGGACCTTGTTACGCTCAGCCCTGTATGTGCCTCTCAAGGTCCCAATTTTAGTGTCCAGCTGTTCAGTGGTTACATGGGGCATGCGAGTGTGCACAAATGGGAGCAGGCTCTTCAGTGCAGCTGTCCTTAGCTCTTTTTTCTGGTGGATGGGGTATTTTGTTGCCCAAAGAGCGGGCAGCTCCCTTAACCTATCAATAAATTTACATGAATAAATAAAAAGCTTATAATTTTAACCACTTCCATACCGGGCCTTTTCATCCCCTTCCTGCCCAGGCCAAGCACTTTGTCACACTTTGAATGAGAATTGTGCGGTCGTGCAACGTTGTACCCAAATTAATTTTGATGTTTTTTTTTCACACACACAGCTCCACGTCCCTGCTCTGTGTGCGGCCGCCGGGCACGCACATCGAGTCCACTGTGATGACATCCACCCGGAGGGAGTGAGGGTGCCTGCCGCCGTCATTTTACTATACGGCGGTAGGCATGTGGTTAAGCACTCAATTCATTGTTAAATGGTTTATCTCATCCATGTAAACTGATACATTTTTCTGAAGAGCTTGTACTTTTGAAAAACAACAGACTTACTAGCTGGATCACCAGATAAAAATAGAAGAAAGAAATCCCAAAAAAGAAAATGAATGCGGACATTACATCTAGGAAATGGTAAGCTGCAATATAATAAATGTTTGCTTTTGGGTTTAATACTGCTTTAATTTAATCATAGGGACTTTCTTCTGATAGGTTAATTCAACAGTGATTCAACCTGTGGCAGTGTTGTTTTCTTTGTTGGATTATGTGGGGGAAAAATCAATGTAATAGATCAAATTAGCAGAGCTGCAAAAATACAGAGTATTGCTTTACCTAAGCTGCCCCCATCACCCCACAGAAAACAAAATTAATAGTTTCTGGTGGCTGACCAACTAAATGAGCCACAGCAGAAACTCCAACAAGCTTAGCAAATGCTCACACATATCTTTTTTGTCTTACTAATAAACCTAATTGTTTTTCACATTAGATAATAAAGTTATTTATCATTGCCTGTGAACTTCTCCAGTTCAAGATAACCTGCTTCTTTTCATATTGATTTAGTGCTGGTGAAAGAATATAATTAAGCTGCTAATGAAATCCGTATCACTAAACAAAATGTTGCTAATTTACAGTATATGTAAGGTTAAGGTGTATTTTTTTTTTTTATAAATCACCTTATATTATTATCAGTACATTCAAAGTGACTTTTTTTTTTAAATCTTAATGCAATATTTAAAATTGCTGATCTACAGGACAGTCACTTGGCATATTCGTGATGAAAATCACTTCTAGGTCTACTTGATATCCCTCTTGGTTATCAGCCAGGCTGGATGGATCTTCCAGTTTTAGAATAACTGCATCCAACAGGCTTCTGTCCCCGCTAGCTGTGTGTAGGTTTACAGTCATAGAGCAATATGCAATAGCCTAGGGAAACATTTAGGAGATTTAACTATTTGAGGTCACCTTAGTAAGTTATAAGAACACATAAGAGTTTTTAGTTGCTCAATCCAACTACTAAATTTGCAAGCAATTTAATCAATAGGGCCCAGATTCACAGAGAGCGGGCGCACATTACGCCGCCGTAACGCAAACAATGTACGCTACGCCAATGCAGCGCAGAGAGGCAAGCATGGAATTCACCAAGCCAGTGCTCCCTACGCTGCGCTGGGTTTCGAAGGCGTACGCCGGCGTAGGTGGAAGTGGGCGTGAGCCATGCAAATGAGGCGTGACCCCATGCAAATGATGGGCCGAGCGCCAGACAGATACGTATCACGAACTGCGCATGGGCCGAGACTTGGACGCATCCACCTGCGCATGCTCACAACCACGTTGGAACAACTGCCTAAACTACGCCGGATCAGTGCGTACGGCGTGAACCTAACCTATGCCCAGCCAGACACGTCCAACGTAAAATACGCCGGCTTCTGTTCCCTGGTGCAGACCTTTGTATGCCTGCTGCTGGGTTACAACTCCTTTATGGGGAATAACTTTACGCCGGACGTACAACTTATGCGCACTGCGTCGGGCGCACGTATGTTCGTGAATCGCTGTATTTCACTCATTTGCATATTTGAATGGCTAATCAATGGGAGCGCCACCATGGGTTCCGCCTAAATGTGCGCCCACCCTACGCCGGCGTAGGCAAGTTACGTCGGCGGGATAAAGCCTGTTTTTAGGCGCATATCTGTTTGTGGGTCCGGCGCAGAGATACGATGGCGCACATTTGCACTTACGTCGGCGTATCTTGTTATACGTCGGCGTAAGTGCTTTGTGAATCCGGGCCTAGATGTTCCAAATTATTCCTATTCAAGTGGGGCAAATGGTTCCCTATAGAGAAAGCTATGTCAGCCGTATGTAGCATGTAGTAGCATCAATTTCACAGGATCGCACAATACTCATGTGTGATTGATCGCTACAAGGTGCTTCTGCATGCTACTTGTGTAGCCTGCTCCTAAGGGAACTGTTTGTTCCATTTGTTTAGCGATCATTTGTTACACCTTGAGATTCAATTACTTGCATTTTCAGTAGCAGAATTAAGCAACAACAAATCTTCTTTGTAGCTTATTTAAAGTGTTAGTTTACCTTTATAGAAAAAATGTACTAACATTGGACAGCCTCAGCATCCCCACAGCCAGTTGCAATCCCCAATCCTCTCCCTCTTCTTTGTCAGTTCTTCCAGCACAGACCAGATTGATTCCGACTGGCTGGTGCCATCACATTAAGATAGGGTGACCAGTCATCCCCGGTTTCAGGGGACAGTCCCCAGATTGAGGACACTGTCCCCAGACAAAGTCTGTCCCTGGTTTTGTCCCCGGATTGGATTTTAAAAGGGGCTGGGGCAATTTCAAAGACAGTGGGCTAGATTCAGCAATGATTTATGCCGGCGTATCCATAGATACGCCGCGTAAATTCAAAGCTGCGCCGGCGTATCTTCATTCTGTATTCAGAAAGCAAGATACGCCGACATTAGCCGTAGAGTATGCAAATTACCTAGTTACGCCAATTCACAAACGTACGTGCGCCCGGCGGTAGTTTTTTACATCGTTTGCGTAAGGCTTTTTCGGCGTAACGTTGCTCCTGCTTCTATGAGGCGCACGCAATGTTAAGTTCCGCTTCGATTTTTGAATTTTTTACGTCAATTGCGTAAGTCGTTCGTGAATAGGGCTGGACGTAATTTACGTTCATGTTCACGTCGAAACCAATACGTCGCTGCGGCGTACTTGGGAGCAATGCACACTGGGATATGTACACGGAGGGCGCATGCGCCGTTCGTAATAAACCTCAATCACGTCAGGTCATCACACATTAACATAAAACATGCCCCCCTTCCACATTTGAATTACGCGGGCTTACGCCGGCCCCATTTACGCTACGGAGAAAGTGCTTTGTGAATACTGCACTTGCTCCTGTAAGTTGCGGAGGCGTAGCGTAAATACGATACGCTGCGCCGCCGTAACAATGCGCTCCCCTACCTGAATCTAGCCCAGTCAGTGCATAATTAAAAAAACAAAAATCTGAATTACACCCCCCTCCCCCGCTCTGCTGCTCCCACTAGCTATGGGGGTGTATTTTTTTCAATTATCTGTTCCTCTTTCTGATGATCATGTGCTGGTCGGGGCTGAGGGAATATTTCTTCAGTTTGGGGTGCATGCCCATTCAGCTCCGCTCGCATGTTCTTCTGCCTTAGCTCAAGTCCCAGCCAGTCGCCTGCCTGCTTATCTCCTTGGTTGTGTGGTAGGGGGCGCTGTGAGAGATAAGGGTCACTGAATAATAGGTGACTTAATAGTGGTAGGTGTAACATACAATAACTGGTTCTCAAACAAGTGTATGGCAAAAACAATAAGTGAATTATATATAAATTAAATGATAATTAATAAAATATATCATTGACAAAGGCACTATCACTATGCAGACATGAGTAATGTCTCCACAGAAGAGTCCAAAGGAAAAATTATAACTTAAGACCGTGATTAAACAGGTGTAACAGGTGTATGTTACACCTACCACTATTAAGTCACCTATTATTCAGTGACCCTTACCTCTCACAGCGCCCCCTACCACACAACCATTCATTAAAATAGGAGGTATACACTCCATTTTCAGGGGAGCAGCGTAAAAGTAATTACTTTTATTTTACATATATTTATTTTTCTAAACCACGTTTTTTTCACATCATGAAATAACCCACTAAATAATTTTTGGCGTGGGAATAGTTCCCTCTCTTTACCTTCTTATCTCCTTGCCTTTCCTGGCGGAGTGATCTTCCTCCGCTCTCCACCCAGTGGTAGCCTGGTGACGGACAGAGAGTCGCTGATTGTCGCCATTACTAAAAAAAAAAATGATGTCCCCGGATTTCATTTTAAAAATCTGGTCACCTTACATTAAGAGCACTGAAATGCTGTAAACTAGCCTCATTGAAATACAATTTTTTGCATGTACATTTGTACGCAATTGCCGACGTCTGGTGCAAACAAGCCCTTTCAGACTATTCTGATGGATGAAAGCAAATTGTAGCAAAAGATTAAAATTGCCAGTGTAGCCTTATGCCGCGTACACACGATCAGTATTTCCAATGGAAAAAGTCAGACGGACTTTTTCCATAGGAAATTCCGACCGAGTGTATGCCCCATCGGGAAATTCCATCGGAAATTCAGATGAATTCCATCAGAGTTTAAATATAGAACATGTTCTATTTTACTCCGATGGAATTCGTCGGAATTCCGATGAGCTTTTGGTCGGGCAAAAGCCTGATCGTGTGTACGCGGCATAAGCCATAGTCTGAAAAACATTGTGTGCAATGACTAGTTTGTGTTACGAGACTCATAAGTGACATTTCATTGCAAGCAGTATTCTGTTTCTAATACTACTCTCATATTTGTAGAATGTTAAATTTTTTCAAATAGTACACCTAAAAGTGAAACAAAAAGGCATAGCTGTAAGGTATACTAAAGTACTGAAAGTTAAACTTTTGTAATGCATGCAAGAATACAATTTTTTGAGAACTTCCTATGGTTACATGGTTGTAATATAGGATAGGTATTGCCAAATAATGTTGGGTGAACTGTTCGGCCTGAGCATGAATTCTGGCCAAACATTTAGGTAGATTCAGTAAGAGTTAGGCCGGCTTATCGGTAGATAAGCCGACCTAACTCAGAATCTACGCCGACTTATGTTTAAGCGTATGCTCAAACAGAGATACGCTTAAACATATCTAAGATACGATGGCTTGCGCCGTCCTATCTTAGATTGCAATATTTCGGATGGCCGCTAGGTGGCGCTTCCATTGCGGTCGGCGTAGAATATGTAAATGAGTAGATACGCCGATTCACGAACGTATTATCAGTAGATAAGCCTTATTAACATAAAACACGCCCCCCTTACACACATTTGAATTCGGCGCCCTTACGCCCGCCCGTTTTAGGCTACGCCGCCGTAACATAGCAGGCAAGTACATTGTGAATCATGTACTTGCCTCGCTAACTTATGGCGGCGTAGCTTAAATGCCTTAAGCTACGCCGCCGCAAAGTTGCAGCAACGTACCTGAATCTAGGCATGGCTGTTCGCCCGTTTGACGAACACCCGAATTGTCGGGGCATTTAACCATTTGTTTAGCCCCCGAGCATCCCACAATGCACTGCACACCACACAGTGCATTGAAAGCCCTGATTGGCTGAAGCAATAAAGGATTTGCCCAATCAGGGCACAGTTGTATATTAAAGTGCAATAGTGCACGTTTAACAGACTTCCAGATAAAACCCTGTCTAAATAAAAAGTCCTTTCCTCTCTCCTTGCTTTGAGTGACAGGTTATTTACTGTATTTATTGGCGTATAACACTCACTTTTTTACCCTGAAAATAGAGGGTAAACTGTGCCTGCGTGTTATACGCAGGGGGCTGTGGAAAGTTTTTTTCCTGAAACTTCCCTCTTAAAGTTAGGGTGAGTGTTATATGCCTGTGCGTGGTATACGCCGATAAATACGGTACATATCTAGCTTGGACATGTTTATCATATGTTATGTTAATCATAATATGAGGTGATTCACAGTTCATTGTTTATTACCAGGATGTGTTATGTGGGGGAGGGGTGGATTTCTCACTTTTTATACTGTGGATCACCTCATATTATGATAAACATAACATAATATATTATAAACAAGCTAGATATGTAAATAACCTGTCACTCAAAGCAAGGAGAGAGGAAAGGACTTTTTATTTAGACAGGGTTTTATCTGGAAGTCTGTTAATTTTCATTGAAAAATAAAAGAGGATTGCTCAGAGCTGGATTAACTCTGTGTGGCAAGACTGGGCACAGATGATAGGAAATCTTACACTCTACATTGTGACATAAAAAAATATTTTTGGGGTTTACATCCACTTTAAGGTAAGAAAAACATATTTTTGTTATTTTCGATATAATAAGGGCAAATTATTTAGTCACATCACCCCCTGCCTCCATCCCCCTCTGCCACCAACACCCCCTGCCTTCACCCCCCTCTGCGGTGCCACAATCTCCCCCTGCCTCCAATCTCCCTCTGCCTTCAATCTCCCTCTGCCTCCAATCTCCTCCTGCCTCCTATCTCACCCAGGCCCCCTGCCTCCAATCACCCCCTGCCTCCATCCCCCTCTGCGGTGCCACCAACAACCCCTGTCTCCATCCCCACCCTCTGCGATGCCACCATCCCCCTCTGTGGTGCCACCAACACCCCCTGCCTCCAATCACCCCCAGCCACTAACACCCCCTGCCTTCAATCTCCCCCTGCCTCCAATCTCCCCCAGGCCCCCTGCCTCCAATGACCCCCTGCCTCCATCGTCCCCTGCCTCCATCTCCTTCTGCGGTGCCACCAACAACCCCTGTCTCCATACCCCACACTCTGACCTTTTTCAGCGGAGATCGGTCTGAAGTCCACCAATGTCAAAGCATTCAAGCTCAATGTCAAAAAAACAAACAAAAATTCCCTGCTCACTTACCAGCCAGCCTGCAACAAACTGAATTAACTGTGTCTAACAGTTCACGTTAAAACCAAGGGGTTTAGTTTGCACACATTTGCAAATACATGCATAGACTGCAGTGGCTATGTCACGGCACCCTAGTGTACTGCAGTCCTAACTCTATAATATTGAGAGTCTCCTGAGTTGGAGGACTTACTGTATATAATAATGGATAGATTAAGGGCATCTTTGATTGAGTAATCCGTTCTATTATACTGTGTAATACTGTTAGTAGTGATAGCTGGGTGAGGCTTGGCAAGGAGGTACTTCAGTGTGGCTGCCTTATTGGGGGGCCCCCTTGCTACGTGCTTACACCGGTCTGTATAGCCTTTTTAACGTAACGTGAATTTATTTGTTATTACTGTTTCTGACTCTTGCAGGGTTCTGTAAGCAGTCCTTTACTGTTTTACCTTTGTTTCTTTTGCCTTATCCTATCAAGTAAAGAGTTGCATTGGTTAAGCTGAGATTTGTGTACAGTCTCTCTGTCACCCTGCGGGATCCATATAATTCAAGGTAACCATTAATCTACATCATTTATTGTGGTGTGCCAGGATATTGTGCCCTCCAACAAGATATTGGGGTCCACAATTCCCACTATACCAGTTGTGCCAAGGGAGGGTTTTGAGACAATTTCAGGGGCAGCTCCTTCGGAGGTAGTTCTACACCAGTGGTTCTCAACCTGGGGGTCGAGACCCCATTGGGGGTCGAATGATGATTTGCCAGGGGTCACCAAATCCTGGCCTGTTTCTGGAGCCCACACCGCTTTCCCAGCCTTTTCTTGGCCGCCCAGCTGGGCTGTTCCTAGAGCCTGCAGCCGCCCACTTAGCCTCTTTGCAGCTGCCCATTCAGTTCACGCCATGGCTAGAACTGAAGAACAGAGACTAGACGTCAGCTCACTGGTGAGGAAAGTTAAGTGGGAGGGGCTGAAGGAGACCCTATCTCCTGATTTCAGCATAGGTGTCACTGCTGCGAAACACCACTGTAGTACGGGTTCCACGCTACGAAAATAATTTTACTGTTAGGGGTCCCCACAATTTGTGAAATGTTATCAAAGGGTCACGACATTAGAAAGGTTGAGAACCACTGTTCTACACGATGGATTGCTTTAAGTATGTCTGGCCAGCATAAATGCCTAGCGCTGGGCAGATTGTGCCTTTATATCGCTCTAATGTCTACTAATGATCTAAGAGCTGAATCTCAGACACATTTACAATACATACATAAAATTCTTTATTTATTGCTACAACCCTAAATGTATATTTGAAATGCAAGTAATGTAAGTACCTGAATTTTGCATGTGTAGGCAGGTGCAGTCTAATTTCTCCACTGCAGGTGGCTCTCAACTGCAGCGGCATTGTAGGGGAAAAGGAAGTCAAGAAGAACATGGTTCCTCTATAGATTCTTGGGTCACTAGGGAAACTATCGGATTGGATGCTGCTGCCCCATGTGACTCTGGCAGCCATTTTGGGTCAGACAGAGCTTATTTAAGGCCCTGGATCCCAGGCTCTGCAGTTTATATCTGTGTAATGCATGGGCAGGTCACTTGTCTGACAGGGACGGTGATTAACAGCAGGGGGAGTTTCCAGAAGAGTAGGGACACATAATCCTTCCCATAGACCTCCCTATTTGGGCACGGACCTGCCAGGCCGCATTCTGCCCCTCAAGACAGACACTATCGGCCAGGGCTGGACTGGGACAAAAATTTGGCCCTGGACTTCATCCAGACTGGCCTACTTTGACAGGTCTCTCCCACAGCGGCCGGACAACTCCTGCACCCCCCCCCCCCCCGGCCACCCAAGCCCCCTCTCCCCCTACACTAGCCGTTTTACTTTATTAGAGTAGAACCGCTGGTACTGGTACTCTTATAGGCAGTACCAGTGGGGAAGCTAGACATTATTTCTCCCGGGGCAAAGAATCAGTTTGATGCCCCCCCCCCCTTATGGGACAAGATTAGGCAGAAGTGAGAAACTCCCAGGCCGCTGTCACTGAAGCCGGCCCACTGAACCATCGGCCCACCGGGAAACTCCCTGTAGTCCCAATGGCCAGTCCATCCCTGCTGTCGGCACATCTGAAACCTCCTCTGCTACACATTGCTGTTACATGCTGTGAGTGTTCGCTTTTGGGTGTCTTCCTGCTGGGGTTTTTGTGAATTACTGGGTTCAAGTTACTTTCTTTGAAACCAGACTCTGTGTATTTACTGCCGTGCTGCACCTCTACACAGATGACATCAGCCTTTTGCAATTTTGTACAGCAAAGCTCAGTCTGAGGGAGAAGCAGCATATAAAGCCAACATCGGTGTTGCAGTGCAACGAGCATCCTGATTGAAGAGGAGAACAGAGTGACAGAGATATGAGCTTTTACTGTCCAGTCATAGGCTGGGGAGGTGGGGAGAAGATCTGTAAGGCCGCGTACACACGGTCGAACATGTCCGCTGAAACTGGTCCGCGGACATGTCCGACCGTGTGTACGGCCTAGCGGACAGGTTTCCAGCGGACAAAAGTTTCTTAGCAAGCTAAGAAACTTGTCCGCTGGAAACATGTCCGTAGGACATGTCCGACCGTGTGTACGGCCTAGCGGACAGGTTTCCAGCGGACAAAAGTTTCTTAGCAAGCTAAGAAACTTGTCCGCTGGAAACATGTCCGTCGGACATGTCCGATGGTTAGTACACCTAATCGGACATGTCCGCTGGTTATGACGTGTAACCAGCGTCCCAAAATCCCGCGCATGCGTCAAATTGATTTGACACATGCGTGGAAGCATTGCACTTCCATGTTTTAGAACGTCGGTGTCTTCTACGTCACCGCGTTCTCTGTCCGCTGGGATTTTGGTCTGGTGGTGTGTACACACATCAGACCAAAAGCTCCCAGGAGACATGTCCAATGAAAACGGTCCGCGGACCGTTTTCATCGGACATGTCTCCTCGTATGTACGGGGCCTAAGTGTTATTAAAAGCTGAAGTATGACCAAAAACTATTCCTGTACATTTGCATGGTACAAATAAGTTACCTCCAATGAAGTGTGCTCTATCTCTAGCTACTGCAGCATTTGCTAAATCTCTTCCATTATTTTCCATAATCTCTTGTCAGCGATAAACGCCTGGCTCTGAGACTTGTAGTTCTGGCCGTAGTACAGGTGGTTGGTCACTCTGCATCTCCTCCATTCAGAAAAAGCATTGCATTATTTTCACAGAAGGGTCTCCCCACGCCCCCCCATGCCCCCCCGCCCCCCAACAGAGGACAGGCAAAACTGCTCCCATATATTTATTCCATTTGTGTATTTGACTGTTTGCCTGGAGTTCAGCTTTAGGAGGGAAGAGAGAAATTTTGAAACCATTTTAAAACACTGCCAGACATGAATCCTCGGTGGCCATAACCAGCAATCAAATTGCTAAAATCTCTATAAAATTTATGACTAGAAAAAGGAAGGATGGCAGCAGCGGAATCACTTCATTAAGAGACTAAAAAGCAAATTGTATAGAGAAATTTATGTTTTATTCATACCGCATTTACTCCTAACGGTTTTAGAACCAGAATTAGGCCAACCATACCCTGGCTGACAGGTACAAGTGTATAAAGCTGTAAAAAATGTTAAAAGAATCTCATCTGCTGGAGATATGTCTGATCGAATCCGCAGGGATTTCATCCACCGAGCTGCAGATTTTTTTTAAAACAATAATTGGAACATAATTAAATGGATATTCTCCCGTACGATAAAAATTTGGCACACAAATACTAGAGCTGATCTACCCATGGCTGTGTATCTTTTGTCATACCGACACCAGCCCTTTATCGTTATTTGTTCCTAACTTAGCAAATCATCTTTCATCACTTGTGTGAGTACTAACAGTTGTGTTTGATAAGGTTTCTATGGTGAATATACAATATATGTAATTGCCCAGCTTAGCCTTCTGTTTCCCTGATGATTCATAGCAGCCCTCAGAATGGTATCCCATTTCCTCATAGGGCTTAAGTGAGACAGGAAGGAAGGGGGTCTCGAATATAACGCCAGGATCACAAGAAGAGACAGGCACATGCGAGGAAATGTGTCAGACAAACAGCTCCATCAGTTCAAAGGTGAACATGCTGGGCTCACAGCCATGGCTGCACAGCAGGTGGAGATAAATAAAACCTGGTCTATTCTAAACCTTTAATCAAGTGCATGTGATAGCAAGCTTTCTAACAAAAGGAAACTAGCGACAATAGTAAACAGTGGAGTGTATAAATCATATTCATAGTATGTACCCATTTTACATTATTACATTATGTATCACTTCTGCAATAAATAATAAAAAAAAAGCATGAACTTTAGATGGTATTTGAAGAATTCATTATTTAACCAGTAAAAAAATATTCTTTCAGACTGTCAGGGGCTGTATGCATGCTCATGCCCACTCAGATTACCCAAATCTACAGTATTTTCATCCAGGGACAGATGTCAAGGGAAGTGCAGTCTGACGCCTTCAGTGGATCTTCTAGGATAAATAATAGTGATCCACTGAAGGTATCTAAGATGATTCATCTAGAAAATAAATAATAGTGATCCATTGAAAGTATCTAAAATGATGCATCTAGAGCCGTGATCTCCAAACTGTGGCATTTGCTCGCCATTATCTGGCCTTTGGAGCACTTTTATTCCCACTGATACACGACAATATACCTTCCACTGACACCAACAATGGAGCATAATTCTTCCTACTGACATCAACAACAGGGCACTATTTCTCCCATTGACACCAACAACGGGGCACTATTCCATGCACTGATAACCAATGATGGAGCACTATTCCTCCCACGAATGCCAATATTGAGTCACTATTCCTCCCAATGACACCAATGATAGGGCACTTTTCTTTCCACTAATGCATATGATGGGCACTATTCCTTCTCCTGACACCATTGGTGGGGCACTGTTTCATCCACAGATACCAATGATGAGCAATACAACTCCTGCTGGCCACAATCCGGCCCTTCTAAAGTCTGAGGGACAATAAACCGACCCTTTGTTTAAAATGTTTGGAGACCCCTGATCTAGAGGAAAAATGATAGTGGGCCACTAAAGGTATTAAAGATGACTCATGTAGAAGGTAAATAATAGTGACCCCCTGAAAGTATCTAAAATGATTCATCTAAAGCAGGGGTGTCAACCTGGTGGCCCTCCAACTTCAAGTCCCATCATGCTTTTGCTTGTAACTGTCATGCCGCGTACACACGAACATTTTTCGGCATGAAAAAAACGTTGTTTTTCAAAAATGTAATTTAAAACGATCGTGTGTGGGCTTCACATAATTTTTCAGGTTCTGAAAAACAACAAAAAAATAATTCGAACATGTTGCATTTGTTAACGTCGTTTTAAACGATGTCGTTTTTCGGGCTGTAAAAAATGATCGTGTGTGGGCTAAAACTACGTAAAAAACCTGCGCATGCTCAGAAGAAAGTTATGAGACGGGAGCGCTCGTTCTGGTAAAACTACCGTTCATAATGGAGTAAGCACATTCATCACGCTGTAACAGACAAAAAAGCGCAAATCGTCTTTTATTAACACGGAATCAGCTAAAGCAGCCCAAAGGCGAATGTAACTTCCCCTTTATAGTGCCGTTGTACGTGTTGTACGTCACCACGCTTTGCTAGATCATTTTTTTAAAACGATGGTGTGTAGGCAACATCGTTTTAATGATGAAGTTGGGAAAACGTTGTTTTTTTCGACATGCTGAAAAACAACGTTTTTTTTCATGCTGAAAAATGATCGTGTGTACGCGGCATCAGCCTTGCAATACCTGGCCTTGCAATGGGACGTGTAGTTCTGCAACACTTTTTTTTCTAAAAGAAAAAAATAATGATCCACTGAAGTCTCTAAGATGACTTATCTAGAAGAAAAATAATAGTGGTCCTCTTTTAGGCCAGGCTACATGTTTTCTACAATGCTTTTATAAATGGTCATACACATCAGGTACGGTACCTTATGCTTACCTGAGGTGGATGCTTGTTTGATAGGGTTCTTCTTTACACATGGTGGAAGATTGTCATGGATATTTTCTTTATCTGATGTCATGTTCTAATAAATAGTGGCTTACTTTTTCTTGTTTGGATACTTGGGAGAAAGGACATTTCTTTGACAATTTTTCACTTTGTACTAGTCACTTCTTTACCACTTGAGTATATTGTTGAAGATGTAGGCCCAGATTCTCAAAGGGCTTACGACGGCGCAACGCCATGTACGCCGTCGTAAGTCCTAATCTGGGCCGTCGTATCTGTTACGCATAGATATCCATTAAATCCAACTGGCGTACGGCTCTTACGCCGTCGGATCTTAAATGCAATTTTTTTTTTGTCCGCTAGGTGTCACCTCCCTCGTTTTCCCCGTCGAATATGCAAATTAGCTAGATACGCGAATTCCCGAACGTACGCGCGGCCGACGCAGTAAAGTTATGATGTTTACGTTAGGCTTTTCCCGGCGTAAAGTTGCCCCTGGGTATATGAGGCGCAACCAATGTTAAGTATGGCCGTCGGTCCCGCGTCGAAATTTATAAATTTACGTTGTTTGCGTAAGTCGTCCGTGAATGGGGCTGGACGCCATTTACGTTCAAGTCGAAACCAATGACGTCCTTGCGACGTCATTTGGAGCAATGCACCCTGGGATAATTTACGGACGGTGCATTCGCAGTACGTTCGGCGCCGGTACACGATTAATTTAAATGCTACATGCCCCCTACCCGCCTGAATTAGGCAGGCTTGCGCCGGGTGATTTACGCTATGCCGCCGCAACTTTACAGGCAAGTTCTTTGTGAATAAAGCACTTGCCTGAAAAACTTGCGGCGGCGTAACGTAAATGAGATACGTTACGCCCGCCCTAAGTTACGCCATTCTGCGAGAATCTGCCCCTAAGGCCCCGTACACACGATAGAATCTATCCGCAGATAAATCCCAGCAAATGGGTTTCTGCGGATAGATCCTATGGTGTGTACACGCCAGCGGATCTGTTTCCGTGGAGAAATCTCCTCTGGGATGGATTCCAGCAGATCGAATATTTGTTGTGCTGCACAACATATCCATCTGCTGGAATCCATTCCAACGGATGGATCCGCTCGTCTGTACAGACTTACCGGATCCATTCGTCCAAAGGGATTCCCCGCACGCGTCGTAATGATTTGACGCATGCGTGGAATTCCTTATATGACAGCGTCGCGCCCGTCGCCGCGTCATAATCGCGGCGACGGCGCGACACGTCATCGGCAGAGGATTTCCGCGCGGATTTCAATGGGATGGTGTGTACACTCCATCCCATCGAAATCAGCGGATTTCTTTGAGAGGATTTATCCGTGGAAACGGTCCGCTGGACCGTATCTGCGGATAAATCCTCTCGTGTGTATGGGGCCTTAGTGTCACAGATCTTAGTGCTGGCAGCTTATTCTAAGTTACACACAAACGCAACAGACTGCCATCTTTGCAGTATTTAGTACATACATATTGATCACAAAAAGAATCCAAGGGCCCCACTGGGTGTTATACCGAACCCCGTTTCATGGAAATAGGCTGTCAAGTTCTCCATTCTCACAAGAAGACATATCCATTGGTCCCAAGCTTTAATGTATAGGTACAGTAGGTTACCGATGCTCTCCCAATGAACCTCCTTGTCAAAGTACTAGCTGCCTGTATACCACACTAGTTTCTGGCTATAATGCTTTCTGAATCTTTGATCAACAGCACGTAAGCAAATAAGGTGACCTGATTTCATTTGGACCTCACTAGAAGCAGACTTATTCTAGGTCAGTGAAAATATGTAGCACCCTTCTAGATAGGTGTTAGGTTAGGCAAGTTTCGTTACTGGCACACTGTAATCAGTTGAGCTGTATGTGATTATTGTGGTCTGCTCTGTGTTTCACTGGCTGCAGGGTTGACTACTTCCTCCTGTCTGTCTGGAAAGGTTTTGGAAGATAGAGGGCTGAGTCAAATCAGCAGCTGAATATTTATGCAGTATTGGCCATTCCTTGGGGAGAGGTGGCCAGATGGTGGATGGAAGGGAGCATAAATACTCTGGGAGCAGAAGGGTTCTTGTCCTAGAAGAAGACATCCCAGCCTTCTGGGTAGGCCTGCCATGTGTCGGCTGTTCTTCGAGGTCCCAGCTAGCTGGGGGCCTATTCTGCTGAAGACTGTTGGAGCTGACTGAGGAACTGTCTTTTGAGGATCTGGTCTGGGATCACAGAAGTAGGTGCCTGGAAGATACTGGGAGGAGGCATCCAATTATCCAAGGACATTAGTGAGTACAGACCAGTTTGAGAGATCCTTGATACTGTGCTGCTGCTATCCCTCTAGTCTTGTCAGCATTGTTTAAAGGGGACATTGTCGATGGTGTCCTAGTATAGCTAATATTTTCTGCAAGCAATGACTGTGCTCAGATTCTTAGGATGAAGATTAGAGTCTCCATGTTACTGCTTAAAGTTGCTAGAGCATCTCAATTCTGCAGTAAAGCATCAGAAAATTCTGCAGTAAAGCATCAGAAAAGCATACCCCTAGATTCATTACTGAGCAAAGAGAGTGATTGTGACTGTGTGCCTGGCTGTAGGTGCAATAGCTGGGAAAGAGCCTTGGGACCTAAACAGAAAACAGAGTCTGCAAATGAACAGAATACACCTCAATGTTCCCCTATATATATTATTAACACGCTCTATACTAGTTTGAGACTTAACATTTTATCAGGCTGATTGTAATATATATATATATATATATATATATATATATATATATATATATATACATATATATATATATAGTGATATATACAATATATATTTAAGATATATATTTATAAGCAACCTGTAAAAGGGCTACTGTTTCCCTACATGTTTAACCATGTGTCAGATTTTAATTACTTTGTGCTGAGCAAGAGATGTAATCCTTTGTTGATATTACCTTACTTGAAATTAATGTATTGTAAATGAAGCAGTCATCGACAATGGTTTAAATATCATGCTCAGAAGTGATTCAGACCTCAAGTGCAGCTGAGCCCCTACAGATTTTTTGTATTTGGCCTTATTGTTGGACTAACATTTGCAAGTGATGAAAAAAACATTTGTCATTAGCATTTAGCAGTCTCCTAAGATTCCCAAAACGGCCATGCCATAGTTCATTATAAACAAAATCAGTGTGATTGACACATTTATAGTCTTTCCTTTGGGAGGTTTATGAAAACATAGGGGCTTTGTGCTTAGCACTTCTGCCTTTCAGCACTGAGGTTCCCAGTTTCTATCATGATCAAGACACTTTCTGCATGGAATTTGCATTTTCTCATAGTGCGTGTGTGGGTTTCCTCCAGGTACTCAGGCTTCCTTCAACATTCCAAAGAGGAGCAGGTAGATTAGTTGGCCCTAGTGTGTGTATGTATACATGTAAGACAGGGACCTAAGATCGTAAACTCCTTGGGCCAGATTCACAGAAGAGATATGACGACGTATCTTCTGATACGCCGTCGTATCGCTGAGAGTATCTATGCGACTGATTCATAGAATCAGTTACGCATAGATAGCCCTAAGATCCGACAGGATCTTAGGATGCAATACTTCGGCCGCCGCTGGGTGGAGTTTGCGTCGTTTTCCAGCGTCGGGTATGCAAATGAGCTTTTACGGCGATCCACGAAGGTTTTCGCGTTCGTTACGTCGTCGCTAGTCGTTTTTTCCCGTCGCAAAGTTAAGCCTGCTTTAACATGGCTTAACTTTAGATGAGCCATGTTAAAGTATGGCCGTCGTTCCCGGATCGAATTTCAATTTTTTTTTTTTTTGCGTAAGACGTCCGGGAATACGAAAGTACGTTACGCACGTCGCCATTCAAAAAACACGTTGGGGCGCCGTAATTTCACGCAATGCACGTCGGGAAATTTCCTAACGGAGCATGCGCAGAACGTTCGGCGCGGGAACGCGCCTAATTTAAATGGTACACGCCCCATTTGAATTAGGCGGGCTTGCGCCGGACGTCTTTACGTTATTCCGCCGCAAGTTTATACTCAAGTGCTTTGTGAATCAAGCACTTATGAGAAAAACTTGCAGCGGTGTAACTTAAAGACGATACGTTACGCCGCTGCAGTTCTCTCTGAATCTGGCCCCTTGAGTGTACAGCATATAAAGTGCTGCATGAATTGTTGGCACTATATAAATAACTGTAATAAAGAAAGAAAGAAATATGCAAGTATATTTTAAGTATGCATTCTCTGCATTAGGGAAAAAACCTTCCATGGTTAGCTCCCCCCCAAACTGCCACCCCCCCCAAATATTTACCTGAGCTAGGTATTTATCCATCGCTGTGCGCGAGAGCACAGGATTTACAGAACCCACAGGCATCAGAAGCACGAGCGATAGGCTGCTGTCAATCAAATCTTTTAAGGAGGGAGTGGGGGGTTGGGCTGAGACCTCTGTTGTGTGTGTGTCTATAGATGGACAGAGCCGGGCTCGGGACCGAGCCCACAGATGCACCCCCATATCCACACCCAACATGCTTCTTATGGTGGCACACCTAAAGGAGAAAAAGCGGAGGGTGCTTGTGGGGATCCCGAGAAGAGGAGGTTCGGGGCCACTCTGTGCAAAACCAATGCACATAGCCGGTAAGTATAACATCCTTAATTTTCTTAAGGGAAAAAAAAAAACACTGCAATCACAATTGCCACCATTATATTTTGTAAATAATTACTACATACACAATTGGCTTGCACAACTTTTTGCCGAATACATCTTCAATATTAAGTATGGTGGTTACATTAATGGTAAGGTTATTTATCATTGCTTTATAGCTGAACTTTATGCATGTGACAAGCAGTGTACTTGAATAATTTGTTGCATTGGGTGATGAACTTTAAATGTTTTTTATAATTCTGCAATCTGTTTTATTTATTACTGCATGTTGGACGATTGCGTTTAGGTAAAGCAGTATACAGCAGCGACCTAAAATGTTTTATCTATACTGCACATACTGCCAACATCTTTAAATTATACTCCTAAAGTGGTGTATAAGTTGATAAAGCAAGCATAATATGTTGCTCAAATCAAGATTCTGTGTTATGTATGATAATTTGATTATTTTCCTTTTTTTTTCTTGGGTAGGCTAATGTTCTTTGCTGCTGAGATAAGGAGGTCCTGAGGAAGCTGGTAGATGTGAAACGCGTCGGCCTCTGGGATCATATAGCAAAGATAATTTGTTACAGTTATTGATATGGTCAACATTGCACATAAGATTGTCTCTCTTTTTGTTTTATTAATAATTTTAATAATTTTGTAAAAAAACAATTATATTTTTTATATTTCTGTGTGGTCGTTCCTCTCTGGTACCAGTAAAATACAATATACATTGTTTTTTTTTTTGTAGATGTTGCAAACTATCTATGCACCCAAATGATAGATATTGTTTTTTCATGGCTAAAATAAGAATACTTCTTTTGCACCACATGTACATGTCAGCTGTATCAGGTTTCATCCATCCAAAGAAGCAAGTGACGGCAAATAGAACACTTCAGTGACAGATCGGTTGATCTAAGACTATAGTAGATTATTCTCTGGCTTTTGAGATTCAAATCAATCGGGGGAAAAAAATCAATTAAAAAGAAGGATACCTGCAAGCCATGAAAATGTAAATGTAAAACAGCGACTTTACAATTCTTTTAAAATTGTCAATATGAAATGTAAAATTTTTAATCACCAGTGCTTAACAAATATTTAGGCCCGGATTCACAAAGGAGTTACGATGGCGTATCTCCAGATACGCCGTCATAACTCTGAGTGCGGGCCGTCGCAACTCGGCGCCTGATTCATAGAATCAGATACGCCTCACAGTTTCCTAGATACGAGCGGCGTAAGTCTCCTACGCCGTCGTATCTTAGGGTGCATATTTACGCTGGCCGCTAGGTGGCGCTTCTGTATATTTCCGCGTTGAATATGCTAATTAGCTAGATATGCCGATTCACAAACGTACGTGCGCCCGGCGTATCAAGATATGTCGTTTACGTAAGACATACGCCGGCGTAAAGTTACCCCTCATAAAGCAGGGGTAAGTCATGTTAGGTATGGATGTTGGAAACGTACGAACAGCGTTGTATTTTACGTTGTTTGCGTAAGTCGTCCGTGAATGGGGCTGTGCGTAGGTTACGTTCACGTCGACTAAGCATTGAGCGGGTGTAATTTACTTTGAAAATTTGACGTGATACTGAGCATGCGCCGTTCGTAAAAAAGGCCTCATTTACGTGGGGTCACAACACATTTACATACAACACGCCCCCTAACAGACTAGTTTGAATTAGGCGGGCTTACGCCGTGTCAGATACACCACGCCGCCGTAACTTAGAGCGCAAGTTGTTTCTGAATACAGGACATGGCGCTCTAAGTTACGGCGGCGTAGTGTATCTGAGATACGCTACGCCCGCCTAAAGATAGGCGTTTGTATGTGAATCTGGGCCTTAATCTTCTGGAACATGCTCTTGAAAGATGCTACAGTATCATGTAGAAAAAAAAAAGAATTTCACTGCATGATATGTTAGAGGCCTCTTGTCATGACTGTCTTTCTTTGTCAGACCAGATAATAGAGAGAACATTAAAACTAAGTGAATTTACACTGAAACATTGCTTTAGAAGAAAGGACAACAGCCCAATTTACACTGAAGAAAAACAAGATCTAAGAAATACCCACCACATAGCTGAAAAAAAACAATGGATGCTTTATTCACTAACTCCGCTAGATGGTCCTTTTACATTTCTTAGAAAAGAAGATTTAGGAAAGCGGTTTAAATTAATCTGAGTTGGATAAAACAGTGCAATTTACTTAATCCGTCTGGGAAAATCCTGACCTTGTATGATGCTGCCTCAATGTTCAAGGTTGTTGGCAGAGTAAAAGCCAATGGGCATGACGCATCAAATGACAATAAACAATATTAACTTAGCGCTGCTCA
Organism: Rana temporaria; assembly: GCF_905171775.1. Lineage (NCBI taxonomy): Eukaryota > Metazoa > Chordata > Amphibia > Anura > Ranidae > Rana > Rana temporaria. Next base: position 295,012,095 of record NC_053492.1, read on the forward strand.
TATAAAAACAATAAACAAATTAATATATAAAAATGAACACATAAAAGTACTTGAGCATCATAAAGTTCACAATTGTGCAATCATAAGTGAAAGTCTACCCATGCAGATGAAGTGCCAAACGTAGTTTATTCCTGCTAGTGAGGATTCCAGTGCCACTCTGTGCTCCCATCCTGGGTCCCCACTCACCAGCAATATGACTTAATAGAGTTGTAAAGGAATTTGTTTTTCACCTTAATGCATTCTATGCATTAAGGTGAAAAAACATCTGATGTTGCCGCACCCCCCCCCCCCCCCCAGCCCCGTTATACTAACCTGACCCCTCGAAAGTCCTGGCCTATGGCCGCTCGCTGTATCACGGGAGTGCGCCCGCAATTAGTGACCACCATGTGAGCTCTCGCATGACTGTGGTGACTAATTGCGGGGAGGACCTGAGACAGCCACCGAGAGACCCCAGGAGACATGGATCGGGGGCACTCTGTGCAAAACAAACTGCACAGTGAAGGTAAGTATAACATGTTTGTTATTTAAAAAAAAAAAAATTTCCTTTCCAAACCCTTTAAGACTGCAAGATCTTTATCCTGCATCAGTGCATGGGACTGTTTCCTTCCTTCTCCTCCAATTACCAGGTTTCCATTGCGATGGTATAAAGTATACGAATGAAAAGAGAGATGTAGATAGCGTAATACTGCTTGTTTTTTTATTCTCAACAAGCACCTTTAAAATCCCATTTACCACCCTGGATGCAGGGTTCTCTACATATCTTTCTCTTATAGGGATTTAGGTGCTGTTGAACAAATTACTGTATTAACGCATTCTCTATATACTACTGTTTTTTTAAAGAGTTAAAAACAAGTGCATGGCACTACAGGTATAATCCAAAAAGTCCAAAAATGTAATCCAAAAATCATCCAAAAACAGTCAAAAGCAAATAGTGGACATACAGGGACAAAATAGCTAAAAACAAGTGCACTTACAACATTGAAAGATCATAAGGGCATGTAAATAATAATCAACATTGTGGCGTGCGTCAGTTTGTAATATCTATCTCGTCCCAGCTTGACACGTTTCCCCCCTCCCACTGGGTGTCTTCAGAAGCCCTTGCCTGTAAAGCCAGACCAGAGAGTAACTGCAACTACAGTAATTCAGGTCTAATGAATACTGTGAAAAATTATGGTGAGTTTCTGTCCGGTCATTGTCGACCTAAGTTAACTAGGATTTTCAATAATTGTAAGCAAAATAGAATGTAAAGTCGGAAAACCCTGCTGCCCCCAAGGCCAACCCAAAAAAGGGTTTTTACAAAAACAAATACAAGACAATTTAAATTTTGTAAAACTAAAGTTAAATATGGAGGCTTAGTGCCGGTTCACACTACCGCGACTTGGGATCCGACTTGTGTCGCCCCAATTCGTGCGAAACAAGAAATTCAATTGAAGTGAATGAGAGCTGTCTTAATGTACACTACTGAAGTCGCTTCGACTTCAGAAAAGGTTCCTGTACTACTTTAAGGCGAATTCTAGCTGACTTGTACCCATAGATTTCAATGGAAGTTGCCTCCAAAGTCGGATCACTTGGCCTAACTGAAGCAACTTTACAGGAAGAGAAAATAGTTTACTCAGGCAAACCCCTCCCTCCCATAGAGCTGATTATTCTGTGATTGGCCACAGTCAAAGTCGCCTGTCCCGGAGGCAACTTTAAGTTGCATTGTAAGTTGCTCCAAGTTGCGCTGAAGTTGCCTTGCAAAGTCGCGCTGTAAGTCGGTTTGCCCCTGTGTGAACCGGCCTGGCCTGTTCTGCAACTCGGCCTCTGATTTGGTACTTTCTTATCTACAGGAAGTTTTCCGTTGCCTATGCCATGACCTGCCTGCTGTCCTCTTTGTGGGACACTGCTGATTGCCTACTAGTGTCTCTGGCTCCCTCTGCAATTTCAGACATGTTTCAGAGCTGGAGTTATTCCATAAACCCTGTTGATGGTCCCTGCATATTGTCTTCTGATTTCATCATCAATGACCTGGTGCTCGTCACCTGTGACCTATGTCTGAGCTTCTTGCTGGTCCTTCCCATCTGTCTTTACCAAGCCAATGTTTGACAAGCAACTTCTTCTCGCCTCAGCTCTGACTGTCTCATCCTCAAGGGTTCCTGGAATGAAGATACAACAAAAACCATCCTTATTATTTTGGTCCCTTTCAGGTACATGACAGACAGGGCAGCCATCACAATTTGTGGCCCCTTACACAGCTTTAGGCAGGGCCCCCCTGGAGCAGAGAACCAGGGGGGGCCCTTACAGGTGTAATGCAAAAGAAAAAAAATGGGAGTGGGCCAGCCGGGCCTGTAAGGTGCCCTGGGGACCATCGGGTCCCTTACAGGTATAATGCAAAAGAAAAAAAACAGGAGGGGGGCCAGCCGGGCCCCTTACAGGTGTAATGCCTGTACCCCCCTGATGGCAGCCCTGATGACAGATGAGGAACGTTTTGTTTGGCTAACACAGGCGGTTTCGAAAACGTTTCTTACCACTTTTGTATGCTGTGTTAGTAGGTCTTAAGGAAAGGGGCACATGTTTAAAAAAAAGAACATTAAAAATAGTATTTAAAACCCAAACTCCAGTACAGTTTTTGGAACATGACAGTAGCATGACAGTCCTGCTGTGGCAGATTATGAAAGGTGCTGCTACAGCAGACTATGACATAAACCTGCACTAACCTTTTTACCTGGCCAAATAATCTGAAAAGTAGTAATAACACCTAAAGGTTGGTTCTGTTATTATTGGCTGAAACATTGTTTTAATTTGATGAATCAAAGAGTATTATGTGATAATAGTACTTGAAATTAAATTTTTTGTATGTTGTATGTGTTGGTACAACTTAATGCATTAGGACCAATGTCATGGCCAAGGGTCTTTTAAGATTTGATGGACATACACGTATTCTAAATAAAAACTAGTGGGACTATGTCACCACACCTGGGCAGGCCACATGGGTGAGGAAAGACAAAGTCAAAGTAATTAACGTTTTAATGTGACAAACGTTCCTCCCAGTGATAATTATATTTATACATGCAACAATTACACAGTTTATTATGAACTAACCTGGCCTGTTTATACTTTAAAGAAGGGTGTGAAATGGTTATTATATTTGTGGATTTATTTGTTTTGACTCTATGCATGTAACGAATATTCCTGTTAATGTATACACTAATTATGTAGTAGTACGGCCCTAATTATCTGAAACAAGTTCTATAGTAATATTTTTATAATCAAACCAGGGGCGGACTGACAACTCATGGGGCCCCCGGGATATAGAAGATCATGGAGCCCCGTGTCCCCGCCCACACTCAAGCCACACCTGCACAGGGAGACACTGGGGGGAGCACATAGGGAGACACGGGGGGCACACAGGGAGACACAGGGGGAGCAAACAGAGGAACACTGGGGGGTAGAGCACACAGGGGAACACTGGGGGGAGAGCACACAGGGGACACTGTGGGGGGGAGCACACAGAGGGACACTGTGGGGGGGGAGCATACAGGGGAACACTGTGGGGGGGAGCATACAGGGGGACACTGGGGGGGAGAGCATACAGGGGACACTGGGGGGGGGGAGAGCACACAGGGGGACATTGGGGGAGAGAGAGGGCACAGGGGGATATGGTGGGGAGGGGGAAGAACACAGGGGGACACTGGGGGGTTAAGCACACAGGGGGACACTGTGGGGGAGAGCACACAGGGGGACACTGGGGGGAGAGCACACAGGGGGACACTGGGGGGGAGCACACAAGGGGACACTGGGGGGAGAGCACACAGGGGGACACTGAGGGGGGGAGAGCACACAGGGGAACAAAGGGGGAGCACACAGGGGGACACTGTGGGGAGAAGCACACAGGGGAACACTGTGGAGGGGGGAGAAGACACAGGGGAACACTGGGGGGCACACAGGGGGACACTGTGGGGAGGGGTAAGAACACAGGGTGATACTGTGGGGGGGCACACAGGGGGGCACTGTGCGGGGGAAGAGCACACAGGAGGACACTGTGGGGGGGAGCACACAGGGGGAAACTGGGGGGAGAGCACACATGGGAAAACTTGGGGATGCACACAGGGGGACATTGGGGGGAGAGCACATGGAGACACTGTGGGGGGAGCACACAGGGGAACACTGTGGGGGGAGCACACAGAGGGACGCTGTGGGGGGGGGGAGCACACAGGGGGACACTGTGGGGGGAGAGCACACAGGAGGACACTGTGGGGGGAGCACACAGGGGGACACTGTGGGGGGGAGAGCACACAGGGGGACACTGAGGGGGGAGAACACACAGGGGGACACTGTGAGGGGAGCACACAGGGGGACACTGTGGAGGGAGAGCACACAGGGGGGCACTGTGGGGGGAGAGCACACAGGGGGACATGTCCACCCCCGGCCCCTCCTCTCTTCTTGACATCCCAGGTGATTTATCTTTACAGACAATACAAGCACCTGCGGTTGACGGGAGGGAAGGAGGGGCCAGCGGGGAGCAGAGCCCCGTTAACGGTATTATTACAGCCGCTTTAAGTGACCTCTCATGGGGCTGGGTCTGGGGGCCCTAATGGCCTCGGTGCCTAAGAGGAGCCCGATGGGTCAGTCCGCCCCTGAACACAATCACAGGATAACATATTAGAAAGCAGAACATAACCCATTTGTTGGCGTATCTTTACTTTTCATATACTGTACATTGGTTATAAACTTTGAAAATGTTGCTTTTTTATATGCTTACATTTTTTTTGGTTATAAAGCGAGGATTGGGACCACTGAGAGATAAATGGAGTAACTAAAGTCCATCTGCCATCTGTACTTTTTGAGGGGTCTGCCCAATACTAAAGATATCCTGATATAACATGAATTCCCACTTTAAACTGAAATTACCCTTTAATTATTATTTGTCCCTTTAAATACTACTATGTACAGTATAGAGTAATTCTAAACCCAGGTAGGTTTCCCACATCTTCCATATTGGGCACATCACAAGCATGGCTTTTTTTCAGTGGGAACGCATGGGAATGCAGTTCTGGCACCTCTTTAAAAAATGTCAAGGGGTGCTGGAGGATCTACTGATGCTGGCTGCTGGGGGGATCTATTGTCACGGGAGAGATCTGATGTTGCTGGAGAGGTCTATTGCTGCTGGTGGGGGATCTATTGTTGCTGTGGGCGCTGTTGAAAGAGGGGTCTATTGATGCTGGCTGTTGGAGAGTCTATCAATGCTGGCTGCTGGGGCATCTATTGTTGTTAAAGGGGATCTATTGTTGCTGGGGGGGGGTTGTTGTCTGGGTCTATTGTTGCCGGGGGATCTATTGTTGCTAAGGGGAAGTCTATAGTTGCTGAGAGGGGTCTATTGTTGATAAGAAGATGTATTGTTGCTGGGAGGGGGGTCTTTGGTTGCTGGGGGATCTATTGTTGCTGGGGGGTCTTTTGTTGCTGGCTGCAGGGAACCTATTTTACTGCTTTTTATGTACAAATTCCACACAACTACTTAGCACACAAATGATAATTGGTTCTGTATTCTCTAAAAGGGGCGAAACTGGGAGTTGGGTAGGAGGCAGAGATAAGGGGCACCTATTCTCTGAGAAAAAAAGCCATGATCACAAGCAGTTGATTTTTAATCAAAACACTTTAACCTCTTAAGGACTAGCCGCACAGTTATACTGCAGCAGGTTGGCTCTCCTGGGCAAATCGCCATTCCTGCACATTGGCCACTTTAAGAGCTGAAGGGGGCGCGTGAGTGCCTGTGGTGCCGGAGCAGGGAAGGGGTTAACACTAGGGGACAATCAAGGGGTTAAATCTGTTCCCTCGTGTATGTTCTAACTGTGGGGGGATGGGACTGCCTGGAGGAGGAGACCAATCGCTGTTCCTAATCTTCAGGAGCAGCAGATCTGTCTCTCCTCCCCTGGCAGAATGGACATCTGTCTGTTTACATTGACAGATCTCCATTCTGTCTCTGTCAGGAGCGATGCTCACCAGCCACCCACGATCGCTCCTGACAGAGACAGAACGGAGATCTGTCAATGTAAACAGACAGATGTCCATTCTGCCAGGGGAGGAGAGACAGATCTGCTACTCCTGAAAATTAGGAACAGCGATTGGTCTCCTCCTCCAGTCCCACCCCCCACAGTTAGAACACACGAGGGAACACATTTAACCCCTTGATCTCCCCCTAGTTATAACCCCTTCCTTTTATACAGTAATCAGTCGCTATTTTTAGCTCTGATCGCTGTAAAAATGTCAATGGTCCCCAAAAAATGTCAAAAGTGTCCGATCTGCTTGCCACAATGTTGCAGCCCCGCTAAAAATCGCTGATCGCCGCCATTACTAGTAAAAAAAATAATAAATAAAAATTCCATAAATCTATCCCCTATTTTGAAGACATGTTTTTATTTATTCATTTTTTTACTAGTAATGGTGGCGATCAGCGGCGGCGATTCAGCTCTGCATGGTCTGGGCTAAAAAAGGCTAAAGTAACATCACCAAGCCTTGACTTGCTGCTGTCTTTGCCCTAGCCACCACAACCCAGGTAGTGCTGACATATGAGAATCGCTCGGTAAGTTATGAGTAGATAGTACTGATTAGGGGAATTATTGATAGCATACAGACAGTTTGTGCTGCTGAAAAAAGGTCTAAAGAGTTCATTTGGAATCACCATCAAAACAGGTACAGGCAGTAGTGTATTTAGGTTTTGTGCTGGCCTAGGCCTGACTAAACTTGTGCACCCCCTAATTTAAATATGACCCACCCCTTACTGTCAAGGCCACACCCCTTTCTGTTTAAGACCCGCCCTGGAATTTTCGAGTGGGGACACTAGTACTTAGGGCCTGGGGGGGCATTGGATTCCCTTAATTTGCATAGATTACCTCTCACTTCCTGTTTGGCTATGGGGCAGGAAGTGAAGGGAAATCTCTGCAATGGGAAAAGGATGGAAAAAATAAACTGACAGGGGCTATAACCCTCCCCTACACTATCCAAAATGAAAAAAAAAAGTGTTGCCTATAGTACTACTTTAAAGCGGTGGTTCACCCTTAGAGTGCACTTTTTAGCCTTAGATTCCTGCTCGTTTTTACTAGGGGAATCGGCTATTTGTTTTAAAATATGAGCAGTACTTACCCGTTTACGAGATGCACCCTCTCCGTCGCTTCCGGGTATGGGCTGCGGGAATGGGCGTTCCTTCTTGATTGACAGTCTTCCGAGAGGCTTCCGACGGTCACATCCATCGCGTCACGATTTTCCGAAAGAAGCCGAACGTCGGTGCGCAGGCGCAGTATAGAGCCGCACCGACGTTCGGCTTCTTTCGGCTACGAGTGACACGATGGATGCGACTGTCGGAAGCCTCTCGGAAGACTGTCAATCAAGAAGGAACGCCCGCTCCCGAAGACCCATACCCGGAAGCGACGGAAGAAGATGCATCTCGAAAACGGGTAAGTACGGATCATATTTTAATACAAAAAGCCGATTCCCCTAGACTGAACGAGCAGGAATCTAAGGGGAAAAAATAAAAATTTTAATAAATGGGTGAACTCCCGCTTTAAGCACACATTTCTGGTAAATATATGGAGAGGACTGAGAAGATATAACCATGCCAATGGTGCAGCAGAAAACATATAACACAGTGAGGAAGGTTTGTGGTCCAGGATGATAGGACAGTAAAAATTAGAAGCAGCTTGCGTTACACTAACAGTGTAGCACAAGCCGGCGGGGACTCTTTCTGTGCTGCCCCCCTGCAAAGTGCTGCCATAGGCCTGGGTCTTGTTGGCCTAGGCCAGTATACAGTGTTGGGTACAAGTAGAACTGTATGAAAAGTGGGTCTGTCTTAGACTACTTTCGTTTGCTTCAACTTCTCCTAAGAAGACCGTGTTTCCCTCTGTATGTCCACGTACATGAAGACTAATGCTGACCATAAACCTTACAATACTATTGTTCAAAATATCATATTTTTGATGTAAGGACCAAATCATCCACAAATTGATTACACTACTGTCCTCTCAAACTACCGGGACAATCCATTCAAGCTTTTAATTATGGCAACCAATTATTTTAACCGCTTGAGGACTGCCGCACGATGATATATGTCGACAAAATGGCACAGCTGGGCACAAGGGCGTACATGTATGTCCCCTTTAAGATCCCAGCCGTGGGTCGCAACCCGGTCCTCTTCTCTGTGACCGTCCCCGAGGGAACAGCGGACCCGATCGCCGCCGGTGTCCCACGATCAGGTCAGAGAGAGGAAGAACAGGGAGAGGTAAGTGTAAACAAACTTCTCCCCGTGCTTCCTAGTGTGGCTGTCACTGATCGTCTGTTCCCTGTGTTAGGGAACGACGATCAGTGACGTCACACGCCCCCCCCCACAGTAAGAACACTCCCTTAGGGCACACTTAACCCCTAAAGTTCCCCCTCTTGGTTAACCCCTTAACTGCCAGTGTAATTTTTACAGTAACCAGTGCATTTTTATAGCAAAATAGTGTCAAAGGTGTTCGATGTGTCTGCCATAATGTCGCAGTCACGCCATTACTAGAAAAAAAAAATATTAATAAACAAGGAATAAAACTATCCCCTATTTGGTAGACTCTATAAATTGTGCGCAAACCAATCAATAAACGCTTATTGCGATTTTTTTTACCAAAAATATGTAGAAGAATACGTATCGGCCTAAAGTGAGGGAAAACAATGATTTTTTTATATGTTTTTTGGGGATATTTATTATAGCAAAAAGTAAAAAATATTGATTTTTTTTCAAAATTGTCGCTTTATTTTTGTTTATAGCGCAAAAAATAAAAACCGCAGAGGTGATCAAATACCACCAAAAGAAAGCTCTATTTGTGGGAAAAAAGGACGTCAATTTTTGTTTGGAAACCACGTCGCACGACCGCGCAATTGTCAGTTAAAGCGACGCAGTGTCGAATCGCAAAAAGGGGCCAGGTCATTTAGCTCCATAATAGTCCTGGGCTTAAGTGGTTAAAGCATAAATAATTTGAAATGATGAACTCCTTTTCACATCTATGTGACACCTATGTGACTTTGAAGTTCTTAAATAGAAGAACTACTGTAAGAACACAGGCGCATCTTTAGTTGGGCGTAGAGTATCCTATTTACGCTATGCCGCTGCAACTTAGACAGGCAAGTGCAGTATTCACAAAGCACTTGCTCCGTAAGTTGCGGCAGCGTATCGTAAATGGGCCGGCGTAAGCCCACGTAATTCAAAGTAGGCTGGTAGGGGGCGTGTTGTATGGAAATGAATCGTGACCCCACGTAAATGACGCGCCTAACGAACGGAGCATGTGCGCGCATGCTCAGTATCACGTCAAATTTTCTCCGTAAATTACGCCGGCTCAATGCTTAGTCGACGTGAACGTAACCTACGCCCATCCCCATTCACGTACGACTTACGAAAATGACTTAAAATACGATGCTGTTCTGACGTTTCCAACGTCCATACCTTAACGTGACTTACCCCTGCTTTATGAGGGGTAAAGTTATGCCGTCGTACGCCTTACGTAAACAGTGTATTTTAATACGCTGGGCGCAAGTACATTTGTGAAGCGGCGTATCTAGCTAATTTGCATATTCGACGCAGGAAATATACGGAAACGCCCCTAGCAGCCAGCGTAAATATGCACCTAAGATACGACGGCTTAAGAGACTTACGTCAGTCATATCTTGGACAAATTCTGGCGTATCTGATTCTTTGAATCAGGCGCCGAGATACGACGCCTCACATTCGGACTTTGTGAATCTGGCCCACAGTCTTTAAAAGAAAAGAGTATTTTGAGAACAACTAGTGAACATCACCATATACAGTATAAATCACCTAATCCAAATGCACTTTCTGCAATGAATTATAACTTTCAGCAGATCAGATTTTTACACTTGAAAAGCAATGTTCCACAGAGACACACAAACAAAATCAATTTAAGCTTACGTATTTTGGGCTGAAATCTAAAATTAGGTTAGCAACCAGAGAAAGGAATATAAAGTGTTCCAGAAGGACTTTGTAAAAGATACTTCCCTTGACTACAAGAACAGCTAATCCCAAGTAGAACTTTCCTATTGCTAAGAGGTCAAATAGAAGTTGAGGTCTGGGATACTTCAAACTAACTATTAAGGGGAGTTTATGTGTTTTGTCACAAATATTCTAAATTAGTTTTGCAAATGCCTAGATGCTCCAAACATGTCAACGTATTGAAAATGTTCAACTGTTAAGTGTGCAGTGTTCTAGTTGAAAATGCTGCAAGATGAATAAATTATTTGGAGCATAAACACATTGCAATACTAAGAGCAGTCATTTTAAACTTAATTGGAGCTTTCTGAATTTAAAGGCTTTATTGTTTAGGTAAAGCTATCACAAACCTGAGCAATGCAAACCGAGCATATGATAGAATTGCATAAGAACAGATTAATTGAAAATCTGTAGTAATGATCAAGGCAGCTGGTGCTAAAAGGCTCAACAGTCATTAAAGAGAGATTGATGGGAGATCACAAAGGCACCACATCCCCAATTCAAAGAATATTAGAAATTTTTAACAACTAATAGGATTGAACTTAAAGGTTGATGCCGACAAAATAGGCATAGATGGATTGAAAGGGTACCTTATTCCAACATGTATCAATGATTTCAAATATGACACTATAAAAAAGACCCCCCACCCCCTCCCTTTGATACATTGTTAGCCTTTGCGGTGCCACTGAAGCAGATGGGAACCCTAAACCCAAGTGTGGGACTGGTATACTTGCAGTGATCCATGTGGTCTTAATTATACCAAGTGTTGAACTGTGAAGTGTTTGCCTTTTTCTGTGAAGGAAACCCCATATTACATATAAAGTAACTTTTTAATTTACCGTATATACTCGAGTATAAGCCAAGTTTTTCAACCCCTTTTTAGGGCTGAAAATACCACCCTCGGCTTATACTCGAGTCAGTACCTGAATTCTTGACAGGCGTCCATTTTTTTAAAAGTCGCGGCTTCCTCCTGACGTTCCGTGATAGGCATTTGACACTGTGTTCCGCCTATCACGGAGGTCCTCTCATCCTTGGACAGTTTCCCAGCAGACACTGTGTTCAGTGTTCTGCCAATCGCGGACATCTTCTTTTTTAAGGATGAAAGAAAGTCTGTGATTGGTGGAACACTGAACACAGTGTCTGCTGGGAAACTGAGTCAGAGGATGAGCGGACCTCCATGATAGGCGGAACACAGTGTCAAATGCCTATCACGGAAAGGAACGCCAGGAGGAAGCTGCGACTTTTAAAAAATGGACGCGTGTCAAGAATGCAGGTACTCGGGCATAATGAGACTGTAATCGGCACAGTGAGGTATGGTACAGTGAGACTGCAATGGGCAAAGTGAGGTATGGCACAGTGAGACTGCAATGGGCACAGTGAGGTATGGCACAGTGAGACTGCAACGGGGCACAGTGAGGTATGGCACATTGAGACTGCAATGGGCACAGTGAGGTATGGCACAGTGAGACTGCAATGGGCACAGTGAGGTATGGCACAGTAAGACTGCAATGGGCACAGTGAGGTATGGCACAGTGAGGTTGCAATGGGCACAGTGAGGCGTGCAAATGGGCATTATTGACCCTCTTTTCCACTTACAGTGGCTGCTGCATTCTCACCCTCAGCTTATACTCGAGTCAATATGCTTTCCCAGTTTTTTGTGGTACAATTAGGTCCTCGGCTTATACTCGGGTCGGCTTATACTCGAGTATATAGGGTATATTTGCTTTTGTATTGTCGACACCTTAAAAGTCCCGGTACTTGTATAGTATAATGAAAAAAATTGAACTTAATACCTATCTGTTAAAATTAGGCTTGATCCCTACCCCCTCCTCGACCCCCACCCTTCTTAATTTCTAAGCATCTCTGTTTTCTAGAGCACCTCTCAATGACAAATGGTTTCCTAGAGTGAAAGAAGGGGAAAAAACTGTGCTAAACCAAACATATACGTGTAAAAGCTGCCAGCACACAAAAAAACAAAGTGAAAAAGAAATGGTAAAACAATAGTGCAGCGCTAATGAATATTGTGATCAATGATTATAATGACACAAATAATGAATACACACAAATATGTATATATATGAAGTCCGTGTGAGAGCCTTGAGTCTCAAAACTTGTGACGCTGAGTGAATCAATAGATCACACCAATGAGTGAATACATTCAAATTCCCCCCAAAAAAGGTGATGAGTGGATGTATCAACAGTGAGTATACAGTTGCCTGAAGGGATCACCAAGGCATCAAATTGAAAAGATAAGTATCATGGGGACTCTTGCTGTTTATGATAACAGTAAGTCTTAAAGGCGTAGTGGTCTCGACGGACCTGAATCTCTGCATAGACTACCTCCCTGGACAGCGATGGCTGTATGAATCCGATGAGACGAATACCACCAATCACAGAAACCGGACAGATGTGACTTCCAATGCAGGGCATATAAAGAGCCCCAGTGGGCTCACAAGGCAAAATGGTAAAAAAAAATGGTAAAAAAAGGAAAATGTGCTCCAAATGGTGCAGGTCAAATTAAACCGTGACAAGTTTTATTTAAAATAAACAAAAACATGAACTAAAAATAAGATCATGTGAATAGTAATAAAAGCAGTATGGGATGCTGTAAAGTGGACCCGACGCGTTTCGGCTTAGAGAGCCTCAACAGGGGCATATTACTGCACCCCCATACTGCTTGCTTTTATATACATAATGAACCGAAAACCAACCCACACAGGGGCGGGAACAGGAAATTATGTAATCGGTCTGAAGGACATTATGACATACATCTACATGTATCACAGCATCCATCATACATAAAAAAATCCAATATAATATATATAAAGAGGAGTCTCTATATAAAAATTCTTATTGGAATAACCTAAAAGTTGGGGTAAGCCCATCTTCAATTCAAAACATAATAATTTGAACATTTAAGGGGCTAGGTTAATGTCAACAGTGGGTGACAACCTATAAAAATAGTATATGGGGACACCAGGGAAAGTCAATATGGCCGCCGCAATGCAGGGGGCATAATTTACACCACATGCCGACATTGTCGGCTTAACCTGCAATAAAGGCTAAAGCAGAGAGTGTGTCCCCATGTGGGTGTTATTACTGGAAAGGGGGCCCCGTGTCTAAGTCCCAGCTATATCCCTGAGGCCTCGCCGAGGCCTTGCTGTAACCTAAAGGGCAGGGGGAGATGACATCATGGCAGAGGATGGGGAGCAGATGTACAAAAGGACTCACATCTGCAGCTACCCCCTCGTATGCCGCATGTCTCTCCAATGACTGGCGGCGCCTGGACACAGGACGTAATGACGTCACGGCGTTGCCAGGCAACATCCAATCAGAACGCGTATGCGCCGACCAATCGACACAGGCCCTCCGCCCCGATGTGTGGCGACAACAGAGACGCCGTCCATCCAGGCACCCACCAGCCAATAGCGCCCTGGCTCACTGGGAACTCCCCAACGACCAAAGGCGCCCTGGCGATTGGTGCAAAGGCAGATGGGCAGAGGAGGTCATCCAATCCCATGCGCACAGACGCACACCACTCCCACTGTGATCCGAGTGACCCCACTGAAGGATTCAGAGCAAAACAATGGTGAATACCGCATAGGGAACCGTGCACCATGTACGCCAGCTCCCCAACCGGGAACGCAAACTGATAGGAAAGGGGGGGGGGAAGGGGGGTGGTTGGCCAGAAAGTACCAGGGAGAGAATTTCTCTCCTAGGAGGAAACCTCACCTCCGCAAAGGTACAGTGGAACCCCCCGATCATAGTGCCCTAAATACCAGATTGGGCAATGGACACATACTGAATTGAATAAAAGTTATAAAAAAAAATACTAAAATGGTGGAAAGCCTATAATGGTGCGAAGCCAGTGTGGAACATGCACCGACCGGCCCAGATGGAAAGGCGCAAACCACAGTGGCCCCGCCACCAACTTCCAGAGACAAACAATGTAATAATAAATCAGCCAACAGTAAACAGATAGATTGGAACCATAAGCCCAGGGTACTCACGCCCGGATGATGAAACAGTTGATATCCCATTCAACGTTCATAGCGTGGGGTGAGTAACTGCTGAGCTCATGTATCCAATACGTCTCCAAACAGGAGACCCCTCTAAGACAAGAGTCACCCCTCCAGTGAGTAACAAACTTGTCAATGACCTGGAATAAGGTGCCCCTGGGATCTTAGCATGGTGTTCTAAATAATGTCTAGATACCGTATGTTTGGGACAGCCCTTCCGAATTTTAGCCAGGTGTTCATTAATGGCAAAATTAAGAATGGTACGCCCCACATACTGTAACTTGCAGGGACAAGTAATGAGGTAAACTATGAAGCTGGTGTAGCAGGTGGTGAAATGCTTCATAGTATAGGTACGGTTAGTGGCAGTAGAAATAAAAGTGTCAGTCCTGCGCCTACCCGAACTATTAACGGCACATACATTACATTTCCGGCACGGATGGTACCCATTAGTTTCTGGAAAGAACAAGGCCTTTTTGGGGGGATCAATGGTATTGGGAGCCACGTCTCCCAAATTACTCCCAACTTATCAGGTAAGGACGGTCCAAGTACTTTATCACTACAGAGCACTTTCCAGTGCCTGTTCAGGATCTTTTTAATGTCATTATGTTGTGTGGAGTATTCAGTAAAGAACGACCACTTGAACCTATCCTCTCTACCAATTGGAGGTTTATCAGCCAAAAGCGATGATCTTTTAATGGTAGAAACTGTATTAATGGCTTCATCCAACGCAAGGGGCTTGTACCCCTTATCAAGAAATCTCTCCCTTAAAGCGTGACATTGAAGCTGAAAATCCCTCTCATTAATACACTTCCTCCTGAGACGGAGGAATTGGCCACGAGGAACAGACTCCAGCCACTGGCGGTGATGGCAACTATCGACCGGAATGTAACCATTCCGGTCGGTAGGTTTGAAGTAGGTTTTAAATTCAAAATGACCGTCAGTGGCTGAAATCTCCAGGTCTAAGAAATGAATAGACGTAGAGCTGGCCTCATAGGATAAAATAATGCCACGATTGTTGTTATTCAGGCAGGCCATAAAGGAGTCTAGAGACTCCCTATTGCCTTTCCAGAGGAGGATGTCGTCTATGTATCGTGCCCACAAGGCCACTCAGGTCTCTTGAGAGCATAGACGACATCCTCCTCCCACTGGGCCATAAACAAATTTGCAAGGCTGGGGGCATATTTTGCCCCCATAGCCACGCCCTTGATTTGTGAGAAAATTTTTCCCTGGAACCAGAAATAATTGTGTCTGGTGGCAAAATCTAGCAGTTCCATGAAGAAATTTCTCTGAATCGTGGATAATGATTGGTTTCTTGTAATAAACAGCTCCACTGCCGCCAGACCCAACGGGTGTGAGATGCATGTATATAATGCCGATACGACGGCTGTTACCAATAGAATCTCATCTTGGTAGTGGACTGTCTCTAACAATTTAATTGGTATCCCTAGTGTCCTTCAGGTATGAAGATGTTAACCTGACTAATGGCTGGAGGTAGAAACTATATATTTGCCAATACGTGAGGTAACCGAGTCAATCCCGCTGACGATAGGGCGCCCAGGGGGATTGACTGGGTCCTTGTGGACCTTTGACAAATAATAAATAATGGGGATATGAGGGGCTAATGGAATCAAGTAGTTTATTTAGAATGTTGAGAGCTGACCCCTCCTTGATAATAGCAGTCAGAGCTTTTTTATACTTGAAGGTGGGGTCACCTGGTAAAACGATGTACGTGGTCTCATCTCCAAGGCGTTTGTTCATGTCCCGGAAGTAGGAGTCTTTATATAGTACCACTATCCCACCCCCTTTATCAGCGGGACGGAAAATTTGATTTTTTTTATGACAAAGAGTCTTCAACTCTGCTTGGGTGGCCGGATCTTGGTGTATTGTTTTGTTGGGCAGTTTGTCCAAATCATCGAGGACCAAACTGTGAAACACATTGATAGAATGGGCAGAGTTTACCAAAGGATTACAGAGGGAGGGATTGAATAATCCTGAATGTATGGTCATTGTATTATTGGTCATACTGTTACTGGGGGATCCCAAAGACCCCAAATTGGCCGAAACACTGGGCTGATTCTCAGAGGTCGGTAAAGATAAAAAATGTCTCTGGATGTTAAGCTTTCTAATGAATTTTTTTAACCTTTGATGAAGGTTGAAAATTTGTTCAATTTTCTGGGCGGAACAAACTTTAAACCTTTATCGAGAATCAATTGCTTTTGTTGAGAAAGAACAACTGTACTCAGAAAATACCTAGACCTATTGCACTCTTTTTCTTTTGGCGCTGAAGGGCCGCCCCCCTCTGATACCTTGTTTAGTCTTGAGTTTCGAGGGGTATGGTATATGGGTTTGTGAAAACCCTGAGACCGGGATAAACCTGGATCATCAAAGTGATAATCATGTGGTATTCTAGAATAGTCTACATCATCCCTATTAGGGTATGAGTGGGAAAATGAGTCATAATGAGAGTCATATGTCTCTCCACCATAAGGGGGGACATAATGACTCTGTACTCATACCGGCGTATTATAAACAGATCCCCCTCTATTGGACCTCTCATCATGCCAGGATCTAGGAGGTCCTCCTATATAATCTTTGGGGTACATATGGCTTCCATCATTATGGTTCTGACCTCTACCCTGATACGGGAAACCCCTACCTCCATGGGGTGGTTGATGCCTCCCCCGACCATCTCCATAAACTGGAGGATTTTTAGGAGGGTTTCTAGCAGACGCGCTAGTCTCCCTACTTGTAGGGGGTCCACTTGTGGGGGGTTGGGCCAAAACTTCGGACACCAATCTCCTATCGGGGACAGCATCTGAAGGTACGGAAGTTTCCATATCAGGGGACGTGTCTGTAGAGTTGTTATTATTGGCAATTTTCTTTTGCCAATTGAAAACCATTTTAGCCTTATAATCTGATGTATCTCGATTATATTTTTTCTGTTTTTTATTCCTCTGTTCTTTTTCCTCTTTCTCGAGGATTTTTCTTAGACCTGTAGAGAGTGTGACATATTCTGTAGTGCCGCCAGTGGGTTTCCTAGAGTGCCTCCCAAAAAAAATTGCAGACTGAGGAAAAACACTGGGGCAGAAAAAATCTGGAGCAACAAAAATGCTCAAAATGTGCAGGTACAGCTACGACCCAGTAGGATAATATTCTCAAGGAGGAATTTTCTATAAGTGGAGCAAACAGAATCTGGAGCATGGTAAGCGATCAACTTCTACGTTTTATTTTTAAAGCCTAACTGAACATGCTGAGGCTAGAAGCTGATTCGTTTCTATGCACAGCTGCTCACAATTCTGCCCGCTCCACTATTAGTAAATTCCTCCCAAAAGCCTCGTACACACGACTGTTTTTTCCGGCAGGAAAACTGCCAGTAGAGCATTTGGCAAGAAATCTCGGCTGTGTGTATGCTCCCTAGCAGTTTTCCCGACAGGAAAACTGCCCAGGAAAAATAGAGAACCTGCTCTCTATTTTCCCGTCGGGGTTCCCGGGAAAGAGTGTTTCCTGCCAAGAAAACTGGTTGTCTGTATGCTTTCCTGTCTGAGGAAAACACGCATATGCTCAATAAGACTTTGACGCATGCGCGGTAGCATACAAGGTTAGTGTGAGGTGTAGCAAGATGGTGGCGACAGCAACGAATGTGTCGAGCACCGGATCGTCATAGTCGATGACGTCACCTCGCTCTTGCCATTCAAAAGAACGGCGGTTATTTTGAGTGGCCGTCTGTATGCACGGCTTTGAAAGGCAAGTTTTTTCCTGACTGGATTCCCAGCTGTGTGTACAGGGTTTAAGTGTATAATCCTACTAGGTCCCGAGTGTCACTATATCTGCACAATTTGAGCATTTTTGCTGGTAAAATAACTGCAAGTGTACATACACTTTACCCTTTTTAGCTCAGTACACCTAAAATCAACTGGTAATAGAGAAGATCAAGAGTTTGCCCTACTCTTCTTGTCATTGGTGTTGATTTACTAAAGGCAAATAGGCTGTGCGCTTTGCTAGAAAATATACACTTTGGATGGGATTTTTTCCTTGTATTGGGGGATCGTGTATTCTTTGCAAGTGAAATTTCACCACTTTTACTAAGCTAAAGCAAATTTCACAAGGCGAAAATTCACTTGCAAAATGAACAGCCTATTTGCCACTTGGTATCAGGTCCGCCTGAGGGTTGATATTTTGCAAAGTGACACTTCCTTTTGGCTGTAGTGTGGTAAACGGCAGTGAAATGTGTCATACCACGCTGTGCTAAAAAATAAATAAAAGAAGCACTGCATACTGTACTTTTTGGTGTGACGTGAACTGACCTAATTGAGACAAGGGGCCAGATTCACAGAAGAAATACGCCGGAGTATCTACTGATACTCCGGCGTATTTTCAAATTTGCCGCGTCGTATCTTTAGTTTGAATCCTCAAACCAATATACAACGGCTTTTGACTTCGATCCGACAGGCGTACGTCTTCGTACGCCTTCGGATCGTAGGTGTAATACTTCGGCGCCCGCTGGGTGGATTTTGCGCCGTTTTCCGTGTCGGGTATGCTAATTAGCTTTTTACGGCGATTCACGAAGGTACGCACGGCCGTCGCATTCTCTTACGTCGACGCTAGTCGGCTTTTCCCGGCGTATAGTTAAAGCTGCTATTTCTTGGCCTATCTTTAGACTTGTCATGTTAAAGTATGGCCGTCGTTCCCGCGTCAAATTTATTTTTTGCGTAAGTCGTCCGTGAATAGGAAAGGGCGTAACTCACGTCGACGTTCAAAAAATTACGTCGGTGCGACGTCATTTCGCGCAAAGCATGGCGGGAAATTTCAAAACGGAGCATGCGCAGTACGTTCGGCGTGGGAACGCGCCTAATTTAAATGATCCATGCCCCATTTGAATTAGGCGGGCTTGCGCCGGAGGGATTTACGCTACGCCGCCGCAACTTTACAGGCAAGTGCTTTGTGAATCAAGCACTTGCCCGTAAAACTTGCGGCGGTGTAACGTAAATGTGATACGTTACGCCGCCGCTATTCTACCTGAATCTGGCCCAAGGCATTTTGCCTCGTCTTGGTTTGGGATTGCACTGGGCAAAATTACTGAGGCCTTTGTCCCATAATCTGTGTACCACTAAAAACACTTCAAAAATTATTTCAGTCTGCCCGCAAACACAGGTATTATTGCTAAGTGAATAGGTATCAAAATATAAAAACCATGTTTAAGCATTCAAAATATAGATGGTATAGATGTAGCACTACCCCCGAAGGAGCTGCTGGATTGTTTTGGGTGGCACATTTACCTCGTGGCTCTTCCGAATTCCTAGGGGTGAATGGTGCATATAGCAGTAGTAAAGGAATGTCTGCAACAAGTGTCTTTTCTGTGCTCTTTATTACCCAGTCGGGTGAAAACAATGAACCGGTGATGAAAGGATAGAGTTTGGAAGAAGAAGGAGAACAGCAGATTCAGGCGTAGTATTTGGAACAGACCTGCTCCCATACGTAACACTTTCTGTACCACTCCTGACTGAGTGGGCTTAGCGTACCCGGACAGGCCTCTCTCACTGACCTGGCAGCAAGAGTATCACTTGAACCTTTTGAGGAAAAGTCTCTGCCATAGACCCTCCTTGGAATGGACTTCAGGGAGACACCTCTGCCACAGGCCCTCTCTGATTGCAAATGCGGAGGCAATCCTCCTCGGAAGAATTACGCCTGGACCTCCTTCTTAATGTCGCCCAGGTACCGACTGACAGGTGATCAATCCTTCAGTGTCCAGCTACCTTGATCCCCGGTGGTTTGTCGAAATCCTTTTGGACTGCTAGCTTCTCATTGGTGCTCCCTAGACAGACTCCCCATCGAACAGCTCTACTGCTTGGGATATTCAAAAGTGGGAACCCAGTCGATCACTGGGTCCCCGCCGTTGCTCAAACGTTCCGGACCAACCAATAACGCCAAGGCGCCATGGCCTAAAGGTGGGTGCCACAATGGAAGAAGAAGACCCAGACTCAATGGCGTCTGTCCCATAAGTACCCTCTCCCAGCATGCCAAGCGAGGACACTCCCTCCTGATTGGCTGCTGGAAAAGAACACCCAAGTCTCGACTCTGCTGCTGCCACCTGTCACCCTGGGGTTGAATAGCACCCCAGCAACAACAGAATGAGCCCACAGCACAGCCAAGCTGAAACAGAGACCCTACTTGAACATTGTAATTCGGATCAGAGTCATTAGTACTCTGAAGTAACCAGGCGCTACATAGAGTTATAGGGCCAGATCCACAACGAGCGGGCGCAACGTAACTTTTCCGATTTAAGTTACACCGCCGCAAATTGCCCAAGTTAGTGCCCGATCCACAAAGCACTTACCAGGAAATTTGCGGCGGTGTATCCTAAATCAGTCCGGCGCAAGGCGGGCCAATTCAAATGGGGCGAGTCCCATTTAAATTAGGCGCGCTCCCGCGCCGGACGTACTGCGCATGCTCCCGACGCAATTTTCCCGACGTGCATTGTGCGAAGTTACGTTGCGCCAAGGTTTTGTGAATCGCGACGGGTATAAAAGAGTTGCGGCGGGAAAAACAAAAAATTTTAAAAAAAATTGACAGCGATGCGGGAAAGACGGGTATACTTTTACATGGTGTACTTACTTTACACTTTGTAAAAGCAGCCCTATCTTTGCGACGGCAAACTAACACTTACGGCGACTTCACAAAGGGAAAAACCTTTGTGGATCTCCGTAAGTGCTAATTTGCATACCCGACGCTGGTTTACGACGAAAAAATGCCCCCAGCGGCGGCCGCGGTACTGCATCCTAAGATCCGACAGTGTAAAACAATTACACATGTTGGATCTTAGGGATATCTATGCGTAACTGATTCTATGAATCAGCCGCATAGATAGAAACAGGGATACGACGGCGTATCAGCAGATACGCCGTCGTAACCCTTTTGTGGCTCTGGCCCATAGACAATAACTCATATGTATATATGTATAAATTATAGAATTTAACCTCTTTTCTTTTGTGCAAATGATAACTCTTTTGCC
Source organism: Rana temporaria (assembly GCF_905171775.1). Classification (NCBI taxonomy): domain Eukaryota; kingdom Metazoa; phylum Chordata; class Amphibia; order Anura; family Ranidae; genus Rana; species Rana temporaria. The sequence continues at coordinate 295,033,129 of NC_053492.1, forward strand.
TAATACTTTCTTCCTTAGGGGGAATTACAGAATCAAAAATATGAGCTACTTGATATACAGCTATGAATATAATAACAAAACGCAAAGTTAAGTATTTTCAAAGATAACTTTAACACAGAATTCCAAATATAGCTGATTTCCTTTTTTGGTCATTCTATTCAGCTGATGAGCGTTGTGACTAATTGACTTCCAAATTTCCTCCTACTTTTTCTGTACTATTTGGTAGGAATTTCACCAAAGGAGCCAGTCAGTCCATGAAACAATAAGTCATTCTTAAGACGCATAACTGAAATGCTGTTTCTGATGCAAGGGAAGACCTGATAACATCTAGCAGGCTAAGCTGATCTTTTGTGTTCCAGGCCCAAGTGGGATGTTCCTTCCTGAGCATCAAAGACCACAAGGGAAGTGGGCCTTGAAATACAATGCAGTAGGTTGGTTCCATCTTCTTAGTTAGAACATGTAGCTTCTGCTACTTGGCTTGGTTTTAGCTCTTTACGAAGGTAGCTGCGTGTGTTTTATGCTATAGATTTCCTCTGTTTGTTTAAGTAGGAAGACAAGACAGCAGCCTGACGAGACATTCAGTCGCTATCATTTAAGTACGGGTCAGACATCAAATAGAAATCTTCCAAACTAGTCTGTAGGACTCCCATCGAATTTCCTTTGACATAACAAATTTGACAATAGAAATTCATAAAAATCATAGACACTAACCACGTGCATCATCTATTTTTTCACGTAAGCATTGATACAGAAAGATATATATTTTTTTCAGTAGTTTAGTAGTTCCCAGAAAAAGAAAACTTTATATATATATATATATATATATATATATATATATATATATATATATATATATATATATATATATTTATAGCTGATTTCCTTTCAGATCATGTACAGTGTATATGTTATATATTTTCATTATTACATGAACTTTCAAATGTATTAAAGTTCAAAGCCCCTATATTTCATTGCAGAATGCAGATAGGTGTGCGCCAGAAATACACTACGTTATGGAAATGCAGATGGGTGTGCATGTCTGAATCAAAGCTCACATTTACACAGAACAGGAGCTTTTTGTGGAAAGGGGGTCCCCATCGGAAACATAAGAGTTTTGCTAATGTAGCACCCCCTTGTGTATAGGTTAGGTAAATGTAATTAAAGTGGTTGTAAAGGTTGAAGGTTTTTTTTTTTTTTATCTTAATGCATTCTATGCTAAACAAACAAAAAAAGACCAAATATTTTGCAAAAGAAAAAACATAGTTTTCATAGTTTGTTATAAAATTTTGCAAACAGATAATTTTTCTCCTTCATTGATGTGTGCTGATGAGACTGCACTAATGGGTACTGATAGGCAGCACTGATAGGCACTAATAAGGCGGGACTCATAGGTGGCACTGATGAGGCGGCACTGGTGGGCACTGATGAGGCTGCACTGATAGAGGGCACTGGGAGACACTGGTAGGTGACACTGATAGGCAGCACTGAAAGGTGTCACTGATGATGAGGCACTGATGGGCACTGATAGGAGGCACTGGTAAGCATTGATAGGTGGCACTGGTGGGCACTGTTTAGCAGCAGTGGGTCTGAAGTGTGCGGGACTGATGTACCGTTTACTCCAGATAATATATATTTTTTTCTCCTCATGTTGATAGCGTGGGGAGAAAAAAAGGATTACCGCCTCTGTTTACATAACATGACTATTACTATGGCTGACAGCTGAGCATGTGGTAAGGGCCCGAGATTGGCCCCTTACACGATCTGTGATCAGCCAAGTCTTATTGACTTACTAATCACAAAGCGAGCCGCACGCACTCCACAGGGGGCGTGCAGGCAGCTCATGCATGGGAGGACGTACATGGACGCCCTCCCAGCAATTTAGGCCCTTGCTGTAGCGGTCTTTTGGCTATGGCACAGGCAGGAAGAGGTTAAGCTTCACTGTAGTCAGTGGAGCCCGGACTATTTGTAGTAGTTTACAGTTCAGCAGGCAGGCTCTGAGGTCTGAGCCTCTGTCATCTCCCCCTGGCTTCTGGAAACTTCCATAAAGTTCCAGAACTTAATGAGCAGAGGGATGAAGATAGAAACCTGAATATTTATGGGGGCTCTAATAATCCCTGGGTGAAGACAGCCTAGAAGGTGGAGAGTTTGCCCATTAATTCTCAAGAGCCTGGCCATGTGAGGGAGAATCCAGAGGCCTAGAGGGGACTCCTGTTCTGGGGGGCTCTGCCTTCAGGCAGAAGGTGTGCAGTGGCAGTGGACAGAGAGGAGTAGAGAGGATAAGGAACCAGAGAGGGACCCTCATCCCCTTTAGTCTCATTTTGGCTGTCTGAGACACCGTGGCAGGCAAATGGGACCTGAACTGTAGGAGGCCTGGGCAGAAGTCACCATCTATGCTGCAGGATTAAAAAGGGACTGAGTGATTAACCTGTACACTTTTCACCCCACCAAAGCCTACAAGGGAGATTGCAGTAAAGTTCAAAATTCAGCTAGCTTTCAGAGAAACAGTATCCTGTTATCCTCCACCCTTGCTTGGGGAGTTCTCAGGCCCCGTACACACGACCAAGTTTCTTGGCAGAATTCAGCCAGAAACTCGATCGGAGCCTTATTCTGCCGAGAAACCCGGCCGTGTGTACACTTTCGGCCGAGATCCTCGGCGGCTTCACAAGGAACTCGACAAGCAAAACGATGTGTTTTGCTTGTCGAGTTTCTCGGACGTGTGTACGGGGCCTGAGTTGGAGTCAGGTGCCTTGGAATTTTACATCGCAGACTAAAGTACCTGAAATTAAGTTGGGACTTGTGGCTAGCCAGAATGTACAGTTATTCCAGGGGGCAGTACAGTCTGGGATCTTTGCTAGAAGTCTGTAACTCAAATAGTCCTCAAAGTTCTACATTGACCATGTTCTGGGCATCCCATAACTTGTTATCCCCATCCAAGTTACTATCACTAAAGAAAAAAAAATATATAAAGCCCCTGGACTGGTTTTCTGATTATGTGTGCCTGCTGTAAATGAGTGTTGTCTGGCTGTGCAGACAAAGGGGGACCCAAAATCTAGCGGCTCCTGAGAGGGTCGCGGGGCACAAATGGAAGAAAAACATGGTAAACATAAGTTCTGTGTTCCCAAAACTCTTAGCTCCCTTTAATGTCACTTCTTTATTTATTTCCTATTGATTCAACTCTGTGTGAGGTCACTGAATGACATACTTCTTTTGGTTATCCTTAAACAGTATTTTAGAATGGGGTTATTGTCCCTTATGTGGATAGAAAATATTGCTGATGCTAGATATATAGAGCTTAAATTCCAACAAGGGTATGTTAATCCCGGTTAGTTAAAGAAGCATTATACAATTACTGTATAAAATAACTTGTACTGTAGATATTTTAATTAATGTTTTATTGTTACATAACAGGTTTGCCCTACAGGCTTTGGTGTGTGTGCAGAGACATAAGGTTTCTTTGTTCCGGAAGAGTATTAGGAATAAAAGACAATGTACTTGAATGACAAATAGCTAGACATCGTTGTATAATATCGTGGGTTAACCCTTTGTCATCTGTATTGACCTGAATATGAATCGGATAGGTATTCAGGTTACATTATAACTGTCTGTGGTTGCCAAAACAATGGCATAGTTCTTCGAGTGTCTTCATCTCTGTAATAATAAACAGGCATATGCATGATGCAAAAGAAGACAAGTAAGAAAAATCCCACTTTCGTTTTTTTTTATCCGAGTCACTATTGGAACATACACTGAAAAATTCCTATTTGCACAGTGCATTAGTGCCTGATTACATGCAAATTGCAAAGTCATGCCAAACAAACATGTCATGCTATAGCACCAAAGATATGTTTTGAAAACTGTACATGGCACTTGACTAAAACACCTCTGTCAACTTAACCACTTCATTACTGGGCACTTAAACCCCCTTCCTGCCCAGGCCAATTTTCAGCTTTCAGCTTTGACGCATTTTGAATGACAATTGCGCGGTCATACAACACTGTACCCAAATTATGTTTTTATAATTTTTTCCCCACAAATAGAGATTTCTTTTGGTGGTATTTGATAACCTCTGCAGTTTTTATTTTTTGCGCTATAAACAAAAAAGACAGAAAATTTGGAAAAAAACACAAGGGGCCAGATCCACAAAGAACTTACGCCGGCGTATCTATTGATACGCAGCGTAAGTTCTACGATGCACCGTCGTATCTTTGTTTTGTATCCACAAAACAAGATACGACTGAATGTGGGCTCGATCCGACTGACGTACGTCTTAGTACGCCGTCGGATCTTAGGTGCATATTTACGCTGGCCGCTAGGTGGCGCTTCCGTTGATTTCCGCGTAGAGTATGCAAATTAGCTAGATACGCCGATTCTCAAACGTACGTCCGGCCGGCGCATTTTTTTACGTCTTTTCCGTAAGGCTTTTTTCGGCGTAACGTTACCCCTGGGTCTATGAGGCATACGCAATGTTAAGTATGGACGTCAGGCCAGCGTCAAATTTTCCGTGGTTTACGTCGTTTGCGTAAAACGTTCGCGAATAGGGCTTTGCGTAGAATTACGTTCACGTCGAAAGCATTGGCTTGTTGCGGGTTAATTTGGAGCATGTGCACTGGGATACCCCCACGGACGGCGCATGTGCCGTTAAAAAAAAACGTCATTTACGTGAGGTCAAGACGTATTAACATAAAACACACCCACAACTTAGTGATTTGAATTGCGCGCCCTTACGCCGACACATTTACACTACGCCGCCGTAACTTACGGCGCAAATTCTTTGTGGATACGGCGGCATAGTGTATGTGAGATACGCTACGCCGGACGTAAAAAAGTGCCGCGCTACGTGGATCTGGCCCAATATGTTTTACTTTTTGTTATAATAATATGCCATTTTTTTTTTTTTTTTAATATTTTTTTTTCTAAGTTTAGGCCAATACAGATTCTTCTACATATTTTTGGTAAAAAAAAAAAAATCGCAATAAGCGTTTATTGATTGGTTTGCGCAAAAGTTATAGCGCCTTCAAAATAGGGGATAGATTTATGATTTATTTTTTATTTTTTACTAGTAATGGCGGCGATCTGCGATTTTTGTCATGCCTGCGATATTGCGGCTAACAGATCGGACACTTTTGACACTATTTTGGAACCATTCACATTTATACAGCGAATAGTGCTATAAATATGCACTGATACTGTATAAATGTGACTGGCAGGGAAGGGGTTAACACTAGGGGGCGAGGAAGGGGTTAAATGTATTCCCTGGGAGTGATTCTTACTGTGGCGGGAGGGGACTGACTGGGGGAGGTGACCGATCTGTGTCCCTATGTACAAGGGACACAGCATCGGTCTCCTCTCTCCCTGACACACACAGAGCTCCATGTCCTTGCTCCGTCACTGCCGATCACGGGGACCTGGCGGACATCACGGTTGCCAGGCACGCGCATCGGCATCAGTTTTTCCCCACTGTGTGCCCTCGGCGGCGCGCGTGGGGAATGTAAGTAGCAGGACGTCCAGGGACGTCCACCCGGCAGTTGAGAGCCACGATGTGGACGTCTTTCGTCTATAACGCGGCTCTCAAGTGGTTAAGGCTGCTCTCATAGGGAAACATTGAATTTGACATATTATGTGACTTGAGGTCTCATAAGTCGGATCCTATGTCGCAGCAGTGTGAACTGAGCCCCAATTAATAAAAATAATACCATTTTTATGTGTAGAAAATTGTATAAGGATAACAACATGATCCTTACAGAATCCTACATTATAGTATACCTTAACTGGTATATTGTATCAAAATAATATATCAAGTTAGTAATATTAGAACTGATAATGATATACATTATATGATATCTTAAAGTCTTTAATTTTATAGAAGGGAAAATGGCGTTTTTGAGTTTGTTTATACATGGCATTTTACCCTTATGCTTATCTTGAAAGTACTACAAGGACGTGTACCAGGGGACATATGAATGTATGCCAATGTAGTGTTACCTGTGTTACTTAAGATAAGGGTATCTGAATTTTGTTAGATCAGAGCAACTTGACGGCCTGTGTGGGTTGCGCTCCGTAATTACGGATTATATAATAAAATATAATTTGGCACTCTCTTGGTCTGAAGGTGTTTCCACAGATTTCTTATAAGATAAGGAAATTGTTCAGTTAAATCTCTATTCAAAATGAACAAGAAACTTGTAATGCCACGTATACACGGTCAGAATTTCTGACAACAAATGTTCGATGGGAGCTTGTTGTCAGAAAATTCGACCGTGTGTATGCTCCATCGGACATTTGCTGTCAAATTTCCGACGACAAAAATTTGAGAGCTGGTTCTCAAATTTTCTGACAACAAGTTTTGTTGTCGGAAATTCCGAGCGTTTGTACACAATTCTGCAGCACAAAATGCTCGGAATCAAGCAGAAGAGCCGCACTGGCTATTGAACTTTATTTTTCTTGGCTCGTCGCACGTCTTGTACGTCACCGCGTTCTTGACGTTCGGAATTTCCGACAACATTTGTGTGACCGTGTGTATGCAACACAAGTTTGAGCCAACATCCGTTGGAAAAAAATCCACGGTTTTGTTGTCGGAATTTCCGATCGGCTGTATGCGGCATAAGTGTGGAAGGGGCCTAATGCCTTGTACACATGATCGGAATTTCGGATGGAAAAAGTCAGACTGACTTTTTCCATCGGATATTCCGATCGTGTGTAGCGCCATCAGAGTTTTTTCATTGGATATTCCGAGGAATTCCGTCAGAGTTTAGATATAGAACACGTTCTATTTTACTCCGATGGAATTCCATCGGAATTCCGATGTGATTTGGCCAGGCAAAAGCCTGATCGTGTGTACGAGGCATAAGACGCATGAGCATGCTTCATTGACATTAACACTAAATAGCAATATGTATCTTTAATAGTTGGTTAAGATCCGGTTCACACTGGGGCGACATGACAGGCGGCTCAGCCGCCTGACGTGTTGCGTCCCATGCAATGCTATGGAACCGTTCTAATAGGAGCGACGCAAGTCGCTCCGACTTAGAAAAAAGGTTCCTGTAGTATTTCGGGGGCAGGTCGGGGCGATCTGCATTGACTTCTATACAGAAGTCGTTTTGCGAATTGCCTCTGAAGTCGTCCTCAGGACGACTTGCAGAGTCGCCCCCGAAGTCAGGCCGCCTATGTGTGAACCGACTCTTACAGTTTAATATGGTCTTTGCTACTTTTTTATTTGCACTAGTTCATTTTTTAGAAGAAACCTATAGGATCCTATACCGTCTTCTCAGTATAAACAATACAGATATTTGCAGCTATAATTACAGGCTCCAATAGATCTTTGTTTAGTTCAAAGCCTTTATAAGGAGTAAAAGTTTTTTTTTTAACCAGTTTTAGAAATGTTCTACGGCTGCAGGAAAAGTTATTAATATACCCTGGAGCCAGTGCTGTCCTAGCTAGGTAGATGATGAGGCCTGTCTAGGGTTGAATACAATTTACTATCAACAATGATGGTTTCCTGTGCAGAAGTCAGCTGTTTCCACACAATGGCCAGCGTTTTAAGACGCCTGGCGCCTAACCAAGGTCAGGGTTATTCTGTCATGTTCTCTGCCTTGTAGAAATTGTGTTTCTGAATGTTTCTACTTGCAATTGTTTTTTGCCTTCTATAGCTCCCCCATATGGCTATTATAAGACGGTAAAAATGAGCATCTATTATCTGACAAGCTGAGCTTTATCAAGTTATTAGATTGCAAATAGTTGTGTCTCGCTTAGTTTCCTGTCGCTCTGACTGGTACTATTGAGGAGGCTCCATTTTCTCTACAGGAAGGAAGTAAAAGTTAGCAGCATCACTATTGTAAATCCTTTATTGCCATCTGTTCTTTTTAGTTCTGGTAAAGAAGAATTACAGGCAATTTTAAAAGACACATAGTTATTTCAGGTATATATTTGTTCAGCAATCCTTAAATGTATTTTTAAATATTGACCTGCCTGTAGACCTCTTGTGATCCCCCGCTAATTAGGACTAAGAGAGAAAGGGCAGCACTTGAAGATAGTTCCGGTCTTAACACATGGGGTTACTAAAGGTAAAAGGCTGGTAAAATTTTCCGTAGTTTACGTCGTTTGCGTAAATCGTTCGCGAAAAGGGCTTTGCGTAAGTTACGTTCACGTCGTCTAGGCATTGAGCAGGCGTAATTTAATTAGAAAATTTGACGTGATACTGCAAGGGAGTTTTTCTACCTTAGTTAAGTGGTGAAAATTCCCTTTACCAAACCACGTGCAGGGAAAGTATAAAAAACAAAAACAAAACAGTGGGCCAGATTCAGGTAGGAGATACAACTGCGTATCTCCAGATACGCCGTCGTATCTCTGAGTCTGAGGCGTCGTATCTTGGCGCCTGATTCAAAGAATCCGATACGCCAAAATTTGTATAAGATACGACCAGCGTAAGTCTCCTACGCCGTCGTATCTTAACTGCATATTTACGCTGGCCGCTAGGGGCGTGTACGCTGATTTACGTCTAGAAATATATAAATCAGCTAGATACGCCTATTCACAAATGTACGCCCGGCCGACGCAGTACAGATACGCCGTTTACGTTAGGCTTTTTCCGGCGTAGAGTTACCCCTGCTATATGAGGCGCAGCCAATGTTAAGTATGGACGTCGGGCCAGCGTCAAATTTTCCGTCGATTACGTCGTTTGAGTAAGTCGTTCGCGAATAGGGTTGGACGCAATTTACATTCACGTCGAAAGCATAGGCTTTTTGCGGGTTCATTTGGAGCATGCGCACTGGGATACTTTCACGGACGGCGCATGCGCCGTTCGGAAAAAGCATAATTTACGTGGGGTCACAATACATTTACATAATACACTCCCACATGTTCCACATTTGAATTAGGCGGGCTTACGCCGGCCTATTTACGCTACGCCGCCGCAACTTTGCTTGGTGAATACTGCACTTGCCTGTCAAAGTTGCAGAGGCGTAACATAAATAGGATACGTTACGCCCGCACAAAAATACGCGGTCCCTACCTGAGAGATCTCCGCCCCTGTGCGTCGTACGTCACAGGGAACGGAGCTCGGCGGCACTCGGGCACTGTGTGAATCGAGCAGGGGGACAGCTCGCTCACACAGCGGGGAGACATCACAGGATCCAGGGGACAAGGTAAGAACTCCCTGCCTGGATACTGCGATGCGATCCCGAGTCTGGCTCGGGGTTACCGATATTAGTACTGAAATTTCACTCCGAGCCAGGCTCAGGAATACTGCCAGGGAGGTTAACGAGGAAGTAAACACTCTCTTAAAAAAAAAACCTGCAAGACAAAGACATAATGAGCTAGTATGCAAAGCATAGCTATAGAACGAAGCCACTTGCATAGCATAGCTAGTATGCATAGCATAGGTATAGCCCCATGCATATCTGAGAACGAACCCCCCGCAGCTGTCCTCGGACACCACCTCCGTCGCCGCCATGATATCCGGAGTGACTTCCAGGTATCGCTGCTCTGGCGCTGTGACTGGACGGAGCAGCGATGACATCCCTCCCGCGCATGCATGATGCCGTTAGTAGCGGCACGCTCAGTGCGCCTGTGCATGCGCCTGTGCATGCGCCGTAGACATCGGTGCTGTCTTTATTGGAAATATCTCCTTAACCGTGTAGGTTAAGGAGATATCTCTTGGATCTACAGGTAAGCCTTAATCGAGGCTTACCTGTAGGTCAAAGTGGTCTGTAAGGCCCCGTACACACGGTCGGACAAAACCGATGAGAATGGTCCGACGGACCGTTTTCATCGGTTCACCGCTGAAGTGGCCTGATGGTCTGATGTGTGCACACACCATCAGTTCAAAATCCGATCGGGTCAGAACGCGGTGACGTAAAACACACGACGTGCTGAAAAAAAATGAAGTTCAATGCTTCCATGCATACGTCGACTTGATTCTGAGCGCGGGTTTTGAACCGATGCTTTTCTGTACTAACCATCGGTTTGGTCCGATGGGGCAGCGGTCCATCGGTTCGGTTTTGAAGCATGTTTTAAAATTTTGGACCGAAGGAAAACAGACCGATAGCCTATACACACGGTCGGTTTGGTCCGATGAAAATGAACTTCGGTTCATTCTCATCGGACCAAACCGACCGTGTGTACGGGGCCTAAGGGTTTACAACCATTTTAACTGCATATTGTTCAGCAACCATGATCTATCCTGAAATTTTGTGATGGTGGGTGTATCAGTTCTAATGGTTTTTACTGATTGCAATCTACCTTTCTGATGAGCATCCCGTCGTGCGCCAGGATGGACTTGAAACACAAATCGGAGAGTGAAGAAAATAAAAAAGAAAGGGAAAAGAATGTGAAAGATGAGAGAGAGCACTTGCCATTAAAAAAAGGAAAAGCCAAAGAGACACAGAACTAGGGAGGTACTAAAAAGGGAATCAGGAGTTTGATTAAACAGATTAGAAAATGTACACCAACCTGATAATGATACCTTGACACTTGTACTCTGGAAGACAGCAAAAAAATAAATAAAATACATTGCCAATATATAATATTGTATTTATACTATTGTTGTTTCTTTCTCTCTCTGAGAAAATAAAGCTAATTGGATAATGACTGCATATGGAGAGGGATTATTTCTGAAAGCACCTTCAGAAATTGCGGGACCAAGGCATAGGTAAGAAGAGGACTAAAGACGGGTACGGAGTGCAGTCTAAGGCAGGTCATACTTGGTTTGAATCTCTCATGGTTCAGCAGGAACTGGACTAGATTCAAACCGTTAATGGGTAGGCTAAATGTACCAAGTTACTCGATCGATCAACTAGAGTGCAACCAGCCTGCCTGATTCTCTTGCAATTATCACTAGTGGCTATAGGTAAGCCTGAAAAGGACCTTTTTTTTTTTTTTTTTACATAGATGGTGTTCTGTTGGGTAAGTTACTTTTCAGTTTTTCTTTGGCTATTAAACTATTGGTTTCTTTGCCTATAATTACTAAACCCCTGTTCCTAACGCGTATTGTTAGACAGGTCAATTTGGTTGTTCGCTGGCTGTTTGTTAAGTCTGCGCTTGGAAATCTCTTTTGTATTTGTTTGACATATGTCGCCCTTCCAGTGCTGCTTGCTGCAAAGATTAGTTATAGGTGGGGGCAGTGGCCACTTGTTTGTATTTATTTGCCTATTACCCTTGTATGAATCTTTTTTGGACACTATTTTTTGTACTATTTTGTGCTTCTGATATCTTCTCCTTACAGATATAATTTATATTATACTTCATTCAAAGTTCCTTATTCCTATATGTACAAACCACAAGAAATTAGAAAAGAGAATTACCAGCCATTGATAAAACAATTTGGAAATCTTAGAAAATCTTTGTGTGAATAACAAATGCGTTTGGTGATTTGACATGTTCTTGTCAATTAGGGTAGTCCTGCGTGGATTTTTATATCGGGACATTATTAAATCAACACAGAGGATGAATGTTCTAGCACAGAAAAAAAGCATACAGTCAATATTATGAATAGAAGAGAACAGACACCTTGTATTCTTCTTTATGATTTCTCAGCTATCTGCTTCTATCATTCCCTGGGCAAACTTTTCTGAGGATTTGAATACTTTCCATTTTTCCCAAACCACCCTGTATTTGTCCTCTTCTCCTGTCTCTCTGCAGGCAAGATACTCCATCTCTTCTATATATTCCACCCTTTCTATCCACTCTTTAATTGATGGCCTCTTTGGATGTAGCCAATTTTTTGGGATCAGAGCCTTGGCTGCATTTAATAAAACTGGGACCAGAGTTGTTCCATATTGTTTTTTTGTTTTTTCTGTTCCATGAAACAGACAGGGCAGCGGGCTACATAGAATCGTCTCCCCTGTTATTTCTACAATATATTTCAAGATTTCTTTCCAATATTCCTGGATTCTCGGGCAGTCCCACCATATATGTAGAGTTGTTCCTTTTTGTTTACAGTTTCTCCAGCATAGCTCTGAGTTTCTTGGATGAATCTTACTCATTCTTGATGGGGTCAGGTGCCATCGCACCATACATTTATAGTTTGCTTCTATGGTGGTAATGTCCGCGGCATGATTGTATACTGCCCCTATCATTTGTGTTTTATCAATTTTTTTACCGATATCGCTTTCCCATTTTTCTAAGAAAGGCAGTGTGTCTTGAGTCTCGAGTTCTGTTAGTATCCCATATGCCTTTGATATTCCATGTGTCAGGGGCTTATCCATGCTGCATATTTTTTCTATTGGGTATAGTGTCTTATCTTCCCTAATTGGTTGTGGTAGTGTACTCACAAAGTGTTTTAACTGCAAATACTCCCATTCACTCATATTTTGTTCCTTTTCCCCTATTTTTATCTCTTGTCTTAGTTTAATTTTTCCACGTGTGACAATATCTTTTAATTTTTTCTCCCCTAGGTGCTTTCCAAAACGTGTTCCATTTCCTGGTGGAAAAAAATTTGTGCCTGCTAATGGGGTTAATGGAGAGTTATACTCCCATTTTTCCCGTCTAAATATTGTGTCCCATATTCTAAATACGTTCCTTGTTATGTTATGTGTGTTCGTGCTCAATTCCCTCATTTTCGGTGGTATCCATATATTTCTATTTAATTGTGTCCTACTTAATATTTCTTCCATACGTACCCATTTTTTTTTTGTGTGTGCGTTTGTCCATTCTACCAACCTTGCTAAGTTTACAGCAAAATAATATCTTTTTATATCGGGGAGCCCCAACCCCCCTCCTTTTTTTTTCATGCTCAGTAATGAATAGCTTAATCTAGCCTTTTTTCCTGCCCATATATATTTCAAAATTACTGTTTTAATTACTTTAAAGAAGCTTTGCGGTATTTTTATTGGGAGCATTTGAAGTTTGTATGTTATCTTCGGTAATATCATCATTTTGAACGCATTAATCTTACCTATCCAGGAGATATGTTTTTTTGCTAGGTTTTTCAGGTCTTGATTAATGTCGTTGATTAAGGGGACAAAATTGGCCGAGTATAGTTTTTCAACTGTAGATGTAATTTTTATACCCAGGTACGTTATAGCTTCTTTTTCCCATGTAAATGGAAACTCTTTCTGAAGTTCTTCTGCTTCTTTTTTATCTATCCCTAAATTCAAAATTACTGTTTTAATCGGGTTTATTTTAAAATTTGAGAGTTCACCGTATCTTTTTATTTCCTTTATGACATTAGGGAGGGAGACTCTCGGTTTGGTCAAGTATAGGAGTATGTCGTCTGCATACGCCGCCACCTTATGTTCTTCATCTCCCACCCTCACCCCTCCTATCCCCGGGTTTTCCCGGATTTTTGCTAATAACGGTTCCAGGGCTATTACATATAGGAGAGGCGAGAGCGGGCAACCCTGTCTGGTTCCGTTTTCCATGTTGAACACAGACGACACACTCCCATTGACCTTCACCCTTGCCGTCGGGTGACTATACAAGTTCTTCACCCATTTCATGAACCTTGGTCCCAGGCCTATATTTTGTAAGGTTTCCATCATAAACCCCCAGTCGACTCTGTCAAATGCTTTTTCGGCATCTAAGGACATGAGTACGACTGGGGGTTTCTTTTTTGGATCTTGTTGTAACAATAACAGGGTCCTTATGCTATTATCTCTTCCTTCTCTGCCCGCTACAAAGCCCGCCTGATCTGGGTTTATTAATTGCGGCATTAAACTTTTTATCCTAGTTGCTAATATTTTTGCGTATACTTTCAGATCTGCATTTAACAATGCTATTGGTCGATAGCTGGAGCACAACGTTCCATCTTTTCCCGTTTTAGGGATAATAGAAATATTTGCCAATAGAGATTCTTTTCTTATTTCCTCTTCCTCTCCTATTTTGTTAAAATAATTGCACATCTCTGGGATCAAAAGTTCTTTAAATGTTTTGTAATATTTAATCGGCAAACCATCGGGGCCTGGGCTCTTACCACACGGTGTTTCCCGGAAGGCTCTGTGTAGCTCATCTTGAGTTATTGGGGCCTCTAAGGATTCAATGTCGTTTTGGGAAATTTTTGGTAATTTCACTTCTTCTAAGTATTCCCTGATTTTCCTTTTTCTCATCCTTTCTTGCTCTTGGGTTTCATTAGTTCTTATTGAATATAATGAGCTATAGAAAGTCCGGAAGGACTCCGCGATTTCGGACGTCTTATATTTCATAAGGCCGTCTTGGTTTTTTATTTTTTCTATGTAGTTTTTTTTTTTTTTTTCTCTAGATATTCTAGCTAAAAGTTTCCCTGGTTTGTTCCCCCATTTATACCTCTCCTTTCTTTTTTTTTTTTTTTTTCTTTTTTTTTTTTTTTACTTCAGACTCCACCTCATAGAGTGTGCATTTATATGCTCATGTTCTGCGTATCAGCCCATTGCATCTCTATTTCGGTTTTGCATCATTAGTGTCTCTGTTTCTTATGTAAGTTGTTTTTATTTTTCCTCTTGTGTGTTTCTTTTTTTTTTTTTTTTTTTTTTTTTTTTTAAATATATATATGTATTATTTTCTTGAATACATATTTAACTTCTTTTGCTAAACGTATACAATAGTTTTTCCCTTAATACTTCCCCCCCCCTTACCCTTCCCTCCTCCCCCCCTCCTATCTCACCCAAAACAATCTCCTTATACCTCTGCTTCTCTCTGATTTTTCTATGGTGGCCTTAAATATCTTCTCTTAACTTTTCCGCGTAACTCCATGATTTCTTAAAGGTTCTCCAATTTTCCCATTTCATATTTTGTAATATGTTATTGCCCTCCAAGTCCTCCTGCAGTTCCTCCATTCTATACGTTTCTTCAACCGCATCGATCCATTCCCAGATCGATGGGCATTCCACCTCTTGCCAGCCCCTTGGGATTAATCTTTTGGCAGCATTCAGTAGGTGTGGTACTAGCGATTTTTTATAACTTTTAATGCCTTCTTCCCCCCCGTGGAACAGGACAACCCAAGGGTCCATCTTTATCTTTTTCTTTGTAATCTCTTCGACGCAGGCCAATATTTTTTCCCAGTACCTCCTTATCTTAGGGCATCCCCACCACAGGTGCGCCATATTTCCTGGTGAACCGCAGCCCCTCCAGCACTCTCCAGTCTGTCCCTCTTTAAACTTTTTTAATTTGTCTGGTGTCATGTACCATCCGGCTATGCATTTAAAACACATCTCTGCTGTGCGGCTATCCACCGCGGAGGAGTGTGTCAGGGTCAGCATTTTCTCTATTGTGAGCCTATCCCGCTGTGTCCCTAGTTCCCTTTCCCATTTTTTAATGAATGGAGGTATGTTCTGCTCTTCCATCTTCAGTAACATCTTATATAGTCCCGAGATAGGTCCTCTGGCATTTTTTGTAGAACATATTTTTTCCAATTCCAATAACTGATCTCCCGACCTCAGTGGGTGTGGAAGGTCTTGGATAAAATGGTTTAGTTGCCGATATCTCCATTCATTAATTTCCAGGAAAAAGTTTTTTAATTTCAACTCCTGTAATGTTAGAATGTGCCCTTCCTTCATTATATCCCTTAATTGTATAGTGTCCATTTTAATCCAATTTCCCCCCACTTGTGTTTTACCTGGTGCAAAATAATCGTTATTCTTTAGTGATATAAGGGGTGAATTGTACTCTTTCACAATTTTCTTATAAACCGTGTCCCAAACTTTAAGTGCATTTTTAGTTATCTCGTGTGCGTTTTTATCTATTGTCCTAAATTGGGGAGGATTCCAAATTATCTTATCTAACCTTGCCTGTGATAATTCATTTTCTACATTAACCCACCTTTTTTCTTTGCTGGCTCTGGCCCACTCCACCACTCTTGTTAATACCACCGCCTCATAGTATCTCTTGACATCGGGGACCGCTAATCCACCTTTTTTTTTTGGTTGTTTTAGGGTCTGAAGTGCTATCCTGTGTTTCTTATTTCTCCATATATAATTCATTATTAATTTTCTAAGAGCCGAGAGCAATGTCCCGGGGAGGGCAATGGGGATCATCTGGAATTTATATAAAATTTTTGGTAGAATGACCATTTTGCAGTAATTAATTCGTCCTATCCATGATATTGCCCTGTTTTCCACCCTTTTTGTTTCTGTCTTAATTTCATTTAATAAAGGGATAAAATTTATCTTGTACATCTCCCTAGTAGATTTTGCTAGCAGTATCCCTAGGTATTTTAGTTCTTTAACCCAAGCAAATTTGTACTTCGTTTTCAGGAGTTGTTCTTCTATCTTGCTTATATTTATGCTCATAATCTCCGTTTTTGTGATGTTTAATTTAAAGTTTGAAATTTCTCCGTATTCACTACATAGGTTTAGAAGGTTTGGGATTGATATTTTGGGTTCCGTTAAATAGAAGAGGACGTCGTCTGCAAAAGCTGCAAGTTTATGTTCTTCCTCTCCTATTTTAACCCCTTTTATTTTTTGAGAGTTTCGGATCCTAGCCAGCAGGGGTTCCAATGCGAGCACGAACAGTAATGGCGATAGAGGGCACCCTTGTCTTGTACCGTTTCTCATTAGGAAGGTTTGAGAGAGACTTCCATTTATTTTTATTTTGGCCGTGGGGGACCTGTAGAGGGTGCCAATCCACTCCATCATCCTCTGTCCAAACCCCATTTCCTTCAGGGTGAGCAACATAAGTCCCCAGTCTACCCTGTCAAACGCTTTTTCTGCGTCTATCGACAGGAGTAGACCTGGGGACCCCGCCGCCTTCATTTTCCGGAGGATTAACAGTGTTCTAACCCCATTGTCTCTCCCCTCTCTTCCCTGGACAAAACCCGTCTGATCCGGGTACACCAATTTCGCCATTTCCTGTTTAATTCTCCCGGCCAATACCTTTGCAAACAGTTTTAAATCTGTATTGAGCAGAGATATCGGCCGGTATCCTGAACAATTTCCGATGTCCTTCCCTTCCTTAGGGATAACGGTGATAGTTGCCTCTGATGCCTCTTTACTTAATTCGTACTCCTTTCCAATCCCATTAAAATACTGGCATAGCCTTGGCAGAAGTATCTCCTTAAATTTTTTGTAATACATTACTGTAAAGCCGTCTGGCCCCGGACTTTTACCTGAGGCAGAACTTAATAATGCAACTTTAATTTCGTTTTCCGTTATTTGCCTGTCCATCCCCTCTGCGTCTATTTGACTGACTTTTGATAACCTTGCTTCTTCTAAAAATGCTGAGATTTTATTATCTTTCTCCCCTTTTTGCCAGTTTTTTTGTTCTACTGAGTATAATTTTTCGTAATATGATCTAAATGTTTCAGCAATATCTTTTGTTGTATGTAAGATCTCTCCTTTTTCATTTTTAATTTTATCTATATAATTCCTTGATTTCTTTTTTTGTACCATCCGAGCCAGATGTTTGCTTGTTTTATTTCCCCACCTATATCTCTCCCTTGCCACCAAGTTAAATTCCCTTCTTATTTCCCGATCAATAAGTTCTTTAAGTTCGTTCCGCTTATTAACTAGGTCCAAATATATATCTCGTTGTTTACCATTTTTCTTATGTGTTAGTTCCAAATTGAAGATATCATCTACTAATTTTTCCTTTTTACTGTTCATTTCTTTTTTCCTCCTTGCTCCTTCGGAGATTAACACCCCTCTAATCACCGCCTTATGGGCGTCCCACAATGTTGCTGCCGAAATTTCATCTGTCTTATTTATCTTAAAATATTCCTCTAATTCTTTTTTAACCCTCATTAAACTTTTCTCTTCTATTAGTAGTTTCTCATTTAATCTCCAATTTGGATAGGTCCTTTGATTGCCTGTAATATTTATGGATATGCTAATTGGAGCATGATCGGAGATCGTCATAGTCTCTATTTTTGTCTCGACCACCGCATCTAACATTCTATGCTCGATGAAAATGTGATCGATCCGGGAGTAGCTTTCATGTACATGAGAGTAAAATGTATAATCTCGTTTGCTTGGGTTAAAGATCCTCCATGTGTCTACTAATTGGCTTCTATGTAGACTACCCTTTACCTTTCTTAATTGCCTTTCTTGAGTTTCTAATGTCTGGTGTGTTTTATCGGCCTTTGTGTCCATACAGAAGTTTAAATCTCCTCCCAATATTATCTTTCCCCTCCTGAAGTCTTTTAATTTCCCCAGGATTCCCTGGAGGTATTTCATCGGGGAGGTATTCGGTGCATATATGTTTACAAGAGTATATTCCTCCTCCTCTAGTTTTCCTCTTAAAAAGAGGAATCTCCCTTCTGGGTCTGTCAATCGGTCTGTTAACACAAACCTAATCCCCTTAGCTATCCCGATTGCTACCCCTCTGGCCCTTTTAGTAATGGTATCGCCATAGTACCATATGGGGAAGTCAGGGGAGTATAGCTTTATGTTTGATCCTAATGTAAGATGGGTTTCCTGCAGGAGGACTACATCTGACCTATACCTCTTTAGTTCCTTTAGTACCTTATGTCTCTTTGATGGACTATTGAGGCCTTTTACGTTATAAGATAGGCATTTAATTACCGGCATCTTGGTTGTTAGTTACATTTTCTTCCGATTGTTTTGGTGAGATAGGATATCTTCCCCCCCTCCCTCTCCCCCCCCCCCCTTCCCCCCCCCTCCCCCTCCTCCTCCTCCTCCCTCTTCCCTCCACCCTCCCTCCCTTCCCTCCACCCTCCCCCCACCCTCCTCCCCCCTCCCTCCCCCCTATTGGCCTATTAAAGACCACTGAACCATCTTCCATGTCTTGGTTCAGTTTCGCTCTGGGTGAGGTTGGGAATTTCCCCCACCCCTCCTGTTCTTTCACTAGGAGGGGCGGGGGGAGGTTGGACCCTCTCCTCCCTGTCTCCAGGGGGATCCCCACGGATCCCAAAAGATAATGGTACACAGGAAAGGAGAGAGAAAAAAAAGAAGAAAAGAGGAGAAAAAAAAAAAAAAAAAGAAAAAAAAACAAGAGAGCCTCCCAAGGTGCCCCCCCGGGAGACAGGGTATATCGCAGGAACGAGCAGAGAAACAGAGAGAGAAGAGGGGGGGGGGGGAGTCCCCCCCCCCCCCCGTCTCCACCCCCCCCCCTACTCCCAGCCCGGAAGGTCGGGCACCTGCATATCCAATTTCCTACAAAAATCTTCTAACTCCTCGGGGAATCTCAGTGTCGCAGATCTCCCCTCTTTTGTCCCGATTAAACAAGAAGGGAATCCCCAGTTATATTTGATGTTCAGATCTATCATTTGTTTTAAGAGTGGTTTTAACAGCCATCTCCTAGCCAAAGTTTCTGGGGCTACATCCGTAAATATCTGGAGCTCTGTTCCTTCAAATGTCATCGGGGGATGTCCTCTCAATCTCTTCCAGATTGCTTCTTTATCTTCATAAAATTGAAACCTTATTATGACATCTCTTATTCGATCGGCAGCTCCTCTTTTCGGGTTTCCTACCCGGTGGACCCTTTCGATCCTGATTGGGTTGTCTGCTGTTCTTTCCAATAATGGGTTGAATATCGTCTGAGTTATTGTCCTTAAGTCCTCACCTCTCCTCTCTGGTATAGATCTTATCCTTAAGTTTTGTCTCCGGTTTCTATTTTCCTGATCTTCTAATTTATAGAGAATGTGTCTCTGCTGTAGTTGGATCCGATCAATCTGTTCTTTTAAGAGGTTCGATTCTTGTTCCTGTTTCTCCAATTGTTCCTCCGCCGCTTCTATTCTAGATAACATGTGGCCTACATCGGTTCTCAGGTTCTGTATTTCCCCCTTTATCGCATTTTCTAATTTTAACAGCATCTCTGCCATTTCGCTCTTAGAGGGGGACTGTGCGTCTGGACTCTGTTCATCTGCCCTGCTGCTTTCCAATCTACTTCCTAGGGGTCCCTCCTCTCTTAATTCCATAGATGTTTCTCTGGGGTCTTCCTTCTGGGGTCTCTTATCTTCTACTTTCTTTGACTTATTTGCTGGTTGTTGCTTAGTCGTTGTCTGAGCTCCGATAGCTCGTGGGCTCTCTCCTCTGGTCATGAAAGGTCTTATTGAGCTTGTCGCCGTTATATTGCTTGGGGTGGTAGGGGGACCCCCCTTTGTCGATCTACTTGTCATTCTGCTCATATTGATCCCCCTCCTCCTGATTCTCTTCCCCAGTTTGACCCCTTCTTTCCAACAAACTGACACCGGAGTCGACTTGGCTGGGGTATCAATATGTCTGATCTGTATTTCTCAGGGGTTTCTAAGATTGCCTGTGTGATCCTGTACTGCACAGCCGCAGGCTATCCTGAGGGTTTATTTCTCCTCCCCTTTCCCTTTACTTTTAAAGAGGGAGAGCGTTGTTTCCCTCCCTTTCACATAACGTTTCCTCTATTCCTATATTTTATAGGCGGTTTTAATTACTACCTGATCGAGTTCTGTACGGGCAGGGTCTGTATATACTGAGGTGCAGAGGTATGATCCAATGAGGCTCGCCTATTAACCCTTCACAATTGGGATGACCAAGAGGGGGGGCCAAATAGCTATAGGTTTTCTTCCCCTTCAGTCCTCCTATCTCTTCCTCTCTTCCAAAAAAAAAAAAAAAAAAAAAGAAAAAAGAAAAAGGAAGAATCCTTCAATCAGCATCCGCAGTCCCAGAGAGATCGGGGTATAAAACCCCCTTTTTAGGCAGTGTGTTAATAGCCCTGGTCTCCAAAGAGGGGAGGGAGGGAAAAAAGAGGGGGGGTGACAAGCCAAGTCAAAGAACCGAAGTATAAGTATTTGTATTTGTATAGATTTGTCTATACCATTTTCCAGTCTTTCCCACATGAAGTATAAGTATAAATATTCCCCTTCCGTTAGTTAGTTCGTTGGTTAGTTGGTTAGTTAGTCGATTAATTAGTGGTCAGTTTAGTGAGTCCTTGCCTACGCTGTTTGTTTCAGGTTCACTCGAGGACATCTGGGGCGGGTAGTTGATTATCTCCTTGTTTTCGCCTCTCCTCTATGTGCCTCCTCTATGTATCCTCCTGTTCACATTTTAGTGTACATTATTTTGCTTCGGACCATATATTGTAAAACATCATTATTTCCCCTTCATATCCAGCAAATAAGGGCAATATCGCGTTTAACTTATCCTACAGCCAACAGCATATCATAACTTTTTTTTTTTTTTTTTTTTAAATTTTCCACTGTACCTTTTATGTCACCCTTCCCAGTAAGTTCAATCCGTACCTTACTAGCCGGTCCTCTCAGTTCCCTTCAGCATAGCATACATGGCTTAATCACTCTTAGTATATCTAGTTTACCTTTTCATTCTGGGTCCATAAGAGAGGGGGGTGTAATAGGAGTCCATCTGCGCTCAGCATGTCCGCTGGCCTAGCATACTCACGTCTGTGTAGGTTGATTGCCTGCCAGGGTGCAATATGAGCTGCGAGTGCTGCTCTCCTACTGTTGTCACTGTGCTGTTTCAGATGTCCAGTTTAGCTTACCAGCGTGGGCTCCTCTCCCTGATGTAGCGTGGCGTTACCTCCCTATCTGCAGCTCTCAGTGTAACCGACTACAGGCAGTCCTCCCGGTTCCATGGCGGTCAGTAGACGGGAAGTGCTGCGGGGTAGACTGTGTGCTGTATGGGGGATTTCCTCTCCTTCACTTGCTCCGGTCCGTCCTTCCTCCCGTCGTTCCCATAGCTCCTCACTCCTCACCCAGAGCGTGACGCGGCCTCGCGTCCTCACGTGCACGCGCGCGCACTCAGCATGACGCCCATACCTCTCCTTTCTAACATTTTTGAATATGTCTCTTGTTTCAAACTTCATAAGATCTCTAAGCTGGGTCCTCTTTACAACAATTTCTTGGTATATTTCGATTTCTCCTCGCTCTTTATGCATTTGCTCCAGTTCAAATAGCTCAGTTGTTAATTTTTTCATGTTTAATTTTCTTATCTTTTTCTTCCCTGCTCCTATTGAGATTAGTTTCCCTCTGATGTATGCCTTATGGGCCTCCCATACAGTAGCTACCCTTACTTCAGGTGTGTTATTGAGGGTGAAATATTGATCCAAATCCGTTCTCACTATGTTGTTTACCTCTATATCCTCTATAAGTTCTTCGTTTAAGTTCCATGATCCTTTTCTTTGCTCTATCTCTTTGAATCTAATTTCCACTATTACAGGAGCATGGTCTGAAATTGTGGTTACCCCTATTGAAGTTTTAACTACCTCTTCCAGTAACTCGTGGTCTACCATTATATAGTCCAGTCTTGAGTATGTTCCGTGCACGGAAGAATAGTAGGTATAGTCCCTTTTATTTGGATGTGTAATCCTCCAAGGATCTATTAAACAGTAGTCATGCATTTTTTTTCTTAATATTCTAAGCTGTTTAATATTTCGCCTCTGAGCCCCGGATGTACTATCCAATTGATAGTCCATTGAGAGGTTGAAGTCTCCTGCTAGTATTACATGTCCTGATTTAAAGTCCATTAAAGCGTTCAAGATCCCCCTCAGATATTTATATGGTTGGTTATTTGGGCAGTATATATTTGCTAACGTGTATTTTTTTCCTTGGAGTACTCCTTTTAGGAACAGATAACGACCGTCCGGGTCTACCTTCCTATCTTCTACTGTAAAAGAGATATTATTCCCTATTCCTATGGCGACCCCCTTAGCTCTTTTCTTTGGGGAGTCCCCATAATACCAAATGGGAACTGCCCGAGAATACAATCTAACATTAGAATCCAACGTTATGTGTGTCTCTTGCAGAAAAACTATTTCAGCGGAATACCTTTCAATTTCTCTTAATACCATATGCCTTTTTTCAGGGCAACTAAGACCTCTTACATTATATGTTAAAAAATTTATGTTTGTCATATTTTTTTTTTTTCCCTTTTCTGTCTTTCTCGGATATATATGTTCTTTCCTGCTACTTGACACACAGATCTGAGTCCCTTTCCCCCCCCCTTCCCAATCCTCCCCTCTCCCTTCCCACCCAAACCCTTCTCCCCCCCCCTCCCCTCCCCTCGTATCTTGCCCCCTTGTTCTTCATTTGGGGCTTTCTCCCCCCCACCCCCTCCCCCCCTTCCCATCCCTGACCTGCTGGTCATTTGGAGCTTTTGCTATTTGGCGCTCCTGGCGCTCTTTTGCTCCTCAGGCTGAGGTGGAGTTCTATTTTAGCCCGGTCTCCTATCTCCCTATACTGGGGAACTGGTGGAGAAGCACTCTCCGGGTCTCCCCTCTCCCTCATCCCCTGCTAGTTGCTTACTATCTTAATCCCTCCCGTCCCCCCCCGCCCTCCCCCCTCTCCCCCCCCCCTTCTCCGTCTGACAAGATCATTAATGATTTTTTGGTATTGGGATGCCTAAGCTATTACAAAATTCTGGTATTTCCTCAATGAACCTCAGTCTTGCCGAAATCCCGTTTTTCCTCCCTATCAAACATGCTGGGAATCCCCAGTTATACTGAATGTCTTGCTCTTGTAAGATCCCCAACAATGGTTTTAAACTTCTTCTTCTTTTTAACGTCTCTTGGGACAGGTCTTGGTAAATTTGGATATTGTGTTGATCATATTCCAATGGCGACTTCCCTCTCAGGTTTCTCCAAAGTTGGTTTTTCTCTTCCCAGCTTTCAAATCGCACAATAATGTCTCTTGGATAATCCTGTGATCTCTCTCTGGCTCGTCTGATCCTATGCGCTCGTTCTATTCTTAGGGGGGTCGTTATTTCTCTTTCTAATATTGGGTTACAAATTTTCCTTATTATTTCTGGCAAGTCCTCAGTTTGTGCGGTATCAGGGACTCCGCGTATTCTAATGTTCTTCCTTCTATCTCTATTCTCCTGATCTTCTACTTTATATGCCTGTTCTCGCTGATTAATTTTTAATGCTTTTATTTCATCTTCTAGTTTTTTAACTGAGGTTACATTTGAGTCGACTTTTTTCTCTACTTCTTCAACTCTTTCCAATATATGCCCCATATTTTTCTCCATTCTTTCCATTTGCGATTTGATTGATCTTTCTAGGGCAGCAAACATTCCCTCCATTTCCCTTTTTGTTGGTAGGAGTGTCATATCCTGGGTTTCTTCCTTATTTCCCTATTCTAGTTCACTCTCTCCATCATGGTCCGATCTAGTCTCTAAGAATGTTTCTGAGAGTGTTTCTAAGTCTGCCAGTGTGTTGGTAGCCCCTTTTTTCTTGTCTCTTTTCTTATCTTTTTCTGCCTGGCTTCCTCTAACCGTTTGTGGTTTTTCTACGGGCTGGCTATCTCCATTTATCCCATGTGTCACAAATTTACACATCGGGCCTGGGCTTTGGCTTAACCGGGGAGCCTTTGGGATTACCCCCCCTTTCGCTCCCCTTCCCCTTGTGGCCATCTTACGCCCCTCTTGGATTTACAGTAATCTTGTTTTACACGTACTCTTTACTGTGCCCGTGATGTGCCCATGGTATGACAAACAGAGGTTTATAGGCGTTTTTATAGTAATTTCATTTTGGGCCTGATGGGGCGTACCAGTCTTTGTGAACCCCCTTTCGAAAAAAAAAAAAGAGCTCCGAGAGGTTTTTCAGTTTTATGAGGCTACAGGGCTGGCAGGGAGTTTTGGGGGTACTAACCCAAGAGGATCTTACCGGGTCGGTCACTTGGATAGGTCTCCCGTCTGTACAGCGCTTTTATACCGAATTGAGCTACTTATTTTTCCTCTTCCTTTACCAATGGTTTCTTCCGTTTTCTTTTTCTTTTTTACCAATGTTTATCAGAACATTCTTTTTATCTCAATACAGTTCGCTACTGAGGCCCGTGAGTTTTTCCTTCAAAGGGGTAAAACTGTGAGTCATGCGACTTACATCCGGCTGGCAGGCTTTTCAAGTATGTCTCTAAAGGAATCTTAGGTGCCACATACCCATATTTCCAATGTGCAATTCAGCTGTTCAGCAAATGCCCACTACTGCCAAGATTGAGTTGAGTTGATAATTCGGGGCGCACTGTTGCTACCCCCTCTTGTTTTATGTCAAAGTATAATATAAATTAATTACCAAATGCCCCAATGTCCAAATGTCCGTATTATCAGGCTAGAAAAGGAGAATTAATAAGGGAGGTGACCACCGACTGATAAATATAATAAATATAGTTTTGTTCACCCTGGGGGTTATTTTATTAAGCACATGTCCCTTATGTCACTTATTTCTTGTCTTTCATCCCAGTCTCATGGGTATCATTAACACCTCTATTGCAAGTATCTCATTACAATTAGTTCATAAGAGAAGCGTGGTACTCACCGCTGAATGTAGTGTGCTCACAGGACAATTAGTTTAGTATAGACCATAAAGAACCCGCTGGTATGCGGTTTTGGATCTTACCCACTTGTTGGTGATCTTCTTGAAGCCAGCTACTTACTTCATGTCAGCTGCACGCGCACCCCAGAGAACGGGGGGGGGGGCGCACGAGCGCACGGACCGCTCTGCTTTCTCGGAGGGCTCGGTTCACCTCACCTCACTGCAGCCTCTCCAGCTCTGTGTGCTCTGCGTGCCCAGGCTTTCCGAGCGCCGTCCTCTCCACTCTGCACTGCGAGCACTGTGATCCCCGATCCCCGCTCCACCGGAAGAGCCGTACACGCGTTCGCGCCGCAGGGCAGGAGGATCTCATGCGGCTAGAGTCCAAGAGAAGGGGGTGAGATTGCAGCACAAGGACATCATCTCTGGGGAGGGGGGGGGGGTGATCAAGCGGGGAGAGGTCCGGACCTCTCGCTTCCGTTCATGTCTCCACGGTCAGCGCAGGGTTGGAGAGCGAGGGCTCCCGACTAGCATCTCCTCCACTCCGACCGCGCCATTCCTAGACTCCTCCCTTCCCCTGGGGGGGGAAGGAGGGGGGAAAAAAAAAAAAAAAAAAAAAAAAAAAAAAGGGGTTGGGACTAATTATGTTATACTAGCAAGGAATGCAGTCAGACTTGTTAAGCGGGGAAAGATTAATTAACAGTTTAAAAATGTCAAACCGGTAATGGCAAAAAAAAAAAAAAAAAAAAAGAAAGGAACTTAATCATAAGAAAAGAAAAAAAAAAAAACCCCACGAATGATGCGAAGCCGCAAGAGAGACGCTAAGGGCGGGCGAACCGTGAGCTAGCCTCTCCGCTATATGTGAGCAGAGTCTGACGTGAAAAATGAAAAAAAAAAAAAAAAAAAAAAAAAAAAAAAAAAGAAGAGAACAGACACAGTTTGCAGCATCACCACAGACAATCAGATTACTTGCTCACATAATACTGTTTTACAAGTGGTTTAATTAGTAAATGAAAGTAACATCAAGCGCGCTGTGGATTATTGTAAATGTCACTATTCACATAACAGTAAGAAGTTGTTCTGAAGTATGGAGCAAATACTGTAGAACAGGGGTGTCAAACTTAATTTGTGGGCCGCATCAGCAGTATGGTTGCCTTTAAAGGGCCAGTTGTATCTGGGGTGCGCTATGTGCAGGGTGCAGGATCATTCTACATACAAAGTGCAGAGTTCAGGAGTGCGCCATGAATAGAATGCAGAGTTCAGGATACGCTACTGTACGTACAGAGTTCAGGGGTGCGTTACTCACAGAGTGCAGAGTTCAGGATACGCTACTGTACGTACAGAGTTCAGGAGTGCATTACTCACAGAGTGCAGAGGTCAAGGGTACGCTGTGTAAAGTGCAGGGTTTAGTGGTGAGCTATGCACAGTGTGCAACCCCATCTTCAACCCCCCCGTTCTCTCTCTCAGGTTCTGGAGATCTGGCCACAGTGCCCCCCCCCCCACTTTGGGGGCAGTGAACACCCTGCACACATGGATGATATGCCACTGTCCTTAAAGCATATCATAATGCAATAAATAAAATATAACATATTGTGGCCCCGGTGGATCTGGTCACGGGCAGATTGTTGGGCCTAGGTGCCTGAGCAAGGTATATGTGTTGCGTTTGGGCCTTATTTGAGGGAATTGGTAGTCCATCACAGTAGGGGGCGGGAGGTGGGCAGAGGCGGGAATGATCTGTGATGTATATGCAGGATGTGCAGTATTATGGTTAATTTCGTTTGGATTTGTATCAGATTGTTTATGTAGCTTTGATGTATGTCTTTTACTTGTTCTTCAATAAACTTTTTTCTGGATAAAAAAAAAAAAATTGAATATATTGTAGTTTACCTTTTATTAGATGTGGTGGCTGCCTTAGTTTTTCTCTTTCAAGCTTTGTTGTCCTTTATTGTTACCTTGGGATCCTGACAGTAAAACACATTCTGTCTTAGGGTAACAACACTGACTCATTGCGCTGGATCTATGGAGGGAGCCATGGTTGTCACCCAATCTGTACTTCAAATACTGTATGTCTTCCTCTTTTTATCTCGATTGCATGGGGTGGTAACAGGGTTAAAGAAGAAAGATAAAATTGTTTGTGTTTTCAGTTCATCTCACAGAAAATGACAAGGTTGCTGCACTTCTGGCACGCTCAACAGGTATTTTCTGTACTTGCTGAAAATAGCCTTAGCTTGAGAAATAAAAACAAATGCAATCACTACTTCTAAGGACTGAGCTATCTATCTATCTATCTATCTATCTATCTATCTGTCTGTCTGTCTGTCTGTCTGTCTGTCTGTCTATCTATCTATCTATCTATCTATCTATCTATCTATCTATCTATCTATCTATCTATCTGTGTCTATCTATCTATCTATCTATCTATCTATCTATCTATCTATCTATCTATCTATCTATCTGTGTCTATCTATCTATCTATCTATCTATCTATCTATCTATCTATCTATCTATCTATCTATCTATCTATCTATCTATCTATCTGTGTCTATCTATCTAACCATCCATCTACCTATCTAGCTTTTTAGCTAGATAGACAGAGTTATAATTGCAAACATAAAGCAAAACAGTTAAAAACAAGACTTTTACAATTTCACATTTTACAAACGGTTTTATTGGGAAAATGACTCATTTCAAACCATGAAAAAAATACTTTCATTATATCATTTCCATGATTACAGATAATTATACCTTGTCAATGTCAATGGATTACATAAAGTTGCTGGGCCTTTGTTTATAATCCAAGCCTTTCCTGCAAAATGGTATTTGTGTCTGTGTTTGCTCATGTGAGTTATACATAAAGGTTACATGAGTTGGCTTCCAGTTACAACATGCCATTAAAAACACTAGGCAGCTGATACTGAATATTTGAAAAAAATTGCAAGTATCGAACATTAAAGAACAATACTGTAAACAGTTCCAATTTTTAAACTATACATGTATCTTTCTCAGCTTGGACTGTATTGATAACAGGCTGTATTACGTATTACATCACTGTCACAGTATCCTGATATTGTAGGAAGGGGGGGGGGGGGTCATTATATCTTTCACTGGGGACACTTCTGAATAGTTTTGATTTCTCTGCTTCATTTGACTATCATTAGAACCATTTTTTTTTGTGCAAGTGACCAGTAGGGTCACTCCTGGATAGCAGGCACCCTTCGCTGCTTGGATAATTATAGTTTGACGGAGCCCACTGAAGTTTTGTATATTTTCCAGATCTTGCCATCACTTGAAAGCTCTCCAGACTGGCAATGGTCACTGAGTACTGCATTTTTGGAGCAGAGGAGATAGTTATGTGGTTCCCCAGACTTGGAAGAAGAGTTTTCTTTTACTGGGGAAGCTAAAAAAATTACAGGGAATTGAGTAGAAAGTCATCCAGCAAACCTGTCAGTTTGCCCCGAAGAGGCAAATTTTATTTAAATGTTTAAGTGGATGTAAACCCACTCTCATCATTGCTAAACTACTGCCATAGTGCTTATCTTTAATTATATACATGCCTCCTGCATGTATTCTTACCTGTCGTGACATCAGTAGACTCCCTGCCCACCTCTACACTCCCCTTGGCAACATATACAGTATTTTATCCTCTGTATTTCGTTCACTGAACTTCTGCTGATATCGTGGATTATGCCACATGATCACTAACATCCAGTCAAATCCCAGAAAAGGCATCACATGACTACAGCATGCCCAATCATGCTGAGGTGTGGAGCAACCAATCCTGGGAGAGCTGAAAAAGAAAGGAGGTGGGATGTGAAGTGCACAGAATGCCTCTCTCAGGCTCCTGCATGAGATATGTAAATCACCTGTCACTCACAGCAAAGGGGAAGAAATTACTCCTATTTCTCTGTGTGTCCATTTTTATCTCACTGAAAAAAGATAAAAGGATTGCTCACAGCTGGATGAACTCTTCGTGGCAAGACTGGGCACAGATGACATGAAATCCTATACTCTAAAAGGTGCAAGCCTTAAATAAACCTTGTTTTTCTTGGGTTTACATCCACTTTAACCACTTTAAGACCACGTTTCAGTGCTGTCGCACTGTGGTGGGCACTGAGAGACTTTATTGAGGGGGCACTGCTGGCAGCTGTTGGGCACTGATTAGCACATCTGATGGGGGCTGTGCTGATTATCAGCACAGACCCCCCCTCTACCAGAGAGAGCCGCTGATCAGCTCTCCCTGTCAGAGCGAACCGAGAAATGCCGTTTACCGGCACTTTCTGGTTCACGAGATGATCAGCTGTGATTGGTCACAGCTGATCACATGGTAAAAAGCCTCTGTCAGAGGCTCCTTACCATGATCAGAGATGCGGCGCGTATGACAGGCCGCACTCGTGATTGTCGCACTGCGTGCCCCCTGACGCACAGTCAGGATAACAGAACCACTTCCCGGTCATCAATCTGCTATAGGCCAGACGGGGTAATGAAATCCATAGGTGTACGCAGAGGGTGTGCCAGGTGTGTCTGGGCACACCTCAATCACCCTGGGCAGTTTAGATTTCCCCACTGTGCTGCTGATACAATCCACTGTTCTACTGACTGACACCATCCACTGTCCTACTGACAAGTCAACTGCTCTACTGACACTGTCTATGCTTTAAAATCTTTGTTTACTTTTATTTATGTTGCACCCTCTAGTGTGCTACTAGTGTCAGAGTAGGTAAACAATATCCTGACTCATATTGTAAAGTCTTGTTTTTTTAAAATAACAGACATGTTATACTTACCTCCTCTGTGCAGTTGGTTTTGCACAGAGCAGCCCGGATCCTCCTCTTCTGGGGTCCCTCTTTTCTGCTCCTGGCCCCTCCCTCCAATAAAGTGCCCCCCACAGCAAACAGCTTTTTATGGGGGCACTGGAGCTGAGTCACAGCTCTATATGCCCATTCAGACACAGAGCCCCGACCTGGCCCTGCCCCTCTCTACCCTGATTGGCTGACTGACTTTGATTGACAGCCAATGGTGTCGCTGCTGTTTATCAGCCTATCAATATGAGTGTCCCGAACGGCTTAGACATCGCTGGAGAGAGATGGGGTTCAGGTAAGAAATTAGGGGTGTGCTGGGGAGGCTGCTACACACACACAAGGTTTTTTATCTTAATTTATACAATGCATTAAGATAAAAAAACTTCTGCCTGCACAACTCCTTTAACCAGTGAGTTTGTAATTTGGTCAGGGTTCTTAGAGTTCAGGGCAGCATGACTCAAACAACTTTTGTGAGATACTGTGTGTTTATATATATATATATATATATATATATATATATATATACATATGTGTGTGTGTGTGTGTGTGTGTATGAGCTTGAGCTTAGGGTTGCAAACCCTAATGCAATAGGCAGCGCACACCTATGATTAAATCAACATTAGTGCGCATCATAGTGATGCCAGGGATAGAGAAAAATAACTGTAGACATAACAAGGGATTATATTAGTAAATGACAGGTTAGGTAATTTTCAAGTTATCATTTCTCTGTTTGTTAAGTCATGAGGCTTTGACATGCCTTTATGAGGAAATATCTCAGAAAACTAGATGTTCTCTCTTAAACCCCTAGGCATGTGAATCTGTGCAGAACGGCCGTTAAGTATAGACAAGATGGGCGACAGCCAAGCGCTGTTACATAATTCAATTTAGAAGAGCAGCAGAAACAATTCTCACGTTGAAGTGCATGCCCGTCTTCAACATTACTGACAAGGGTAAATAAAAATAAATAAAAAATAAATCTATGTAATGAAAATATTGGATTGCTCCCAGAAGATGTCTGAAACTCCCAATAAATGTAAACATTCAAATCCAAAGGGTGTATTAGCTTCCACAATGATTCAAAATGCAAGTGCTTGTGTATGTTTCAGGATGTTTCAGTATTCTCAGTGCTTAGTTTACACAACATAATATTCTACTTATTGATCTGTGGCATTTTAAAAAAAGTTTTACTTATAAACTCGTGGTGAGGCATGTTCCTGGGTTCCAAGAATCCTAATGTTGCCATTACTAATTCTTGTTTTAATCAGGAGTTTTCAGGTTATATCAGGTAACGCTTGATTTCCAAGAATACAGACACTGGGAAAGGTATTCATAATATGAATTAACGTCTACACACCCATTTGATGAAACATGTTTGTGGGTATCTGAATATTAAATTAGCTTTTTTCTCCACAGCATTTAGCGCTGGGTAGAGACCAACAGAGTTGTGCAGAAAAAAATATTATAATATAATATAACAAATAATTTTGTTCAAGGGAGGGGAAAAACACCTACCTGATCCTCCACTTCCCCCGCAGACAGCCTTAACCCCCTTGAACTGGTCCCTTGGTGTCCTCACATCCAGAGCAGGACTATAGACTTTACTCTGGTCTTGATGATGTTGGGACTCTAGACCCCTAGAGCAGGGATCCTCAAACTACGGCCCTCCAGCTGTTGCAGAACTACACATCCCATGAGGCATTGTAAAACTCTGACATTCACAGACATGACTAGGCATGATGGGAATTGTAGTTCCTGAACACCTAGAGGGCCATAGTTTGAAGACCCATGCTCTAGAGCCAGGGGTGCAGAAGCTGCAGAGTCTAGTCTAGCTGTGGGGAGGGGTAGAGGATCTGGTAAGTATATTTCATTTTATTGTTCCACTAGATATAAATGAACCCCATTGCAAGGGATACTTTTTTGTTTGCCTGTAGTTGGGCTTTAAAGGGGTTGTAAAGGTTTGTCTTTTATTTTCTAAATAGGTTCCTTTAACCACTTCCCGCCAGGTCCATAGGGGATTTACGTCCGGGAAGTGGTTCTGAAATCCTGACTGGACGTCTATGGACGTCCTGCAGGATTTCATGCAGCGTGCGCCCGTGGGGGCGCGCAGCGCGGCGATCAGTGATGCGGGGTGTCAGTCTGACACCCTGCATCTCCGATCTCGGTCGGAGACCTACAGCCACACCCCCCTACAGTTGTAAACAAACACTAGGTGAACCCTAACTCCTACAGCGCCCCCTGTGGTTAACTCCCAAACTGCAACTGTAATTTTCACAATAAACAATGCAATTTAAATGCATTTTTTGCTGTGAAAATGACAATGGTCCCAAAAATTTGTCAAAATTGTCCGAAGTGTCCGCCATAATGCCACAGTCACGAAAAAAATCGCTGATCGTCGCCATTAGTAGTAAAAAAAATAATAATAATAAAACTATTCCCTATTTTGTAAACGCTATAAATTTTGCGCAAACCAATCGATAAACGCTTTTTGCGATTTTTTTTTACCAAAAATAGGTAGAAGAATACGTATCAGTCTTAACTGAGGAAAAAATATTTTTTTATATATGTTTTTGGGGGATATTTATTATAGCAAAAAGTAAAAAATATTGAATTTTTTTTAAAATTGTCGCTCTATTTTTGTTTATAGCGCAAAAAATAAAAACCGCAGAGGTGATCAAATACCACCAAAAGAAAGCTCTATTTGTGGGGAAAAAAGGACGTTAATTTTGTTAGGAAGCCATGTCGCATGACCGCGCAATTGTCTGTTAAAGCAACGCAGTGCCAAATTGTAAAAACACCTTTGGGCATTTAGCAGCATATTGGTCCGGGCTTAAGTGGTTAAACCAAATTTTAATGGTTCAAAGAATGTTAGGCAAAATAGTCGGCCCTCGTGCATATTCACTTCATCAAATCTGGCCCTCTTTGAAAAAAGTTTGGACACCTCTGCTTTAACCACTTGCTTACTGGGCACATATACCCCCCTCCTGCCCAGGTGAAATTTCAGCTTCCTGCACTGCGTCGCTTTAACTGACAATTGCGCGGTCGTGCTACGTGGCTCCCAAACAAAATTGACGTCCTTTTTTCCCCACAAATAGAGCTTTCTTTTGGTGGTATTTGATCACCGCTGCGGTTTTTATTTTTGGCGCTATAAACAAAAAAGAACGACAATTTTGAAAAAAAATACAATATTTTTACTTGTTGCTATAATAAATATCCCAATTTAAAAATAAAAAATAAAATAAAAATTTCAGTCTAGGCCGATACGTATTCTTCTACATATTTTTCTTTGAATCAGGCGCCAAGATACGACGCCTCAGACTCAGAGATACGACGGCGTATCTGGAGATACGTCGTCCTATCTCCTACGTGAATCCGGGCCAGGGTGTTTAAAGGTGTTTAAAGGCAGAAAAAAAACATCACTTGTGCGTTCAGGAGAGGAGCTTTTCAGAATAAAAAACGTCTGGCGCGCCTAAAAGCCAGTAAAAGCATGTAAATGTGCCTAAGCACTAGACGCGTTTATTGCTTCAGCTTTTTTTTTTTTCTCATTTCAGTTGACAGAATAAATACATTTTCTTTTATTAAGAGAAAATTATTTTGAAAAGCCCCAGTGTGCATGAAGGCTTACTCTATGACTTGCAGCTCCCCCCAAGTGTAAGCGACTTAGGGCAGGACTTCTGCTTTTGCTGGCAGCAGTACCAGGACCTCTGTATGGTTAAGGGGGCAGAGTAAAATTACCCAGCTATTATCTTGGCTGGGTAATTGCAGGAAGGGCCGTAATGAACCGAAGTAACATGGCTTGTGGGCAGGCAGGGGGTACAGCAGAAGACAAATTTCCCAGGCCTGGCTAAAGGTAAGCTGGAATATACCAATATGAAAGTACCTAGCTGCCATACCTGCACCACAGATGGATGCTCTAGGGTTGTTTTGGATCCCCATAACACCCCCCTCCCCCTATCTAAGCCCTTGAGTTTTACCGATATGCCATTAATCTGTATATTTAGTACAGGTGCATGGTGTTCACTTTTACAATTGTTCCATGCAGACACAGTTACTTAGTTACATAGTTGGCAATGTTGAATACAAATACAACAGTCCATCCAGTTCAATCTGTACATAAGAGTGTATGAGTTTATGTGGCTACCATTTCCCATATCCACGTGTTCACTAAGACACCCATCTAACCACCATCGGCACTCCGCACTGATACCACCAACTGTGGAAGTGAGTTCCACATCCTTGCCGCTCTCACAATACAGAACACCTTACGCAGTTTAAGGTTAAACAGTTTCTCATCCAAATTCATTGAATGAGCGTCTTCGTAAGAGACCTAAGACCGATTTGTTTTCTCCCTACTCTAGAATTACCATTTAGATCGTTGTATATTGCGTTCGTATGTGCTCTTAAGTGTCTCTTCTCCAAGAAGAATACGTTTAATGTTTGTATTCATTTCCCATAACTGAGGTTCTGTGACCAGAAATGGATTGCATTTTCAAGATGTGGTCGAACCAGAGTTTTGTAAAGTGTTAAAATTATAGTTTTATCTCTAGAGCTGATCCCCTGATGAAGTCAAGTGATCGCTGACGATACATGTAGGGACGTAGAGGCAACTGGAAGTGACGCAGGCGGGCTCGGCGCTCGTGGATACATGTTTTGTTTACTGTTTGAATGTGAGTACCTTGTATACTTTTTATGCAATAAACGCAATTATAGTTAAAACATACTACACTTTCCTGGGATTCCTTTTACCTTCCCTGCTATCATATATGCATGGCATCCGGAGACCCCTTACACCACGGACGTAACAGCTGCTCTCCACAACCAGGAACCACATCCAGGGATTACCCAAGGCACCATCCAGGCAGGCTGGTCTATGCTGGATACACTCAGGCTTTTCTTATATGCTGTAACCTCACAGCAGTGAGGTAAGGGGCCATCCATTTACCTTAGCAGAAGGCACTAAAGAGCCATCACTCTGAACATTTGCACCTTAGCAGAAGGCACTGAAGAGCCATCACTCTGAACATTTGCACCTTAGTAGAAGGCACTGAAGAAGCCATCACCTTGCACACATCACTTTTTATGTGCACCTTTGCATTACATTTCATGCTTATTTTACAAATTTCACAGCAGATGTGATTATTTTGCATTGTGTTACATACCTCTTCAGCATTTGAGGTTTATTTGGACACTATATTGTTTGGCATGTTATTTAGTTTGCTACTTGCACAATATTTTGCACTTTGCACCTATTATCATTGCTTTTATGCTTGTGTGTTTTTATACTCATTGCTTTTATGCTTGTGTGTTTTTATACTCATTGCTTTTATGCTTGTGCGTTTTAATACTTTTGTATATCATTTTATCAACAGCTCAGCACTACTATTTATATTCATGCACATCTCTAGAGCAATACTATGCTAAATGCTTTAATGCTTTAATGCTTAAAGCGGAGGTTCACCCATAGAGAACACATTTTCCCCTTAGATGAATGCTCGTTTTGTCTAGGGGAATCGGCTAGTTGTTTTAAAATATGATCCGTACTTACCGTTTACGAGATGCATCTTCTCCGCCGCTTCCGGGTATGGGCTGCGGGACTGGGCGTTCCTTCTTGATTGACAGTCTTCCGAGAGGCTTCCGACGGTCGCATCCATCGCGTCACGATTTTCCGAAAGAAGCCGAACGTCGGTGCGCAGGCGCAGTATAGAGCCGCACCGACGTTCGGCTACGAGTGACGCGATGGATGCGACCGTCGGAAGCCTCTCGGAAGACTGTCAATCAAGAAGGAACGCCCGCTCCCGAAGACCCATACCCGGAAGCGACGGAGAAGATGCATCTCGTAAACGGTAAGTACGAATCATATTTTAAAACAACTAGCCGATTCCCCTAGACAAAACGAGCATGCATCTAAGGGGAAAAGAGAAAAAAAAACCTAATTGGATGAACTCCCGCTTTAAATGCTTTAATGCTAATGGTCTACTGGCCTTGCTTGCTGCAGCCTGGCATTGCATGCTATTGCTGAGCCTGCGATCTATTAGGACTCCCAGACCCTCTTCCATCCTCGATTCCTCCTAGCGAGTATCTTGCATTCATATTTTTAGCCCCCATTACATTTTTTCAATATTAAATCTCCCACCCCTTTATTTCTTTTTTTGAGGTCTTCTTATAAAGTTGCTATATCCTTTTGTGAAGTTATTGCCCTGCTTAGCTTTGTATTATCAGCAAATGCTGAGCTTGAACTATTTATACCAACCTCAATATCATTTACGATGAACAAGTTAAACAGAATTGGTCACAGGACAGAGCCTTGGGGTAATGGTAACATCTTTGCATGGAGAGAATCAATGAAGCTTTGATTTGACCAGAGGTACCCAAGCTGGTGCATTAGAATGCATATACAAATTGCTGGTTTAGAAAAGAATTCTGACACAAACTTACAAAAATGCAGGTAAAATAAGATATTTTAAATACTTATTTGAATTGTTTTTACTTTCCATAAACTATTTGTTTGTTTGAAAAGTACATTTGAACTTCGGGGTGCTTCATAGACGTTCGGATGCTGAATCAATAAGTGCCGAATTTGTTAAATTAAAAATGACAATTTTCTGGGCTAAAAGACAAGGAGGTATCAAAAAGTTTGCATTGGCGGCAATTTAACCACTTCAATACAGTACTGGGCCAATTCTAACACTTCTCACATACATGTTAAACATCTACTTTTTTTGCTAGAAAATTACTTAAAACATTATATATATTTCTTAGCAGAGGTCCTGTAGAAATAAAATAATGGGTGTTGCAATTTTTTATTTCACACGGTATTTGTGCAGCAGTTTTTCAAGGGAAAATATAAATTTTATTTCACACAAACACAATTTAATACCCAATTATTTTGTAAAATATAAAAGGTGATGTTAAATATAAAGTAAATAGATACCTAACATGTCATGCTTTAAGGGCCAGATCCACAAAAGGTATACGACGGCGTAACTGCTGTTACGCCGTCGTATCCCTGTTCCTAACTATGGAACTGATCCACAGAATCAGTTTTCCATAGTTAGGCAGAAGATCCGGCATGTGTAAGGGACTTACACTGCCGGATCTTAGGATGCAGTACCGCATCTGCCGCTGGGGACATTTCGTGTCGAAATGCCGCCTCGGGTATGCAAATTAGCACTTACGGAGATCCACGAAGCTTTTCGGCTTCTTTTTTTTCTCCGTAAGTTTTAGTTTGCAAACGCAAAATTAGGGCTGCTTTTACAAAGTTTAAACTGTTTACACCTTGTAAAAACAGACCTTTCTGTCCAACGACGCGATTTTTTTTTAATTTTGATTTTTTTTTTTCGCGCCGTATCTTTTTTTTTCCCAAGGCAACTTTATTGACCCGTCGCAATCCACAAAGCTCGGCGTAACGTAATTTTGCGCTATGCACGTCGGGAAAATGACGTCACGAGCATGTGCAGTATGGCCGGCGCGGGAGCGCGCCTAATTTAAATGGGAATCGCCCCAATGAAAATAGGAACGCCTTGCGCCGGCGGAATTTAAGTTACACAGCCCAAAATTTCTAGGTAAGTGCTTTGTGGATCAGGCACTTAGGTAGAAATTTTAAGGCAGTGTAAATTAAATGGAAAAAATTAAGTTACGCCGGATCTTTGTGGATTACCCCCTATAATTGCATCTTCCCGTGGAATGGTGCCAAACTATGGTACTTAAAACATTTCCTAATGCAACATTTAAAGATACATGGGAGGTTTGGCACTAGAATTATTGCTTTTGGTTTGATGTTCAGTACGATGCCTCACAAGTGTGGTGCGATCACAATTTACATATGTGTGCGAGAATTATGTATATGTTCCCATTTGCGTGTAAGCGCAGGGGGCAGTGGCGCTTTAAAAAAAAAGTATTATTATTTATGTACCGGCTTGCTCCTGTCGAACAGGCGCTGCTTTAAATTTAGTGGGGTCTGAGCTGTTATTTGACCCAGACTAATGATTAATGACAAAATTCAGCCTCTGTTCCAGCCATGGCTGTGCTGGGAGTTCCCACCATTGTTCGCCTGGGGTGTTGTTATCACTCCAGGCCAAGGGTGGCAACAGCAAAGTCAGGGTGTATTGGGTGTCCCCCTTGGCAGTGAATCAGTGGGAGTGGTTGCCTGGCTGTGCATGCTGGGGAGGGGTACTTAAGGGACAGACGCCATTGTTGCGGGTCGGTGGTCGTCCCAGTCTGGCCTGGGGTGCATGTCCTGAATCCTGGCTCTGGGACCATGTTGGTCTGGGGTCGCGGCTTCGCCTGGTAGGCCCAGTATTCAGACTGGGGCCTGCTCTTTTTCAGAGGTGATCCTGTGCTGTCCGTCCTGCGGGAGGAAGCCACTTGATCAAGGAAGCTAGGGGAGGACCTATCGTGGAGAGGACCATGCAAGAGGCTGGTATCTTGGGAGAAGGCCTGGAAACTTCATTAAAGGATGCACGTGCACTGAGAGGCTTGACAGTGTCGCCTGTCGGGTCTAAAGTTTTACTGAAGCTAAGCTGGAGAGTTCCGGGTGCTGAATCCTGTGGCAGGGGATTCTGGACCAAAAGGGTCTCCTTATAAAGGAAGTTCTGTACGGCCGGGTACACACGAACAAACATGTACGGTGAAAGCGGTCCGTCGGACCGTTTTCACCGTACATGTCTGCCAGAGGGCTTCTGTACGATGGTTGTACACACCATCGTACAGAAGTCCGCGCGTAAACATTACGCGGGGCATGTCCGCGTCGTCGCCGCGACGATGACGCGGCGATGACGCGGAGACGTGGGCGGGCCTGCCATTTAAAGGCTTCCACGCATGCGTCGAAGTCATTCGACGCATGCGAGGGACGGCGGGCGCCTGGACATGTACGGTAGGTCTGTACTGACGACCGTACATGTCCGAGCGGGCAGGATTCCAGCGGACGGTTTTAAAACACGTCCAGGAATATTTGTCCGCTGGGAAAAGGCCCGGCGGGCAAATGTTTGCTGGAATTCGGCCCGCTCGCGCCCACACACGACCAAACATGTCTGCTGAAACTGGCCCGCAGACCAGTTTCAGCATACATGTTTGGTCGTGTGTACGGGGCCTACGAGACTGTACTATATTCCGTGTGCCATTCCGGCTGCTAGGCCAGTAAGAGGGACCTATCCAGGTGACCAATACCCACTCTGGCTAGAGTGGCAACAGGAACTGTTTGCTGGAAGCAGGAGTGTTTCCTATTTGTGACTATACACCTGAACCTATCTACCTTTCCACCCCTTCCCACTTCTTTCTGTTGAAGTTCTACAAATAAATCCCAGAAAAAGAAGTGCATTGCGTTCACATTGAAATTCTTCAGACTTTCACTTCACCCTGGACGGCGAGAAGATAGAGGTAACATGACACCCAAAAATACTCAGCAGCTCATTCGGGGTAGTGCTACATTTATTTCATCCAAAACTTTTTTACACTGTCTCTTTAATTTTTTTTTTTTTTTTTAGTATTACATTTATTGCTATTACATGGGATTGTCTGATCGACTGTTTTCCTGGCTGTTAGTCTAAACAAAGAGCCTGGAACCAGAAGTGATGAAATCCTTGTCACTTCCAGTTTCTGGAGTCACAGCGGGGAAGGAACAAGGTCAGTTCTCTCTCTCTGTGTAGTGCCGCCATTACTTCCTGTTGCATCACTCCTGGGCTCTGCGATTAAACCAGGTCCCTAGTTGTATATCCATCATCAACCACAAAGCCCAGGGCCCATCAGTTCATAAAAAAATAAAAATAAAGAACCCAGCACGCATGATCGATCTAAACTGTACACATAGCCAAGTGACATTTCCCTAAACTATCATTAGCTACAGTATATAAGGGAAAGGGCGGGGATAACAGTGACCTCCTTGACTAAATATGGCCATGGTCATATTCTGTCAATGTCACTTCCCAAATATGGTCAGTGTCCATATTTGGGAAGTGATATCACCTCTGCCTGCACCCAATAAGTTACGTGGCCAGGCATTCCAGGTGACATCAGTGGTTTCTAGGGAGACAGCAGGTACAAACACCCCTGCTTTCTTAGCAACCACTGACAGCTGGATGCTGTTATATATAAAAGCGGTATTTCTATGATTTTTGGTTCCTGCCAAACGGAACAAAAGTTTAGGCATTCACTCGAAAGCTTGCACAGCCAAAGTTCGGTCTGAACCTAGGTTAGGACTGATTCGTCAGCTATACATAACAGGTATAAAATACGTTACATATAAATATAATATTATGAAAACATTTTTTATTGAAATGCATGGTCTGGTGACAGGGTATCTTTAAGGAAACCTGCACCAAAAGAAATCTGTAGCCTGCCATTGTTGATGTGCTGTCTGGCTTCACACCATTCTGTGTACAAGTATGACAGAGTGAAGTCAGAACTACTCATTTACATATTTGTTCTGGGTCAGTGACTGAGAAAGTACTGAAACCGAAGGATCAGCAGGAAAATTGCATATTCAGAAGGGGAGTCCAGAAATAGCAACCTCTGTGATCTTTTAGCACAGGTTTTCTTTAAAGCTGAATCTTTATTTTTGTAAATGTTATGTACAAGTGTACCTGTAATATTCCACAACTATATACATCATGTAAATGATACAGTGATGCAGTTGAGGGATAAAGAGGACATCATGCTATATTAAATAGATTTACTATGCTATATTAAATAGATTTACCATAAAACACATTGTTTTGCCTCAAGCAACCAAGTCAAGAGAAGAGAAGAGAGGAGAAGAGAAAGGAGGAGAGGAGAAGAGAAGAGACGAGAGGAGAGGGGAGGAGAAGAGAGGTGAAGAGAAGAAAAAATAGGAGAGGAGAAGAGAACAGAAGACCAAAAAGTTCTGGTAAAGAATTTGGAGGGACCTCATGCCATTTGTTTTTTAGTATGGGGTCCCACCTAAAATCCATGTCAAACCTGAAGGGACAGAATTCTCACCGCTCCAGGTGAGCCTCGTGATGATCAGGGGTTGTTGAACCACCAGGGTGCTGGCGATGCGGTAATAGCAAAAAACAAGAGAACAAAAGCTGGACAGCCGCACTCCAAAATTTTCTTTAAAAGAGATGTCTTTTATTTTCAACTGTGCATACAGTCACTGCAAGCCCACAAAAATCAGTATGGCCAACGTTTCGCACTGGCGTCAGTGCTTAGTCATGGCTGAAGGGCCTGATATGAATTAGAGGAGGAACCCCATGCCAATTTTTTGTGGGGGTCCCCGAATTAACATGTTTGTCAGAACCTCCTCTAAGATAAGAGTCTGTTATAGAGCAAATAGAGCTTTATTTTGGTGGTATTTGATCACCACTGGGGTTTTTATTTTTTGCAAAAAACAAATGAACAAATGAAAAAAGACCATAATTTTTTAAACAAAAACCTGATAGGCGGTACTGATGGGCACTGATAAGTGGCACTGATATATGGCACTGGATAGGCAGAACTGATAAGGAGCTGCTGATAGGCATTACTGAGTGGCATCTGTAGGGCATTGACAGGCATTACTGATGGGGCACTGATTAGCACATTTATGGACACTGATTGGCACTTTTATAGGCACTGATTGGCAGATTATGGGCACTGATTGGCACTTTGTTGGGCACTGACAGGCATTCTTTATTGGGCACAGTCTGGCAACTAATGGGCACCTCTGATGGGGGCTGCACTGATAATCAATGTGTTGAATATCAGCGCAGACCCCCCCTCTGACAGGGAGAACCAATAACCAGCACTTTCTGGTTCATGCGATGATCAGCTGTGATTGGTCACAGCTGATCACATGATAAGAAGCCTCCGTCAGAGGCTCCATTCCATGATCTGGAAAAATGGAAAGAAACTGCTCTAAAAAAATACCAAATTATGAAAACTGGAAAGAGAACTGCAACGTAGTCACAGTCTAATTCCTCTGGTTGCTGCGATTATCATGTAAACAATAACTACAAGAAACAAACATAGGAAAAAAATAAATCGCGCTACCTCAACCACCCTTCTTGCCGGACACAAGCATATGCAAGTGGGCGATCTATGGTGGTATAAATATAAAGCTGGCTGCTATATCAGGAGCGACCCATATTGGCCACTAAAGTGCAGAATGCAGCCACCTCAGAATCCCACACCAGTGATGGTGGTGGTGATTTACAAGTGAAAACCAAACAAACGAAAACACTTAAATCAAAAAGATTCTGAGGTGGCTGCATGCTGCACTTTAGTGGTCAATATAGGTCGCTCCTGACATAGCAGCCAGCTTTATATTTATACCACCATAGATCGCCTACTTGCATATGCTTGTGTCCGGCAAGAAGGGTGGTTGAGGTAGCGCGAGATACAGTTTGTCAGACTGACACACAGCAACTCCGATCACCGCGCTGCGTGCCCCTGTAGGCGCGCTCCGGCTTGTTATCCTGATCACATCATATGACGTCCAGTCAGGATAACAGAACCACTTTGCTGACTTCACATTGCTATATGCCAGGCGGCAAGTAGTTAAACTACCACTGTCCTGGCAGGGCGGTGCTATCACTAGGCAAACTAGGCAGCCTTGCTGCCTAGGGTGCCCGGCCACTGGTGTTCCTATTCTATTTTTTTCTGCAGCAAGCAACTAAGTCTCAGCATCAGCAGGCAGCCACCACTCAGAGGCACGGCACCTGGCGAAGGACTGTGTCTGTGTCCCGACTCCCAAATGAATGGAAGCAAGAAAACATTTATTTATGGGCAATGGTAGGCTGCATTGATGGGTGCTGGTAGGTTGCATTGATGGGCGTTGGTTGGTTGTATTTGATGGGTGCTGGTGAGGCTGCATTAATGGGCACTGGTGAGGCTGCATTTGATGGGCGCTTCATTAAAAGGTGGGGTATACATGGGCAGGACAAAGGGAGTGGAGCCAAGGAGGAGGCAAAATGATTTTTCGCCTAGGGTGTCAAAAATCCTTGCACCAGCCCTGTGTCCTGGAACATGCATGTGTATATATCAGGATACATTATGTATGCATGCTTGTTACAGGGAAATTACAACTCTGGAATATACACCTTCATAAGCCCAGAAAGTCCCACATGTCTACCCTGATGGCCTATCTTTAAATAATCAGGCCACTAGGTTTGTTCTTGTAACACAGTTTAATGTATAAATTATTATAAGACACTTAAAGAAAATACCATATTTGACTTCAAAGGGATCGTTTTAAATCGACTAGAGTCTACCTTGAATAAGTAATATTTTTTTTTTAATTAAGTTAAGTAAAGAAATCTGTTTTTGCTTTACTGATGTTTACTAAAGTGTACTGCAATGCTATGAAAAATGTAATGCTTATCATCAGCCGCATGCGAGTTCTAAGCAGTCGTCCATAACTTTGATGTAACTGTAATCATTAAGATTGTTCAATCTGATACGCAGGTTGTCTAATACAATGTACAGCTTACGTAAAATTATTAAAAGTGCCATAACTTGTATGCCTTTTAAAATTCTTCACTTATCTGATGTCTGCAAGATCAAACCGGTTGTACTTAGAAAAAGCTGCAGACAATTCTATTAAAGAAATGCCTTAACATTCATAAAGGTTTGTTCCCGACATTAGTGACGTGAATATTCTTGGACTCAATTGTTTTGGCAAGCTATTTGAAACAATTGGATTGATTTATTAAAGAAGTAGAAACTGTTCATTTAGCATACTGAATTTTCAATGAGCTTAGCAAATACAGTGAAGCTGAGTTAATTACGCAAGAAAAAATCCTGTATAATTTCTCTTGCATGATTCAGAGTGAATACAGCCAGGCCATATCATGGGCATCCACTGAAATTTCGGCAACAGCGATATGCAGTCGCATTTAACCCTTTCTTCAAACGGTAGTGGGGGTTAAAAGCGCCCCACTAGCGGCCGAATAGCGCAGCCAAAACGATGGAAAACGGGGCAAACTGGCAGTGTGAAATAGCTCTTGAGATAATTCAGCTTCACTCCATGCCCATATAAATATAGCCTGGAGAATGGTACAGACGCCCCTTCAGCACAGATGGACCCCCCTTCAGCACAGACCCCTCCATTCAGCACAGATGGACCCCCCTCTTCAGCACAGACTCCCCCATTCTGCACAGACCCCTTCATTCAGCACAGACCCCCCATTCCACACATACCCCTCAATTCAGCACAGACTCCCCTTTCAGCACAGATGTAACCCCTTTAAGCACAGATCCCCACTTCAGCACAGATGGACCCCCCTTCAGTACAGACCCCCCATTCAGCACAAACCCCCCCTTCAGCACAGACGGACCCCCCTCCCCCCATCCCATTGAGTACCTCAGATCAGCCATCAGTGCGGCAAAGGCACAGCAGGTTCCTTCTGCTTACTGTGCCTGTGTGACATCCGGCCCGGGACCGATCAGACAGCCCATGGCCATGAGACTCTTCAAAATCTTCTCGATTTTCCAGGGGGGGTCAATTGCCCCCCCTTGCCCTATGGAGCGGACGCCCATGAGCCATATTTACCAAGCTTAGTAATGTGAACAGTCTTTGTATGTTAGTAAATCAATCATTGTGACGTACACATTTTCAGTCTCACCTCGTGGAGAAATGGTGCAAGAAATATTTACAGACGAGAAATTACAAAAAAGACATACTAAACAGTAAAACAAAAAAAAGCCAAAAAATTCAATGTACTTATGTGGAGTCTACCTGTTTTTTGGTACTTGAAGAGTAAATCCAGTCTGATAGTGCAAGAGTCACTGGCCCTCATACATTGACCTTCCGTATGCTTAGTGATTCCTATTGGTAAAACAAGAGCTTCCAGCTGCTATGAATGGATGACAGACAGCTGAATAAAAG
The DNA here is from genome assembly GCF_905171775.1 of Rana temporaria. Lineage (NCBI taxonomy): Eukaryota > Metazoa > Chordata > Amphibia > Anura > Ranidae > Rana > Rana temporaria. The sequence continues at coordinate 295,077,841 of NC_053492.1, forward strand.
GTCTGTGTCCTCCATCCATAGAGCCATAGGCATGCGCACAGGGTGTGCTGGGTATGCCTGGGCACACCCTAATCATCCTGTGTGGTTCAGATTCCAGCTGCTTCCTCTCTCCCCCTTCAGTGCTGTCAGCTTCCCTCCTTTCCCCTCCTCTTCCTTTTCTGAATGAACACAGCAAGCGATGTTTACTGATCGCTCCTGTCTTCATTCTTAACTGAAGCATAGTAAACTATGTTTACTGCAGGCTGCAGAGAAAGGGACTGGGAAATCTCTGTCCTCTGCTTCTTTCTCTGTCTCCCTGAGACATAAGGGGTTTGTTTAGACCCTTGATATTTCACCAAAGCCCCATTATGAGGCTCCTAAAACAAATAATAATAACAATAATAATATTGTAAAAAATAATAAAAAAAAATTAAATTGTAAAGAATTATAAATAATAATACAAATAAAAAACTATTGACAACGTACACTGCCTTACTGACATCTATCTCTGCTCTTCTGACACTGTCCACTGCTCTGCTGATATACACGCATGTGTGATTGTACTCTTGTGTGCACACTAGGGTGACCAGACATCCCCAGTTTCAGGGGACAGTCCCCTGATTGAGGACACTGTCCCCGGACCAAGTCTGTGCCTGGTTTTGTCCCCAGATTGGATTTAATAAGGGGCAGGGGCAATTTCAAAGACAGTCAGTGCAGAATTAAAATAAAAAAAAATTGAATTACACACCCCCGCTCCTACTAGCATAGGGGGGTTGTATTTTTCCCATTATCTGTGCCCCTTTCTGATGATCATGTTCTGGTCTGAGTGGAGGGAATATTTCTTCAGTTTCGGGCGCATGCCCATTCAGCTTTGCTTGCATGTTCTTCTGCCTTGGCTTAAATCCTGGCCAGCCACCTGCCTATCTCCTTGCCTTCCTTGGTGGAGTGATCTTCCTCCGCTTCCCATTCAGTAGTAGCCGGGGCCCGAAGAGTAAGATTTGAGAGGCTGTGAGGCGGGCGGTGACAGGCAGAGAGTCGCTGATTGTTGCCATTACTAATAAAGAAAAAATATGTCCCCGGATTTCATTTTAAAAATCTGGTCACCTTAGTGCACACCCTAAGACCCCTTTGACACTGGGGCGCTTTTCAGGCGCTATAACGCTAAAAATAGCGCCTTCAAAGTGCCCTGAAACAGGTGCTGCTGTCTCTGGGCTTTCACACTGGAGCGGTGGACTAGCAGGACGGTAAAAAAGTCCTGCTAGCAGCATCTTTGGAGCGGTGAATCAGCGGTGTGTATACCGCTCCTCCACCGCTCCTGCCTATTGAAATCAAAGCGCCTCTGCAGAGGTGGTTTTAACCCTTTCTTGGCCACTAGTGGGGGGGTAAAAGCGCCCCGCTAGCGGCTGAATAGCTCCACGAAAATTAACGGTAAATCGCCGCTAAAAATAGCGGCGCTTTACTGCCAACGCACCCACTGCCCCAGCGTGAAAGGGCCGGCCTTATGCAACAGGCTGTGCACACCAATGCATAGAGCCCTTTCCATTGCAGGAACCAATAGCATGACTTCTATGCATGGAGCATGAGATAGAAAAGGAAGTATACAGGGGCAAAGGACTTCAGATTTCAACCTAATGCAGCAGCCAAAAGCACAAGTGACACTCTTCATTCATGGTAAGTACACACCTTGGTGGTGTTTTTTTTTTCTTTTCACTAAACTTCAGCTTAAAAAAAAAAAACAGACCAGATAATAGTATGAATACAAAAGTAATATGTAACACCTAGAAGTGTATTACCTCTCACAGAAATTAAAGTACTCACCCTGACAATATCTTCATCTCTTTTCTTTCTGATGGGCATCCCCTCCTTTGTGCGGGCATTATTCAGGGTCAGCATTTATTCATGGTCCAAGATGCTGGCTTAAAGATGAGACAATCAAGTATAACTTGGCGCCTGTGCATTTCTTGGCTGTTTACACAAATGTCTGGCATAGATCAGCCCCATGTTATAGATCTCACCTTGAGACTTCCCTTAAATGTTGCAGTCTGATCACTGGGTGCAAGGAAACTAAGGACATGCTTCTTCCTGCCTGCAGCAGAATGGTGGCATTGTCTCAGTACAGACAAAAATCAATAGACATGAAATCAGGGACAGCTATTGAATTATAAAAGGTGGAGCTCTTTTTGAAATATTATACTGTTGCTATATATAGTGAGATTTCAGGAACTCATTTATTCAGACTTGTAAAGTTGTTGAACGTTCCACCCTAATGCTGCTAGAGTGCATGGGTCAATAAGGGGCTAATCGACTGCCTGTACAGTCTATAGACCGGCATATGGATTATTGTGTGAATATACACTATATTACCAAAAGTATTTAGACACCTGCCTTTACATGCACATGAACTTTAATGGCATCCCAGTCAGTAGTGTTCAATACTGAGTTGACCCACCCTTTGCAGCTATAAAAGCTTCAACTCTTCTGGGAAGGCTGTCCACAAGGTTTAGGAGTGTGTCTATGGAAATGTTTGATCATTTTTCCAGAATCGCATTTGTAAGGTCAGGCACTGATGTTGGACGAGAAGGCCTGGCTCGCAGTCTCCGCTCTAATTTATCCCAAAGGTGTTCTATCGGGTTGAGGTCAGGACTCTGTGAAGGCCAGTCAAGTTCCTTCACCCTAAATTCACTCATCCATGTCTTTATAGACCTTGTTTTGTGCACTGGTGCACAGTCACGTCTGCTTTGTATTATGTGTAATTGCTCGCTTGCAGGTGTGCTGAGTGTCTTGCTCTCCCCAGTGGCTGTGCCAGTGATTTCTGTCCCTGGAGCTGCTATACTGATCCATCATCCACTGTCCCTGCTTGTCCCATCCGGGCGGCGCCAGTAAGATGCATTGACGTCGGTTGCATAGGATGCATTAAGGTGAAAAAAACACAAACCTTTACAACCCCTTTAAGGGCCCTTTCACACGCACGGACAAACGGTCCGTTTAATACAAGTCTGTTTACGGACTTGTAATGTATCCTATGGGATTGCAGACGTTAGCGGATGATGCATCCGCTAACGTCCGCAACCATCCGCGTCCGCAAAGATCCGCAGAACGGATCGGATGAATACACACACACACACGGTCCGTATTCATCCGATTCCCCATAGAGGAGAGCGGAGGAGAGACAGGGCGGTCTCTGCACTGTGTGCGGGGACCGCTCTGTCCGCCGACAGCTCAGCGGGGATTAACGGAGGAATCCCCTCTGAGCCAAACCGTCTAACGGTGCGGATCAATACGGATCCGCTCCGTGTGAAAGAGCCCTAAGAGTTCTCTTCACGGGAACGAAGGTGCCAAGCCTAACCCCTGAAAAAACAACCCCACACCAAAATCCCCCCTCCACCAAATGATTTGGATCAGTGCACAAAGCAAGGTCCATAAAGACATGGATGAGCGATTTTGGGGTGAAGGAACTTGACTGGCCTTCACCTCAACCTGATAGAACATATTTGGGATGAATTAGAGCAGAAACTGCGAGCCAGGACTTCTCGTCCACATTAGTCCCTGACCTCACAAATGCGCTTCTGGAAGAATGGTCAAGAATTCCCATAGACACACTCATAAACCTTGTGGACAGCCTTCCCAGAAAATTTAAATCTGTTATAGCTGCAAAGGGTGGGCCAACTCAGTATTGAACTCTATAGACTAAGACTGGGATGCCATTAAAGTTCATGTGTGTGTAAAGGCAGGTGTCCAATTACTTTTGTTCCTTTCTAAATTATTTAAAAGTAATTTTACAACAGCTGGGTGTGTTACAAGCAAGAAAGAACAACATTTTGAACAGAAAGTACACGGAAGCGATGAGAAATAAATATAATGAATTTTTAATGAATGCAAATATTAGAAACGACGCACAACAACTCAGATGGCAGCATCCCTAATTATATGTATTATATAAGTGTACTATCCCGCGCTAGGTTTTCAACAGTGTGTGTGTTTTTTTTTTTTTATCACTTAATACTAGAACATATTGGGTGGCTACAAACAACCAAATTGTGTTCCCACAATCCCTACATAGAAAAAAGTAAAATAAATAAATTGGTTTTGTTGTACCTACTCCCCTGTATGTACAGCAAATAAATAAACATCCAATGCATAAACTGTAAATTGCAACTTTGCATTGCAGTACTTAAAATAAACACAGATCTCTTCATTGTTTTCCTTATGTGGTATAATGGTGAAAAATACTCTATGGGGGTAATCCACAAAGAAGCGGCGCAACGTAATTTTTTCTATTTAAGTTACACCGCCGCAAAATTTCTACCTAAGTGCCCGATCCACAAAGCACTTACCTAGAAATTTTGAGCAGTGTAACTTAAATCCGGCCTGCGCAAGGCGTTCCTCTTCTCCAGGGGGCGATTCCCATTTAAATAAGGCGCGCTCCCGCGTCCGGCCGTACTGCGCATGCTCGTGACGTCATTTTCCCGACGTGCATAGCGCGAAATTACGTTACGTCGGGCTTTGTGGATCGCGACGGGACAATAAAGTTGCGTCGGGTAAAAAAAAAGATACGGCGCCAAAAAAAAAATTTAAATTAAAAAAAAATCGCGTCGCTAGCAAGAAAGGTCTGTTTTTACAAGGTGTAAACAGTTTACACCTTGTAAAAGCAGCCCTAATTTTGCATTTGCAAAATAAAACTTACAGAGAAAAAACGAAGCTGAAAAGCTCCTAATTTGCATACCCGAGGCGGCATTTCGACGCGAAATGCCCCCAGCGGCGGATGCGGTACTACATCCTAAGATCTGACAGTGTAATTCAATTACACATGTCGGATCTTCGTCCTAACTATGGGAAACTGATTCTGTGGATCAGTTCCATAGTTAGGACCAGGGATAGGACGGAGTAACAGCAGTTACTCCATCGTATCTCTTTTGAGGATTTGGCCCTAGGTCAAACTGCATTTTCCCCACATATGGGTGCAAAGATGGCCACCTCTGCAATCCTCCTCCTTGTTCCCTTTTAATCCCTGGTTTCACAGACTACGCCACAATTTGGGTGTATGGCCTTTAAATCCAAAATATTATTGGGCAAAATTCACGCAACACAAGATAACCTCATAGTGTAGTATGTTAAAACCAATCCCTGTTTATTAAAACATATTGCACTTATATTAAGGCAAAAAAATTACAGTTTATTACTGGCAACATTGCCTGCGACTCCCAAGTCACTTTGTTTTGGCAATGTCACCCAGCTCTGCCCAACGCGTGTCATCATGGTCACGTGACTTCCTCTGGGTGCCCCTGAAGAAGTCGGACATTTGAACACTGATAAAAAAACATACACTGTTACTGTACTAATGACACTGCCTGGGAAAGGGGGGTTAACATCAGGGACGATCAAAGGGTTAACTGTGTGCCTAACTAGTGTTTTACTACACTATGGGAGGTGCTTTTACTAGGGGAAGACATGGATGCTTTGCAAAGACACAGGATCCATGCCTTCCCTCATGTCAGAAGTAGCGATTTGCCTTGTTTACATAGGGAGACTGCTGTTCTGTCTCTTTGCAGGATGATCGGTAGGTGCCAGCGGGCATCGAGCTGCCGGCACAGCAAGGTTCCTTCACCCTCACAGAGTGTGCCATTACCCCAGTCACCTCCTCAAAAGAAATTGGATTAAAAACTGAACATTTTCATGATCAGGGATTTCAGCCATATATAGCTGTGTGTAGAATTGAACAAGGAGAGTAATAAATTTTGCTAGTTTTTTGTTAATAGTTCAATATAAGTCCCTGACAAAAGTCATATGACATGTCGGACATTGACCGCTGCCTAAATTTGCCAGTAGATGGCCGGTGTATTGGCTTAAAGCAGTAGTAAACTTTTTTGTTTAAAAAATAATACCTGCAGGTTAAAATTATTTTATTTATTTATTTTATAGACTGATTGAATTGTTTAGCATATAATGTATGTACAGTGGTGGGTAAATTAAAGGCGCCAAAATAGTAATGAATAAATAAAAAAACATACATGTTATACGTACCTGCTCTGTCCATTCACACACAGCGTGGCTTGAAACTTGCCCCCCCCCCACTTTTTTCTAAATAAGGAAAGAGAGACCAGGGAGAGCCTGTGCTCTCGTGCAAATCACTGGATTGAGATGGGGCTCAGGTAAGTATAAGGGGGGAGCTGCACCCATAGTTTTTTAACTTAAAAAATCAACTAGCAAGGTCTAACGAAATTACTTTTTATTAAACTATAATAAAACAAATGTCACTGTAAAAATATAAACCTATTGTACCTTAAATCTAGCCAGTAGAGCAGTTTACAGTGTCAGTAGGGCAGTGGACGATGTGTGGACAGTGTCAGTATGGCAGTGGACAATGTGTGGACAGTGTCAGTAGGGCAGTGGACAATGTGTGGACAGTGTCAGTAGGGCAGTGGACAATGCGTGGACAGTGTCAGTAGGGCAGTGGACAATGTGTGAACAGTGTCAGTAGGGCAGTGGACGGTGTGTGGACAGTGTCAGTAGAGCAGTGGACAATGTGTGGACAGTGTCAGTAGGGCAGTGGACAATGTGTGGACAGTGTCAATAGAGCAGTGGACAATGTCAGTAGAGCAGTGGACAGTATATGGACAGTGTCAGTAGAGCACTGGACAATGTGTGGACAGTGTTAGTAGAGCACTGGACAATGTGTGGACAGTGTTAGTAGAGCACTAGACAATGTGTGGACAGTGTCAGTAGGGCAGTGGACAATGTGTGGACAGTGCCAGTAGGACAGTGGACGGTGTGTGGACAGTGTCAGTAGAGCAGTGGACAATGTGTGGACAGTGTCAGTAGGGCAGTGGACAACGTGTGGACAGTGTCAGTAGAGCACTGAAAAATGTGTGGACAGTGTTAGTAGAGCAGTGGACAGTGTGTGGACAGTGTCAGTAGAGCACTGGACAATGTGTGGACAGTGGCAGTAGGGCTGTGGACAGTGTGTAAACAGTGTCAGTAGGGCAGTGGACAATGTGTGGACAGTGTCTGTAGGGCAGTGGACAATGTGTGGACAGTGTCAGTAGAGCAGTGGACCGTGTGTAGACAGTGTCGGTAGGACAGAGGTTGGTGTCAGTAGAGAAGTGGATGGTGTCTATAGAGCAGTGGGTGGTGTCAGTAGAGCAGTGGGTGGTGTCAGTAGAGCAGTGGACAATGTTAGTAGAGCAGTGGGTAGTGTTAGTAGGGCAGAGAATAGTGTTAGTAGAGCAGTGGACGGTGTCAGTAAGGCAGTGGACAGTGTCAGTAGAGCAGTGGACAGTGTCAGTAGGGCAGAGGACGGTGTCAGTAGAGCAGTGAATTGTGTCAGTAGGACAGAGGAGGGTGTCAGTATAGGAGTAGACTGTGTCAGTAGGGCAGTGGATGGTGTCAGTCAGTAGAGCAGTGGGCAGTGTCAGTAGGGCAGAGAACGGTGTCTGTAGGGCAGTGGAAGTTGTCAGTATGGCAATGGACAGTATCAGTGTCAGAAATTGCCGCAGGAGGAATTATACCCCCTATTATACTTCCCCTGGGCACTACCACCCACCAATCGTGAGCCATTTAAGTAAATAGGACCACTCTGCAAACGCCCCACAACTGCATTCTTGTGTGGGGTCAAGGGGGTATTGCATGTGGTGAGGAGGTGATACAATTCTTCCTCACTGCCTGCTTTAACCCCTTGGTCACTGTACTGCACAAGATTGCAGAGTGCCTGCAGAGCACCTGTAGATCGGCCTCATTCACTTAAATGGATCGCGCTTGGTGGGCGCTAAACCCAAGCAGGGCATATAATTCTTGCTACAGCCGTGTGTACACTCCTGGCCACTGCAGCTAATGGGGGGTGTAGTAACAATAAGGCTCAGCTATGGGATTTTACTGCCCCTGAGCCACAAATGTAAAGAGCCCTTACTGCCCTGAGCCCCCAAAAATAGTAACACAGAGTTTTAGATACTATTATAGCCATTTCAGTATCGTGTGAGGCCTCGTACACACGACCAGTTTCCTCGGCAGAATCCATCAAGAAACTTGGTGGGAGAGTACTTTTGCCGAGGAGTGTACATTTTTCATCAAGGAAACTGTCGAGGAACTCGACGAGTCAAAAAGAGAGCATGTTCTCTTTTTCCTCGACGGGAATGGAGAAAATTGGCTCGTCGAGTTCCTCGAAAAGACTAACAAGAACTCGACGAGGAAAACGATGTGTTTCGCCCACCGAGTTCCTCGGTCGTGTGTACGAGGCCTAAGACACTCGGACCTGAATAAGTTAATGTAGGAGAGTGGAGAGCCCACTTTCAGTGCACCACAGAGCTCTTCTCTCTGTCTTGCAGCTCCTGCAGGGACCGCTTTGGCTAGTAGGGTTAAGAGGTGACGTGCCATAGATATTACTCCACCTTATACTGCAGCTGGAACTTCTGAAGAGGTATCGTGTGATGCGACCGCCTTCTCCCTCTGTTTCTGGCACCTGCTCAGCTGCAAATGACAAAAGTAGTCCCACTATGTTCGTTACTGTGGGGACAGAAGGTCAGCAAGCCAAAGCGTGACCAACCAGTAACTGGCCAAGATCATATGCAGCTTGTGCCCATCATATGCAGCCACTGTGACTCCCCTGTGCACACGCTCGTTCATTAGCTGTCTGATTGGCACTTACCCCATGCAGCGATTAAGATTGGGCAAATTCCAATTCGTGAAACGCGTTAATCTCTGCCAGGTCTGCATTGATGTCATGATGTTTACGATGTTGTCTGATATCTTCAATAAAGTCTTCACTTTTGCTTCAAACCTGTGAGTGCAGTCAAACCTTTTCCTGTTCAAGTGGCACTTACCCCATCCTGTGATGGGTCAGGCAGCGGGTGAGGGTGGCGAGCTGTGGGAAAAGCAGGGGGTCAGGCGACGGATCCTGTGTCCTCCATGGCTCTCTGTTCTCCCGTGCATCTCTTCATACGTTCTGTTAACCACTTACCCCCCGGACCATATTGCTGCCCAAAGACCAGAGTACTTTTTGCGATTCGGGACTGCGTCGCTTTAACAGACAATTGCGCGGTCGTGCGACGTGGCTCCCAAACAAAATTGGCGTCCTTTTTTTCCCACAAATAGAGCTTTCTTTTGGTGGTATTTGATCACCTCTGCGTTTTTTATTTTTTGCGCTATAAACAAAAATAGAACGACAATTTTGAAAAAAATGAATATTTTTTACTTTTTGCTGTAATAAATATCCCCCAAAAATATATAAAAAAACATTTTTTTTCCTCAGTTTAGGCCGATACGTATTCTTCTACATATTTTTCGTAAAAAAAAATCGCAATAAGCGTTTATTGATTGGTTTGCGCAAAAGTTATAGCGTTCACAAAATAGGGGGTATTTTTATGGCATTTTTATTAATATTTTTTTTACTAGTAATGGCGGCGATCAGCGATTTTTTTTTCGGTATTGCGACATTATGGCGGACACTTCGGACATTTTTGACACATTTTTGGGACCATTGGCATTTTTATAGCGATCAGTGCTATAAAAATGCATTAGATTACTATAAAAATGCCACTGGCAGTGAAGGGGTTAACACTAGGGGGCGGGGAAGGGGTTAAGTATGCCTGGGTGTGTTCTTACTGTGGGGGGGGGGGTGGCCTCACTAGGGGAAACACTGATTTTCTGTTCATACATTGTATGAACAGAAAATCAGCATTTCCCCTGCTGACAGGAACGAGAGCTGTGTGTTTACACACACAGCTCCCGTTCCCCGCTCTGTACCGAGCGATCGCGTGTGCCCGGCGGCGATCGCGCCCGCCGGGCACACGCACGGGAGTCGGGGGCGAGCGGGGGGCGCGCGCGCGCGCCTCCGGCGGCGCGCGTGCGCCCCTAGTGGCGGCTAAAAGGTAGGACGTCCATTTACGTGGTCTCGCCTAGGAGAGCCACCTTGTGGACGTATAATGACGGTGCGGCGACGGCAAGTGGTTAAGCGTTCAATTCGAGCGCCTGTGCCTTCAGCAAATCAGGTGACGGGTATCAGATCTGCGCCTCCTGATTGGCTGAGAGGTGGTTTAGTGTTAGAAAAGCAAATATTAATTTGCTTTTCTAACACACTTGGGTGGACTGCAAGTGCAATGATTTGCATTCCAAGTCCACCTTTTTTAAAGCCTATTAGAGCCTGTGGTTCTAAACAGGTGCCTCAAAAATAAAAAACGCCGCTGAAATTCAGACACCCGATGTCCGAAAAGGGACCAGATGCCTGAATAAGGGGTGGCTACAGCGGCCATGGATAGATTCATAGTATGAATGAATCTATCCATTCTACACAGAGGGGGGTGGCGTGACAGAGGGGGCATTGCCCTTGCACCCTTAATAGATGCACCGTCACTGTCTAGTAGCTATTTACTTTGCAGGAAAGAGACGCTTTTTGGGTTTCTGATTCCAAATGTCCTACTGGTTTTAATTTGGAATAATATAACAATAAACTAGTTCTATGGTCACAGCATACACATTCATTTTATAACAACAGCATTGTAATAGCTATACAAATAATAGTTATATTTGACAATCCAATATTAATTGAAAAATCTACTTTCATATTATGATTGCCGCTTGTCTGCTGTCCATCTCTTTGCAGAGCTTCCTGGATACTATAAATGCTTTGTAGCTTCTCCTCTGCTGTTTATTTTCAATTTCTAAGGACTATATATCCCATGGTACCTTGCTGCCTGCAAGCTGTAATTCCTGTGCTGAATCTACCTCCAGAAGAAACCACCTCCACCTCTCAGCAACTCTGTAGATCAGAAGGCAGACTCTGTGAAATGTTTGCCTACTCACAAGGTCATGATCATTCAGATTAATAGGAGAAGACTAAAAATAAGTGAAATACAATATGGGCATGAATATATGATTTTACACATTGACTATAGATATGCTTTAAATTTGAAGAACGCATGAAAAATAATTTAAATTAAATCCAACAATTGGAATAGAAAAAAAGAAATTCGGAAACGGGTGACAAACCCTGGGATTTTAACGGTGTTGGTAGTGATAAATTCAATCCAAAACAATGAAATGAATAAAAAGTAATAATTTATTCAGACATAAATATTAAATTTTTTTAAATTTTTAATAACACAAAATACAAAACAAGACATGGATGGTCTCATTGATGATAATAGCGACTATAACAGTAGCAAATGAACCTGTTGGAGGAAGCCCGACATGTTTCGCTCGTTGAGCTTCATCAAGGGCAGTGCAACAAGCTATAAAATGAAGAAAAAAGAATACCAGAAATAAGGCATTGTAAATATTGCCACAAACAGCAACAGTTTGAAAAACAAACCGCTGCTGTTACAATACAAAATGGTATGTATTTATGTATAAATAGTATTTAAGGGACAAACATTTGTAATATAAATAGTTCATGAGAATACAGGGGTCACAAACACAGGTTGTACAGTGAAAAGGACCGTGAGCAGACTTACCTATCCAAGTCCAAGATCATCCAATTACATTAAAATCCGCTGTGTGCCATTAAATCAAACTGTGAAAAGAAATTCCACAGTGTTTGTACCAACTCTAGCATGCATCCCAAAACGGAACCGCACCAACCAGTCAATCCAAGTATGGTATTCACAGTGCTATAGTAAAAAAAAAAAGTGTACAGTGATGAGTACTAGGAGAATGCACCCCCAAAAAAGTTCTAGGGGGAAAGTCTCAAGCAGTAGAACAGAAAAGAGTAAAAAAATATTTTTTATTTATATTGAAATATATATATATATATATAATTACCTTGGCTAGGCAGTTGGATCGGATCCAAAGAGGGACTAACAAAATTGCGTCCAGCACAACAAGGGTTAAACAAACCAATGTGCAATGATCAGTTGGAGAGAAACCTCTAACAAAGCTGGTTGCTGGTAAAAAACATATGAAAAAACATATAATCAATAGTGGTGTCAAAATGAACACCCAGTGCAATATTGTTGAGATACCAAAAAAAGCTGTAAGAGGAGACAAAAAGTGTCAAACCTGTTTGAAGAGGTTGGAATCAAATGCCAGGGAAAAAATAAGGCAGAGACAGCCTGGGGCTCTGACATTTCAGAGCCATAGCAGAGGCAAAAGAAATTGACCTTTAAATACCCCCCAGCTGTGATACAAAACTGCTGGGGGTGGGCCTGAATCAAGGAGTGCCTAGTGACGGGTGGGTTGGAAGGGGAGATCCATGGTGGACAGCCCCAAGGAAGCCAGTCCCGCCCATGGGACGAATCAGCGGTCAACTGCGCATGCGCTGTGATGCAATGCGGGCGTCATTGGAATGACGCTGGTCACATTCGCCATTTTGGATAAGGGAAACACCACCTAGCAGGCTGGAACCCCCTGCCAGTGTGGGTGAAGCCCCATCCAAACCCGCCAAGCCGCAGAGATGGATAAACTCGGTGAAGGGAAGCAGAAACAGAGAGGGAGAACCCTCCATGTGTGCTGATCCACCGAGACGATTGGACGGCGGCCGCACATGCGCAGTAGCGTCGAATCGTCTCCACCATGGCGATACACTAGATCGCCAACTTGGATGTGGGAAACCAACCTGGCAAACTGAAAACAGACTGCCAGTGCAGGTCACACCACTCCAGATACACCGACCCAGATAGAAACGGGGCAGCAGCGGGGCAGGATACTGAGGGAAGGGACAAACAACTATATTGGAAAAATCCTAAATGGTTGATGCTCTTCAAGGGGCGAGATGACTGACCTCGATACCCACAACACACCGGGGTGGCACAGAGTGAAAAAGGTCACCCCGGCCGTCAGCACCAAGTGGCAAGGGCACCACAGAGTGAAAGGGATCCCCCTGGCGGACCTACCGATCACGGTCCGTAAACCGGGTGCGCCCCTCGTGCCCATATAGCATGTAATTGACCATGGAAAGGCTGAAAGAGATGGGGACCAAAAGGGATGCATGCTTGGTGGAACAAAATTTATATAGGAGTAAGAAGTAGTATATATGTGTTAAGTAACACAGCAGTGATGTACCCAATCAGCACAAAAAGTGTTGGATCGCAAAAATTAACTTCCAACGGAGGAGAAAAATGGACAGTGTCTCCCTAAAAAACATATAGAAAACAAAGTAAAAGGATGGTCCGGACCTGGATATATAGAAAATATGCTCAGTATAAACATGAATTATTAAACAATGTGTACAGGAAAAATGACAAAATTAGCATCAAATGTAATTAAATTCAAAAACAGTCAATAAGGAAAAAAGAAAAAAAGGGGAAAAGACATAGGAAAAGGAGAAAAGGAGACATGAACATAGAGATAAACCAAGCAGACCGGCAGCTTATAATGCACAGATGGAAAATATGTTAGAACACATGTGTTAAGATAAAACACAATGATGAAACAACATAGAGAGCAATATAAACATAGTAATGTCACATCCGATACCTTAAATAAAACTAAACCCATCATTAAGGCCGCAGACAGCTGATGGATCCATTTAGCTTCTTTCTGAAGCAGCAATTTGTCATAGTCTCCTCCTCGGTCGCCGGGGGGAATAATCTAATGCAAAAAAGTGCATACAGGAACTATCAAAGTCATGAAAGAGCCCCATGTGTCTACTGATGGGTGTTTCCATTCTTTTTTTCAGTACCAGGGCAACATGGTCCCTGATACGGTGGAAGAATGGTCGCTTCGTTTTGCCAACATAGAACGCATTACATGCGCATATCATGATATAAACAATCCCTATGGATTGGCAGTTGGCAGAGAAGTGAGGTTGAAATCTCCATCCATTGGGAAGAGTGAGGGTCGTTGCTGCGTGAATGTATCTGCAGAACAAGCAGTTGTGACATGGTCGTGTACCAAGCATGTCAGCCGGAATGAGTTTCCGGCTGGCATGATGGCTCCGAACCAGCTTGTCACGCAAAGATAGGGATCTTCGAAACGTGATCTGGGGATAGGAACATAGGTGTTTAGATACGGTTTCATCACCCATCAGTAGGTACCAGTACTTCTGGAGGATGACCCTAATTTGGTGGTGATGCCCAGAGAAGCGGGTAATGATCCTTGTACCTGGATTCAATTTAGGAGGTTTAGGATCATGGAGCAGGGAGCCCCTGGTTTTTCAACAATTGGAATAGTTCAATTATAAATTTTCATCACATTTTGAAAAATTTTTAAAATCTGAACATGCCCATGTTTGTGCATATTTAAGAAAGTATGCTTATGTACAGCAGCAGAAAAATAGGCAATTCAAAAATAGACAGTCGTTACTGTGCCACTACCCTGCCTTAAAATAGCACATCTGTCACAAATACAGAGAAGACAAAACTCTAAATTTAATATAAAAAGCAGCTACATTTTTACAGGTGCTTACTAATGTTGTGTTTTTATCAGCTTTTGCAATTACTAACTCATGTGTATGCAGTCCAGCTATTACACTTACAGTGGCATATTGTATTGGCCGTATAGTTTATTACTAAGTGCTAATGAAAACCAAATCCAGTTGTCACCAGATTTTTGCAGAAGTCTGCAGTTACACCCTTGAGTAAGACATTTAGTCATCTGCTAGGATGCCAAGAACATGTAGTCCCTACTGCTAGTAAGTGGTAAATCCTTTTAGCTCTGGTCACAAGGTAAAACACAAGTAAAGGCGTGGAAAACCAGATTTGATGCCAAGGATTTACATATAATAATTGACTTTTCTCTGGTATTTTCCTTTTAAACAATCAGAACATACAAAGTAACTTACTTCTGTTTGTTTGAGTCTTTTTCTTTTTTTTTTTTAATTACCACCCCATTGTAAACCTAGATGATATATTTCAACACTATAATTTCTAAATAAATAGTTCACCTAGTTTACGATCATCTTTTTAACACATAGATTGTAAGATGTAATGTTCAATAATATTTAAAACGCAGTAAGTCAAGTACTGTATGTTTTTATAAATGATACAATATACAATGAAAAGGGCACACAGTGCAGTTTTATTATGAAATTGCCGCAGTCAGAATATGGGTGACAAATAAAGGTCATTCATGTTTATTGGCAGTTATTTTCCTGACCGAGAGGTTTATAGGAGCCTGATATTATGAATTGCTTGCAGAACAAAGAAAGTCATAAATGATTGTAGGATTTTTGACTAGTTATCTATAAGACCCCTTTCACACTAGGGCGGTGCGGGCGTTAGCAGTAAAGCGCTGTTCGGCCACTAGCGGGGCACTTTTAACCGAAGAAAGGGTTAATAGCTCCCGTGTTGCAGGCACTTCAGTAGCACTGTCCATTCATTTCAATAGGCAGGGGGGTGGAGGAGTGGTTTATACACCACTCCCCCACAGCCCCAAAGATGCTGCTTGCAGGACTTTTTTTTCCCATCCTGCAAGCACACCGCCCCAGTGTAAAAGGGGTCTTAGAGTGATTTATTTGGACCCCTTTCACACTGAGGTGGTTTTCAGGCTTTTTTAGCACTAGAAAACATTCAGTTCATTGTGACTTTTTACACTTGGAGCAGTGCGCTTGCGTGACGTTAGGAAAAGTCTTGCAAGCAGCATCTTTTCTTCCATTGAAATGAATGGACAGCGCTTAGAAAGCACCTGAAAAGCGCTTCCGAAGCGCCGCAACACGGACGTTTTTAATCCCGCATGAATATTTCTAATACTGAATTACAGCAGGGTCCAGTGTGTAGAATATATTTTTATGGGATGTATCTACAGTTCAGTAATGAATACATAAAGCATTTAAGGGGAATATGTTTATCTTTTGCTGTGGCTGGAGGGAAGAGCACAGACATGCTTTACAGCAGGGGTGTCCAAACTTTTTTCAAAGAGTGCCAGATTAGATGAAGTGAACATGCGTGAGGGCCGATCATTTTGCCTCACATTCTTTCAACCATTAAAATTAAATGCAAATGAACCAATACACTGCCCAATAAGAATTATCTTGCCTTTGTGTCTGTGTGTGGTGTAGAGTCTCAGAATGAGCTTGGGCATATTATTTAGATATACCATATTTATCGGCATATAAAATGCACAGGCATATAACACACACCTTCACTTTAACCCTCCTGGCGGTATCCCCGAGCGTGACTCGGGGTGATTTTTTTTGGCTAAAATCGGTAACCCCAAGTCACGCTCGAGGTAGCTGTGCAGAGCCTGCAGCGCGCGCTGGCTTACCTTCTCCTGGATCCAGCGATGTCACACAATCGCTCGATTCACACAGTATCCTCCTGTGCCGCCGATCTCCGTTCCCTGCGACGTTACGACGCACGGGGGCGGAGAACGGCACCAAATTCAAAAAGGTAAACAAACACTATACATACAGTATACTGTAATCTTATATATTACAGTACTGTATGTAAAAAATACACACACCCCTTGTCCCTAGTGGTCTGCCCAGTGCCCTGCATGTTCTTTTATATAATAAAAACCTTTCTTTCTGCCTGCAAACTGTAGATTGTCCATACCAACCAAAAGTGTCCCTTTATGTCAAAAATGGTTTTAGATCAGTTAGAAAACAGCGATAATAAATTATAATCACTTGCAGAATTGTGCGATAGCGATTTGTGGGGAAATTTGTCATAAAAAAATAAAAGTAATGACAGCGACAATTCTGCAACTGAGCAAATTTCAGTGATTTTGAGTTGATTACATTATTGAATAATTTTTATTATAATTATATTATTATTTGTTATAATTATTTATAATTATTTATTATATTATAATTTATCATTTTGTTTTAAAAAAAATGTCATACCCGGGATGCCTACAAGACTCTTGTTTGGTCAGATTTAAGTGAGTTATTCCTAAAAATTACAGGCCTACAGTATAAAACGCCAAATTTCCTTGCAAATAATGGTACCGCTTTCAGCATGTTTTTTCTGAAAGAATCATATCGCCAGGGAGGTTAAGAGGGAAGTTCCAGGAATTATTATTTTTTTAATTTAAGAACGGTGAAGCAAAATAAGGGTCAGTGCCCATCAATGCAGCCTAATCAGTGCCCATCTGCAGTCTCACCATTGCCATGAATGCAGCCTCACCATTGTCATGAATGCAGCCTCACCATTGACATGAATGCAGCCTCACCATTGTCATGAATGCAGCCTCACCATTGCCATGAATGCAACCTCACCATTGTCATGAATGCAGCCTGTGAATGCAGCCTCACCATTGCTATAAATTCAGCCTCATCATTGACATGAATGAAGCCTCTAAATGCAGCCTCACCAGTGCCCTGAATGCAGCCTCACCATTGCCATCAGTGCAGCCTGATCATACCCATCTGCAGCCTCAGAGGGGACATGGAGGGGCAGGACAAGCACCAACAGATTACATGCAGGATAATCTCCTGTTTACTCAGCAGCCTCCTATGATAGACAGAGCAGTCTTCCAATGCCAGCCCAGGAGACGGGACTTCCTATTACAGAGGCTGCCGAGTAAACAGGAGATTCTCCTGTATGTAATCTGACGGCACTTGTCCCGCCCCCTCCCTGTCCCCTCCAGAGCTGCCAGAACGATAAATACAGTATATATCTTTTGTGCCCCCCCAACGAAACCTGCCTCGTTTGAAAGCACCTCCTAACAAATTAACTGGGTGCCACTATGATGAGACAGGAGACATTATAGCTCTTTCTTTAGCCCATATGTTCAATGGCTGCAGATAAAATGTAACTTTAAACAATGTCATGGTTTATCACTTTCCCACACAATTTATCCCCAAACTAGTGGAAGTTAGTGAAAAAATATGTAGAAATTAAGTAATTATTATTATTAATGTAATATTTATTTCAAAGATCTGTTTTTTAAAGAGACTACTGGGGTTGGACAAAAATATGTAAACACCAGGTAAAAGAACAAAATTGTTATCTAATATGGTGTTGGACCGCCTTTGGTATCCCAAACGGCCTAAATTCTCCTGGGAATTGACAAATATAAATCTTGGATGGTGGATACTCTAATCTAAAACCATTCCCTATGCAAAAAGTGTTTCAGTTCTCGTGGAATATTAGGCCAAACCTTGTTCTCCAAAATTGAGCATAATGGTTCTATGATATTGAGGTGCAGCAACTGCAGCACCCAGGAAAGGTACAAGACTTCATCTCCCTGCTCATCAAAACATGATTTGACAACACCAGCTGTGTAAATTGGAGCATTATCTTCTTGGCATTGGCAATGTTTTTGGGAAACAATGTCTGCACTATGGGGGGCATATGGTCAGCCAAAATGTGTACATAGTTACCGGCAGTGACTCTACCTTTCAAGGTGATGATGAGGCCTGCAAAATATCAAAATATGGCTGCCCAAGCCATGATTGCGCCAGCACCATGTTTTATCATTGGCACAAGACAGTCCTGGTCGTAAGCTTAGGATGATGTTTGCCACACATAAACGTGACCGGTGGTTGGGAACAGTGTGAAGCTTGATTTATTGGATCATATCACAGTCTTACATTGACCGATAGTCTTGAAATCCCTGAAGAAAACACTGCGTTATTTGAGCTTATTTAGACTGTAATTATTTATCTGGATTTTTGTTTTGTTTTTAACAGAAAGGTGGATTTTTTTTTGTTATAATTGTGATTTTTATGATGCATCCTAAAGCTCCGTACACACGATTGGACCTTTGTCCGACCAAAATCACATTCCGACGGAATTCCATCGGAATAAAATAGAACATGTTCTCTATCTGAACTCCGATGGAATTTCCGATGGAGTTACTCCGATGGGGCATCGAAAAAATGTTTGTACGGGGCTTAAGGCTTTCTAGCTGCCTAAATGTGCCTTAAGCTGCTTGAAAATGATTCTGTTATACATGTAGATGTGAGGAACGCTAAACATTTTGTCCCATATCTAATTAGGGAAACACCCAAAAAAATACATTTGTTATTTTTGCCTATCATCAAAGGCATGGGCGAAGATGAAGATTGTTAGTATTTGGCAAGCCTTGTCCTGATTTAAGCCAGCGCTCACTCACTTGTCAGCCTTCACTTTTTCATACAGGATGAATATTGTAATTGACATTATCTCAGGTAATTCATATTTGTGAGTACACGCTGCTCTTTTCCCATCTCCTCAGGGAGCTATGAACTTACCTGATTGTAGAGTCTGATTGGAGAAGTTTGTGGTTAGAAACTCTCACAACAACCATAAGAATATCAAAATGATCAGACATATTCATATTGCCAAACGAAGTTGAAATTGGTTCAAAATTTCTAAGGTTAGTTGGAGCAAAATGTGGTTAGCTGACATTTTAGAAATGTTTTTTTGATGTGGGAGGCGGGGAGGGGTTTATACAAGAGATACTTGCCTGGTGATCATTAGACTGTATGCATCTCTATTCTGGACTTTGAACGTACAACATTCAATGTCACTAGAGATGGTTTTCTGCCTATAAAAATATACAGATTTTTACAAATCCTGGATACCTTATTGAGAACATGGAGGTGCTTGCCCTAGAAAGCCACACATACACTTTAACAGCAAAACAAAAGCTTGATTTTTTTCCCTAAGTAAATTACTCTCAACCAAAATGATTTAAACATTTAATAAAAAGTAAAAATTCACCAAGACCAAGGAAAAGAAATATGGGCCATTTTCTCATCCCCCTTAGAACCATACAAAATCTAACCATTAATTTGTTTTACCATTTATTAGAATCATTTTTTACTTTTAAATCTAAGAAGTTGACTGAGTCCTAAATATAATTTAGGATTTAAGCACAAAAGGTAAATTAACAGTTACTACTGTTCAAGAACACTGGATTACTTATTAACTGTAGTCACCAATGTTGTCATCTCTTCCCTGTGCTGTCAAGCCTGCAGAATTTGCATACTTCTCCCCCACTTAACATGCTATATGGATGGTTTCACTGTGGCTGAAAGGTAACTGATATTTAGCCATCCTTCACTGAAAATTCCATATACAACACAAAGAATAAATAGAGGATAAATATGTTTTGGAAGAGGAATAAATTATATATCTAAACTGGCAATTGATACAGAAAAAAGAAAGTTTGTGAAGCCTGTGATTCTGCACATGTACCTACCTAATATGGCAGGTGAACTCAGAAGGAAGCACATAGAGAACCTATAAAAGGGTCATGTAATTAGGATAAGGAAGAGTCCTGCAAATCATCCAAGTCCCTCTTTAGTTCAATGTTTAAGTCATGGAATTTTACTGTGTGGTGTATAAAACATTGGAGGAAATCATGTTTTTATGGAGTTAAAGGGGTAGAAAATTATCAGGTATAGCATGCAAGACAGACAAAATAAGCAGCTATAGTGGCAGGCACAACATCCTATAGGTGCCTATTATTATTTATTTATTACAGGTACTTATAGAGTACCATCAATTAATGCAGCTCTTTACATACTGTATATATTGCACATTCACATTCAGTTAAAATAAATATACATTCGATTAAAAATATATTTTCTAAAGTTCTTTCTTTCTTGTCTAAAAGTGGTGATCCAGGACCAATAAATAAACAAGTCTTTAAATTCTTAACCATTTCCTGTCCAGCCTGTAGCAGAATGACGGCTAGGCGGTGGTTAGTTATCCTGAATGGGCGTCATATGATGTCGCCCCCCCCCCCCCCCCCGACAGAGGCGCATTAGCATGTGAACAAGCTGTGACCAATCACAGCTGATCACAGCATGAACCAGGAAGTGCCAGTAAACGTCTTTCCTCGGTTCGCGCTGACAGGGAGAGACGATCGATGGCTCTCCCTGTCAGGGGGGGGGGGGTCTGTGCTGAAAATCCGCACATTGATTATCAGCACATCCCCATCAGATGTGCCACCAACAATGCCAATCAGTGCCCATCAGCTGCCAGTCAGTGCCCCATCAGAAACTTCTGTCAGCGCCCATCAAAGTGCCAATCAGTGCACATCACAGTGCCCATCAGTAACACCTGTCAGTACTGCATCATCAGTGCTGCCCACTAGTGCCATCTATTAGTGCCCATCAGTGCTACCTATCAGTGCTGCCTATCAGTGCCCATCAGTGCTGCATATCAGTGCTGCCTATTTGTGCCCATCAATTCTACATATCAGTGCCTCCTCATTAGTGCCCATTAGTGTCACCTCATCAGTGCCAACTCATCAGTGCCCATCAGTGCCTCATCAGTGCCCGTCAGTGAAGGAGAAAACACAATTTTATAACAGAAACAAAGAAAACTCTGAATATTTTAGTTTGTTTAGCAAAAAATAAAAACCCCCAGTGGTGATCAAATGCCACCAAAAGAAAGTTCTATTTCAGGGAAGAAAATGATAAAAATGTAGTTTGGGTACAATGTAGCATGACTGGGCAATTGTCATTCAATATGCAACAGCGCTGAAAGCTGAAAATTGTCCTGGGCATGAAGGGGCAAAAGTGTCTGGTATTGAAGTGGTTAAAGTAAATGTAAACCCTCACATATACCCAGTGAAATAAATAGCCTAATATGATACCCAGAGATGAAACAAATCCTCCTACACATGTTTTACATGTATACAGTATGTGCTGTCTTCACCTTTATACAGTATACTGTTTAGAAAGTGCATATCCTGATAGAATTTTCTCATCCTGATTCACCTGTGGGTGTGGATTCTTGCCATACACTGTGTGACAGCTGATTGGAGGAAAGGCACACACCCCCTCTCCACGTAGGCAGAGACTTGAAGAGTTGTGCTGTGAATAGACCAGCTCTCTGCTAATCTATTAAGAGCACCCACCCTGACACAAAATTCAGCCAGGTTTTATCACATTTCACGGAAAACTTGTCATGCTGATGATAACAGAAGAACAGAGCAGGAAAAAAGCCATGGGACTCAGGGCTTTTAAGAGAGATAAGAAAACACTGCAGATATATCTGCCCAGCTTATAACTTTAACGTGGAACTTCACTCTCTATAGTAACATGAATTATTTTGAATCTTTATGCTGCTAGCATTAGTAAATAGATAGGAAAGTATATTATATTTACTTGTTTTAAACTTTTTTTTTTTACTTTTCTTCAATCAATTCTTGGTTTCCATGCCTATGCAAATGATGTCATACATCCCGGGAGTGTTCAGGAATGGATGCATGGTTTTCTCAGCTGAGGACACCCTCCTGCCTGCATGTCTGAGCTAAGGGCAGGATAATTCCAGGAAGTAAATGCTACTTGGACCATCTGCCCTTACTCAAGATGAGCACAGCTAAAATTGCTAGGGGGGGGGGGGGGTTGAAAGTGATGTCTCAGCAAAATAAAGCATAGAGACATGGATGGATGGGCGAGTTTGCTTTGAATATTAACCACTTCCAGACCGCCGCACGCCCATATATGTCGGCACTTTGAAGAAGTATATCTTTGTTACTGTCTTCTTACTGTTGTTACTGTCTTCTTCAGTGGGCGGTCCGGTTTCCGATAATAGTGGTCTCTGCGGCGCATTCGCCACAAGATCACTTTTATCAGTGGTGGAAGAGGGCCCCCCTCCCGCCGCTCTCCCGTGCCGTCAGCAGCAGCGGAGGTGATCGGGTCCTTTTTTCCTGCTTAGTATGGAAACGAGTGAAGGGAAGCAGGCCCCCACCCGTCTCCATACCATCGCAGGGCGGAAGTGGCGTCAAAATGTCACTTCCGTCCATAGCTCTTAAAGGGCTGTTTTTTTTTTTTAAATGACAATGTTTTATTTTTATTTTTTGCATTTTAGTGCAAATATGCGATCTTTTGTCTTTTTGACCCCAGATCTCATATAAACGGAGGTCCTTTCATGCTTTTTTTTTAATTACAAGGGATGTTTACATTCCTCGTAATAGGAATAAAAGTTTCACATTTTTTTTTAAAAAAGAACAGTGTAAAAATAAGAAATAATTGGTAAAATAAATAAGAATTATTACATTTTTTTAAAAGTGCTCCGTCCCGCAGAGCTTGCGTGCAGAAGCGAACGCATACATGAGCAGCGCCCGCATATGAAAAAGGTGTTTAAACCACACATGTGAGGTATCACCGCGATCGGTACAGCGAGGGCAATAATTTTAGCCATAGACCTTTGCTGTAACTCAAAACATGCAACCTGTAGAATTGTTTAAACTTCGCGTATGGAGATTTTTAAGGGTAAAAGTTTGCCACCATACCACGAGCAGGTGCAAGTTTGAAGAGTGACATGTTGGGTATCAATTTACTTGGCGTAACATTATCTTTCAAACTATAAAACAAAACTGGGCTAAATTTACTGTTGTCTTATTTTTTAATTCAAAAAAGTGTATTTTTTCCAAACAAAGTATGCTTGTAAGACCGCTGCACAAATACGGGGTGACAGAAAGTATTGCAACAACTGCCATTTTATTCTCTATGGTGTTAGAAAAAAAAATGTATAATTTTATTGGGGTTATACGTAATTTTTTTGAAAAAACAAAAAGTTTTTAACTTGTAAACAACAAATCTCAGAAAGAGGCTCAGTCCTTAAGTGGTTAAAATTAATCCAATATTGTTTTTAGGTTATGGTGCCCAGATACAGTGTAGTTCCACTTTAAATAATTATTTAGTTGTTAAATCCAGTGCAGACTGTGACACAGAGATCCCGTGTGATCCCATGCCAGTTATCTCTGACAATATACGCATAAAGCTGTCTGTAGCCACTGGACATTTGAGGACAATTAAACTATGCATACACCACTGACTACATCTATCAAAAATGCTGATCATTATTACCTCAGGCAATTAAATATTTACCTACATGCCCTGTATTTTCCATAGCCAGTTACCCAATAATTTGCTTTGGATAATTAATGAGTATATAACGTCATCAATGTACCATTTCTAGTGACTGGAGGCAACAACAGACAAAGCATGAAACAACTCTTACTACTGTATCTCACCATTGATATCTCAATGCAACTGACCTACTTTGTTCTGTTGAGATATTGCCAGGTCCTCCACAAATAGCTCTACATTCCTTTGAAATTCAAAGCATTCACTGAGCTCAGGATCTGCGACTCCGGAATGCAATATAAATATTCATGCACACAATTCATAATAAGTTTTATGTATGAATGAGAAAAATGTTTTACGTCTAAGCAAATATCACATATATTGTGCCTGGCTTTATAATAATTGTTTAACATTTCTGGGTGGCGAAATATCTTTGTTAAGTCATTACAGTCTTCTCAAGCTATAGACCCATATAGCTATGTACATTATATTAACCACTTTAGGGCTACTGGTAGTAACCAGAGCAGTTTTCTTGGCAATATTTTTTAATTGTTTTATTTTGCAAAATACAACTTTTGCACAATTTGTACATAGTTCACAGGGAAATATCAAAAGAGTATTGCATTCAAAGTAACTGAATACGTGAATACTAAAAAATATAAAGCGTTATCTATTTAACCCCAAAAAATAAAAAATATGGTCTGTAATGAAGTAGTCTCAAAAGTATACTGAAAGTAATTGCCCCAGAGAAAGTAGGTCTTGGGGTGAAAGTGGATTGTGTGCACAAAGAAAATAGTATAGCCTACCTGATAGGTGAAACGAGGAATGGAAGAAGCATGGAAATAGCTATGTAAGAAAAGAACATAAAGGAGAGAGAAGGAGACACAAAAACAGGTAGGGGTGTGGGTCGAAAACAGGAACGGGGGGGGGGAGGGGTGGTAAGATGGGAGGGTAACTATTGCTCCTCTAAGTAGAATTCCAAAGCCAAATTAGGACATGAAGTTTGGACTCAGAAAGGCCTGTTGTAGGGCCTAGACAGTTAATAGAGTACGATTAAAGTCCACTGGCATCAGTGCTAAGACAAGGTCATCTTGAGCCCAGGGCGAACATGCCAAATTGCGCCCCCCCCAAGATGTATGATTATGCGTCAGCAAAAATCCCCTCCTCCCCCAAAAAAAAATTGAGCACTAACCTACGTGCCCCCTAAGCATAAACCCCCCTTCCTCCCAGTACAAATTCACCCCCCTGATGAAATCCCCCCTCCTGGCACAAATCTTTGGCCCTCCCAACCCAAATCCTCTCTCTCCCCATATGCTTCCAGCACAACCCCCCCCCCCCAAAAAAACATTTCCCCTCCAAGCACAAGTCCTCTACCCCTCAAACTCCCCCCCCCCCAGCACAATTCCTTTCCCCCCTAACTTAGCAAAGAGACCCCCAATCATCCCTACTAGCATTAATCTCCACCCAAAAAAAAATACTTAGCACAGATCTTAATCCCCCTCCCCACCTTTTTTAAAGTCCACTGGCATCAGTGCTGGGACAGGTCATCTAGAGCTCAGGGCAAACATGCCAAATTGCACCCCCCCACCCCCCCAAGATGTATGATTATGTGTCAGCAAAAATCCCCTCCTCCCAAAAAAAAACTGAGCACTAACCTACGTGCCCCCTAAGCATAAATTCCCCTTCCTTCCAGTACAAATTCACCACCCTGCTAAAATCCCCCCTCCTGGCACAAATCTTTGGCCCTCCCAACCCAAACAAATCCTCTCTCTCCCCATATGCTCCCAGCACAACCCCCCCCCCCAAAAAAAAATTCCCCTCCAAGCACAAGTCCTCTACCCCTCAAACTCCCCCCCCCCCCCGCCCCTAAGCACAATTCCTTCCCCCCTAACTTAGCAAAGATACCCCCAATCATCCCTACTAGCATTAATCTCCACCCCAAAAAAATACTTAGCACTGATCCTTATCCCCCACCTTATTACCTTTTCTAGCACAAATCCCACTCACCCATCTTCCCTCCCAACACAAATCCCCCCAAATCACCACTCCCAGCACACCTCCGAAAATTTTCCATCGTAGAAAAATTCTTACCCCCTGCCATCCTCCAAATCCCCCCCACCCAAAACAAATACCCCTTCCAATCTCTTTGTGGTGCCCCCCCACCTCACATGATACCACAGTGCCCAGGGCAGCCACCACTTCTGCCCACCCCTTGTCCCGGCCCTGACTGGCATATAGTGTAATGCCGCATACACACGATAATTTTTCAAGTTGTAAAAAACAAAGTTTTTCAGGCTCTAGAAAAAAACAAAGTTTTTTTTCAACTTGATCATTAAAACGGCCTTGCCTACACACGATCGTGAAAAAAAAATGCTCTAGCAAAGCGCGGTGACGTACAAGACATACCAGGGCACTATAAAGGGGAAGTTCCATGCAGATGATGCCACCCTTGGGGCTGCTTTAGCTGATTTCGTGTTAGTAAAAGACGATTCGTGCTTTTCTGTCTGTTACAGCGTGATGAATGTGCTTACTCCATTACGAAAGGTAGTTTTACCAGAACGAGCGCTCCCGTCTCATAACTTGCTTCTGAGCATGCGCGGATTTTTCACGTCGTTAAAGCCCACACACGACCATTTTACAACCCGAAAAAACGGCAACGTTAAAAACGTTGTGAAAAAATAGAGCATGTTCGAATTTTTTTTTTTGCCCGTTTTTCAGAACCTGAAAAATGCTCTGAAGCCCACACGATAGTGTTTAATGACATAAAAAAAAACTTAATTTTTTACAACCCGAAAAATTATCGTGTGTACGCGGCATAAGACTCCCACATTGTTGGTTAGCTTATCATCTAATGCGGCTGCCATTTTCTTGTGTGTCACAGATTTATATAAGATTTAAGCTCACCAATAGGGATAGTTGGCTTCATCCATGAACTAGCAATGGTCTGTTTCGCAGCAGTAAAAATATGGGAGCAAAGATAGAAATCTGACTTGTTCCAGAACAATTTTGACTATAGGCAGTCCCCTGTATTACAAGCAAGATAAGTTCTGTAGGTTTGTTCTTAAGTTGATTTGTATGTAAGTTGGAACAGGTAATTTTTTTAAGTGTAACTCCAGACAAAGAAATTGTTTTTATGTTTTTTGGATAGCATAGGGAAGGGTTAAAGTGGTTGTAAACCCCCTGAGACATTTTTACATATAGGTAAGCCTATAATGAGGCTTACCCATATGTACTGAAAATATCTCCTAAACGTGCGCCACTTAGGAGATATTTACCTTGAAGTGTGCTGATGAGGTCATCGGCGCATGCGCAGTGAAGAAACGGCCCTCCATGCTGTTTCTTTTCCAGAATGTGCCATGGCTGACGGCGCATGTGCGAGAGTGACGTCACGCTGTTTATGCCAGTCACAGAGCCGAAGTCTGCAGCCCCAGAAGGAAGAATTGCGAAGATGGATGGTTCCACCAGCATGAACATTTCGGACATTACGGGGTTCATTTACAGGTAAGTGCCACATAATGGCATAATAGCCCATTATGCTTTTACTTTGCAGGGGAATAAAGCAGAAGTACAACCCATCAGGGTTTACTTCCTCTTTAACCACTTCAGCCTCAGAAGGGGGTAACCCTTCCTGACCAGAGCACTTTTTGCTTTACGGCACTGTGTCGCTTTAACTGACAATTGCACGGTTGTGTGACGTGGCACCCAAACAAAATTGAAGTTCTTTTTTTTGCACAAATAGAGCTTTCTTTTAGTGGTATTTGCTCACCTCTGCAGTTTTTATTTTTTTGCGCTAATTAAAAACTAATGCAACAATTAAAAAAAAAGCTATTATATTATTTTACTTTTAATAAAAATCCCCCAAAAAATATATATAAAAAAAATAATTTCTTTCTCAGTTTAGGCCAATATGTATTCTTTTACATATTCTTGGGAAAAAAATCGCAATAAGTGTATATTGATTGGTTTGCACCAAAATTATAGCGTTTACAAAATAGGGGATAGATTTATGGCATTTTTATTATTATCATTTTTTTATTAGTAATGGCGAAAATCTGCAATTTTTATCGTAACTGCAACATTATGGCGGACACATCAGACACTATTGACACTATTTTGGGACCATTGTCATTTATACAGCGATCAGTGCTATAAAAATGCACTGTTTACTGTGTAAATGACACTGGCAGGGAAGGGGTTAAACACTAGGGGGCGATCAAGGGGTTAAGTGTGTCCTAGGGAGAAATTTTAACTGTAGGGGGATTGTCTCACTAGGACATGACAGAGATCACTGCTCCCGATGACAGGGAGCAGTTGATATCTGCCATGTTGCTAGGCAGAACAGTGAAATGCCTTGTTTACATATGCATCTCCCCGTTCTGCCTCTCCATGACACGATCGCTGGACATCCGGGACATCGAGTCGACGAGACCCACATGCACGCTCACGGAGTATGCGGCAGCATGTGTGCGCACCCACTATGCCGCGATTTAAAGGTTACGAAAAGGTACACCCAATTGCGCAGCCGTGCCATTGTGCCGACATACATCGTCATGCGGTTGATACCCCTATAACATTTTTGTGTTGTCTGTGGTCCTGTTCGGAAGATTTCACCTCACTTTCTGTCCCTGTGATAATTGGATTTAGAAATGTTTGGGTTGTTGTGAAAACAAGGATTGGTGATAAACCTTCAGTGGAGACACCTTTTTACCATGATAATTCTGAAGCCTCGTACACACGACCGAAATACTCGACGGGCGAAACACATCGTTTTGCTTGTCGAGTTCCTTGTTAGGTTGTCGAGGATCTCGGCGAGCGAAATTTCCCCATTCACGTTAAGGAAAAAGAAGACATGCTCTCTTTTTGGCTCGACGAGATCCTCGACAGTTTCCTTGTCGAAAAGTGTACACACGACCGGTTTCCTCGGCAAAAAAAATCAAAACAGCAAGTTTCTTGTTGGTTTTTGCCAAGAAACTCGGTCGTGTGTACGAGGCCTTACAGGAGTGAATTTCCCTTCCTAGGGGTAGATTTCCTCTCACTTCCTGTTTTCTCCCGTTTGTAAGTATTTTGTTGTATGTAAGGCGGATGTATGTAACTCATGTGGAACGCCTGTAAAGCTCTGTGTCTGTTGATTTTGTAATAACTGCTTTTTATAGTACACTATTTACTTTTTTTTGTAAGGTGGGCAAACAATTCTTTCTTTTGGTGACATGGGGGGTTGATTTACTAAAACAGGGGAGTGCAAAATCTTCCAGGGTTTTTTTTTCAAAGTTTACCTGAACAAACTGAAGTTAAACGTGTATTGGCTACCATGCACATGCAGCTGCATCAGATTTCGCACTTTCCAGTATTAATAAATCAACTCCATTGTCTTACAACTATGGCATTTTCAATGTAGAGGAAAATAGATATAATTGAGACCAATGACACAATGCCATGCATTATTACTCCACCCCCTTGAAGTCTCCCACCTTGACCTTAATTTCTTTCTCAAACTTTTATACTTTTACTTATATGTATTTCCACTGTGCATTTACCTTTCTCCTTCATCTGATCAGCAGGACTTAAATCTCTATAATGTTTTATTTATGCCTGGCAACTATGAGTTTTTCTTTTGTAAGTAAATTTAATAACTGCAACACTATACATACCATGACCCTGACTGATAATTGTTGCATTAGGCTCTACGGCATGGGTGCTCAACTAGCTGGTGCACAACTTCAAGTCCCATCATGCCTTTGCCTTTGGGAGTCATGTTTGTAACTGTTAGTCCTCGTACACACGACCGAGGAACTCGTCGGGCGAGACACATCGTTTTCCTCGACGAGTTCCTTGTTAGGCTTGTCGAGGAACTCGACAAGCTTCCTTTGCGTACACGCGGTCAAGACCAAATCTCCTCGTTCTCAAACGCGGTGACGTAGAACACATACAACGGCAGGGGAAGTTCGATTCCACTGGCACAACCCTTGGGGCGGCTTTTGCTAATCTCATGTTACTGCGTGTTAAGTAAAAGTTTGGTAAGAGACAATTTGCACTTTTCAGACTGTTACAAACGCTACTTTCACCGAAGGTGCGCTCCCGTCTCATACTTTATTCTGAGCATGCGCGGGTTTCTTAGCATACACACGAACGTGTTTCTCGACGAAAACTAGCCGACGAGGAACACGGCGAGGAAATTGAGACTCCCGTCGAGGAAAAAGAGAACTCTTTTTTCCTCGATGAAAAACATACACACGACCGGTTTCCTCGGCAAAAAAGCTCTCCCACCAAGTTTCTTGATGGATTCTGTCGAGGAAAACGGTCGTGTGTACGAGACCCCAGAGGCTTGCAATGCCTCATAGGACTTGTAGTTCCGCAACACCTGGAGGGACACAGGTTGAGCACCCATGCTTTACGGCATATCATGGTAATCTTCTGTCTTTAAGTGCAATTCTTCTAATAAAATATTATAATTTAATTTAAAAAAAGAGGAAAAAATATTACATTAAAAGCTTGTTTTGTATTGGATGATATTTAGTTTACTAAAGCACTGTACATGATAAGAAACCACTTTTTCAAAATAGAATATTGTTTTCTTTCAAAATATTTTACAAAACATTCTTGGAAGCAATGTAATTTTAATTGAATTAATCCTACCTAGCCTGGATAGTTCATGTTTAGACCAGGAAAACAGATAATTTTCTAGTTTTTTTAACAAAGGTGGGTAATTGTGTAAATAAAGGGTCTCGGTGCAGGCTATTAATGTGATTCCTAGATATTTTATTGCGGTATCAGTCCATTCAAATTTTAATGATTGTTTAAGTAGCGAGACACTAGAGAGGGGGAGCGAGATATTAAGGGCCTGTGATTTAGTATAATTGACTTTAAGGCCTGCGACCTTAGAGAAGGTTTTTAGAACTTGACAGATGTTGGGAAGAGATATTAACGGAGATGTCACAAATAGGAGGATGTCATCCCCAAAAAACAAATTCAAATCCCAAGGGCAAAGAGGTGATTTAACAGGAGGCAATAAGTGAGTCACTCCCTCAAGAAAAAGTCTGGACCAGGAAATGTGAAGCCAAAGGCTTCTGGAAGTACACTGATAAAGCTGAAACCTGCCCTTTAATTGTTGTCAAGGCTAGTCTTTTATCTAAGCCTGACTGAAGAAAAGAGAGAATTTTCTCTACCAAATGTCTGGGAGAATGCCAACTTCTGACCTCTCACCACGCAATGTAAGTCTTCCAAACCCTGTGATAAACCTTCCTGGTGAACGCCTTTCTGGCAGTCACCCATGTAGTTACCAATGGTCCCGAGATACCACGATCTCCTAGCACCCTGGCTTCAATAGCCACGCCATCAAATTCAGCTAGCATACATTTGGGTGGAATATAGGCCCTTGAGACAGTAGATCGAGCCAGAGTGGAAGCGTCCAAGGCTTGCCTACTGCTAATCTCATTACGTCCAGGTACTAGGCCCTCCTGGTCCAGGCCGGAGCTACCAGAATGACTGATGTCATCTCCTCTCGGACCTTGTGCAAAAGATGTTGCATAAGAGGAATCAGGGGGGAATGCTTACATCAAAGAGAACTGAGTGCAGGGAACTACCAGAGCATCTATCCCGATCGCAAGTGGATCTCTTGCTCTGGATACAAACTGCTGAATCTTGCAGTTGAACCTGGATGCCATCAGGTCTACATCTGGTGTACCCCACCGCTGGCAAATCTGTATAAACACCTGTGGATGCAGAGACCATTCTCCTGGATGTATCTGTTGGCGGCTAAGATAATCCACCTTCCAGTTCTCTACCCCCGTAATGTGGACAGCAGATAGGACTGGCACATGCCTTTCTGCCCAGAATAACACATGACTGACCTCCAGACCTCCATGTAGGTCAAACGACTCTTGGTGCCTCCCTGAAGATTGACATCGCCGTGGCATTGTCAGTTTGCACTCAAAACATTAAAATAATGCTTCAGGTAAAACACATTATTTACAAATGATATAAAGATATTTATTTTAAATAAATATAAAGAAAGGAAACAGAAGCACAAGTATTTAGAACAACAAAATTAATAAAATTAAGGTAGAGGATAATAGAATTATAATTAGGATCATTTAGTACAGTGCTCATCAACCTTGTCCTGCAGGGCCCACTAACAGGCCAGGTTTGCAAGATAACTGAAATACATCACAGCTGATATCATTTGCTGCTCAGTGATTGCAGTATTCTAGACTGCATCTCCCCAAGGTAATACATAAAACCTGGCCTGTTAGTGGGCCCTGCAGGACAGGGTTGATGACCACTGATTTAGGAGTTAGGGCACACTTACACGTTTGGATTGCTGCAAAACAAGCACATTTCTATGTACTCCCACAATAGACCTTCTCTATATGCAGTGCATTGCAGTGCCATTCGTTGTAAAAGGCACCCCAACGTCCTGTAAGTTAGAGTGAAATGTACAATGCACCATAACACACATACTGCATGGGAGATACTTTACTAAACTGGAGCAGATATAATCTAGAGCATAAGAACCAAGCTTCTACCTTTAGCTTGATCCGTTAAAGGCTAAGTTCACCTTTAGTAACATTTTACATGTTACACCTATATTTAGGGTGTAAAATGTAACCTGTTACTAGGCAGATAAGCCAAGGTCAGGGCAGGTAGCAGACAAACGCAGGTCAGAAGCAAGAGGGGTCAGGATCAGAGGTCAAACACAGGAATCAGGAATCAAACACACAGAAGCTGCAGACCAAATAGCAATGAGCCCAAACTGTAGCCTGTTTAAATAGCTTGTTTGGCGCAAGCATTAATGACAGGTGTGTGCATAAATGCGTGAGTGCCCATGCACGCTCACACTTGCTCACGCCTATGCCCACATTCATGCACATCTGCCCAGCCAGTTGGCAGGCTGCGCATGCACATATGTATGCTCCGGGAAACTTTATCTGCGCTATGGGCATGCCTTTTCTGACACATGTGTACCATTAAGCCTGCAACAGTTTACACTTCAGCTACCTAGGGGTATGCAAAACATGTGTTGGGATTAGCAAAGGGTAGTTATGCCTACAAACTTAGGTTGTCATGTTTTACTGTAGTGTACTAGGGTTGTGTTTTATTGCCAGTTTGGCAAGGACAACATGCAGATCATTAAACTACCTGACTCCTCCCACAGGATCCAGTTTCCAATCCCATGTAAACTAAACGCTGCAAAAAAAAAAACAGGGACTAAATTAGCTTTCCCTACAGTCAAAGTTCTATATATATTACCGTTTCATGGATTTACTATATTGGTAAACACTTACGCACAAATAGTAAAGAATAACATCAAAAAAAGATTTAAAAAAATAAATGGGTCTGTCCAATTCCTTTTAGCAAAGATGTGCATGATGATGGTGCTAGTCATGCCCCATCAATCTAATCTGGATTCCTTATCACTAAAATTAATTTACAACTAATACAGGAGGTCATATGGACAAGTGTATATGATGTAACAAGTACTGTGTGTGTTAAATGAAGAAAACCCTTTCTACAAAATATATTGTATTTGAAATGTTTGGAAGCTATGTCTAATATTGTAAACAACTATATGAGAATGTCCGACGTTCATCCCAGCTGTTCTCATTTCTCCATTACAGCTCCTGACCATGCTAATTTTTTTCCTGGAACATCATTAAGGTTCAAAGACAGGGCAATAATAAATGACCTTTGTAGAGATCTCCAAGCTACGGATGGTGTAAACAAGGAAAGGAACATGGTTGGTCAAGAAAAAAATGGTAAATACCATGTATTGAAATGTGAACCATAATTCCGGTCTCTATTCGTCTGAAATATATCAAAAATTTGTTGGGACAAGACGCTACCTTACAGCACATATGTTTGTGTTACTCTATCTGGGAGAAATAGCAAGGTCATTTTGGTTACCTCTTGTATCCCCTGCTAATCCTCATCACTAATCCCGCCAATGTCACCCTTCCAGTTGGACGTTTAAGCATTGGACACAGTAAAGGCTTCCAGCTAATTTAAAATAGAGTCAAGTATTTCCAACAAACTATTCAGGAGGTGATGCCAACAAATAGTTTAACGCAGAGCTGTTAGAGAAAAGTAACAAGGCCATTTGGTAATTGTGCGTGGAATACACGGTGTTGTAAATAAATGAAGTAAAAGTTATTAATAAAGACAAGCTCTTACTTAAAGCGAAGGTTCACCCTCAAAATGAACTTTTTAGCTAACCTATCTCCAGCCTTAATAAAGGCTTGTAGCGTTGTCATTTTTTAAAAAATGTGTACACTTACCCGTCTTCTTCCTTGCGGGGAGTGGGCGTGTCGCTCCTTTTCCCCGACGGGGAGCTCTGCGCAATGTCCCCTGGGAGTGAGTGTTGATCCTCCCAGGAGTCGCTCTGTGCTCGAGGCATAGATGATTGACGTGCGGGTAAAGCGCGTCACGCCTTCCGAAAATATCCGAGGGGGACTCGGCTCTTTATGGCGCTATACGGCGCCTGCGCCTGCCACGCAGGCGCCGTAAAGTGCCGAGTCCCATCTCGGATATTTTCGGAAGGCGTGACGCGCTTTACCCACACGTCATTCATCTATGCCTCGTCTTAGGAACGCCTACCCCCCAGGGGAGTGAGAACCTGGAAGCCGGGTGAAAAGAACGAAAAAAAACGTAAGTACAGCGGAAAAAAAAAATCCAGCATACTGTTGATGTCAGCAGTATGCTGGAAGTAACAGTATATAGATGTTTTAGGGTGAACCCCCGCTTTAAGGCCACAAAAGTCATAGGGGTTGATATACTAAAGGCAAATCCACTTTGAACTACAAGTGCATTTGGAAGTGCAGACATTTTTTGATCTGAGGGGAAGATCTGAAATGAGGGGAAGCTCTGCTGATTTTATCATCCAATCATGTGCAAGCTAAAATGCTGTTTTCATTTTCCTTGCATGTCCCCCTCAGATCTACATTGACTACACTACCAAGTGCACTTGCAGTGCAAAGTGGATTTGCCTTTAGTAAATGAACCCCATAGAGTAAATAAAAGTTCACAGTGTAAAGTCAGGCAGACATAGATTGAAATTCATCCGGTTCAGCAGGAACCAGCCAAATTTTTATCCATGTATGGGCAGGGTGCAGGCCACCCTGTCAATTTTTCCCCGCTTGATCAGTATCACCAGCTATAACCAGCAACACTGATCAGTGCATTTTGACAGTGGAGAAGTCACCTCGAAAGGTCAAAATACAACAGCTCAGCGGGGAAGATGTAACCATCCACAATGAATGTGTGGATGGGGGAATCAAGTCTTTTTTATTTGTCAACCTATTGGCTGAACAAAAAACAAAATGACTTATTTATGGGCTGTCTAAGGATGAAAGAAATACTTACCTCTCAAAATGTAGACAACCTAAAACATAACGTGTGTTACTGGGTAGATCACAAGGTAAAATAAAGGAAAAATGCTACTATTGGCATAGCACAGGCCAGCTATGAAGGAATACAGCACATCGTGAACCTCCACTAGCAGGGTCTGCAAAAAAAACTTCTATTTGAATCCTGTTGCAAATGGCTTGTTGTTAACAGTCTAGAAACAAAACACATAGGTGAGTCTGTTTTTTTTTTTAACCTGAAACTGAACTTTCAGAGCCAAACTTTATACATACATGTCCTGCTGATCCTTGGCGAACCCTTCCAGGCAGCTGAAATGTTACCCATACAAGTAGTGCTAATGATTTTTTGACTATGATCTGATACATAAAGTACTGTATATACAACGTGTATTAATTAAATGGTAATGATGGTATTATTTCACATTAATGTATTTTCTTATGTTAACATTATGTTTATTTCATTTATTAATACTTCCTTCAATGTTCTTCTAATGTGGACCATTGGTTCCTAAAACATTGGTACACCCTATTGGGTGAAAATAAATATACAGTATTATTCATCCATAATTATTTGTCTATAAAAACTCTGCAATACTTCAATGTATAAAAAAATACTAACCAGGTAGACACAAAACACACCTATCTTACAAGAAGGTGAATAAAACACATCAGACCATCTAAAAGATTTATGCAATATCTATATCCTATTTAATCTCTGACGAATTGTAGTTTCTTTCTATTAAACAATATGTTGGTTGTCAGATTATGAAACTTTAATTTATGAAAAACATGGATGAATTTAGGATAGTTAAAGTGATTGTAAATAGGGTTGAGCGAACCCGAACTGTAAATGGCTTTTGGGTTTTTGGTACCCGGACCTGAACCCGAACAATTTGCTGTAAGTTCGGGTTCGGTGTTCGGCAATGTAATGGCGCGCTGCAGGGCAGCCAATCACCAATTGTTTTACTCGTATGACCTAGAAGCCATCACAGCCATGCCTACTAATGGCATGGCTGTGATTGGCCAGTGCAGCATGTGACCCAGCATGTGACCCAGTCTCTAGAGACACATAGCACAGCTCATCACTCTGCTTTAGATAGGGTAGGGAAAGGCTGCTGCTGCTCTTCTGAGGCAGAGAATTAGATAGGAGTCAGACTGTCCTGCTTCAGAAATCAAATTACACCAGCACTGCATATGTTCCTGTGAGATACTCTGCATTAGATACTTTAGGGAAAGGTTCCTGATTTTGCTTATAGGGAGAGAAATATATAGGAGTCAGTCCTGCTTCAGAAATCATATTACACCAGCACTGCATATGTTACTGTGAGATACACCCTTTACATACTTTTCTTCTATTGTGCTATTCAAAAAACATCCAATTTAGGGCAAAAAAAAATAAAAAATTTGCAGTGTTTCCACCATATCTGTACGTGTGAGATACACCCTTTATATACTTTTCTTCTATTGTGCTATTCAAAATACATCCATTTAGGGAAAAACTATTTTTTTGCAGTGTTTCCTCCAGTGTTTGCAGTGTTTCCTCCATATCTGTAGGTGTGAGATAAACACTTTAGCTAGTGTTCTTCTATTGTTCTATTAAAAAAACACCCATTTAGGACAAAAATATATATTTTGCAGTGTTTCCTCCAGTGTTTTCAGTGTTTCCTCCAGTGTTTGCAGTGTTTCCTCCATATCTGTACGTGTGAGATAAACACTTTAGATACTGTTCTTCTATTTTGCTATTCAAAAAACACCCATTTAGGGCAAAAAATATATATTTTGCAGTGTTTTTTTTATTTTTATATGTTATTTTAAGTTATTTCCCTATCCGCTTTTATTTGCAGAGTACTTTCCATGCTCTTACCAACATGTTGCTGCCCTCTAGCCCTTTCCATTAGTTTTTTAGAGACATTTTAGTACTGAAAAGTTTGGGTCCCCATTGACTTCAATGGGGTTCGGGGTCAAGTTCGGGTCCCGAACCCAGACTTTTTTCCGAAGTTTGGCCAAACCCGTCGAACCCGAACATCCAGGTGTCCGCTCAACTCTAATTGTAAAGTCTTGTTTTTTTTCGATAAAAATAACAAACATGTTATACTTACCTGCTCTGTGTAATGGTGTTGCACAAAGCTTGCCGGATCCTCCTCTTCTTGGGTCCCTCTTTGCTGCTCCTGACCCCTCCCTTCTGTTGAGTGCCCCCACAGCAAGCAGCTTGCTATGGGGACATTCGAGCCGAGTCACAGCTCCCTATGTCCATTCAGACACGGAGCCCTGCCCCAGCCTTGACCCCTTTCTCTCCTGATTGTCACTGCTGCTGTGTCTCAGCCAATCTGGTGGGAGAGTCTCGGGCAGCCGAGACATTCATGGACATCGCTGGACAGAGAGGGGGCGCTGCTAAGTATTGGGGGATATTGGGGAGGCTGTTGCTCACAAAGGGCTTTTTATCTTAATGCACATAATTCAATTACAACTCCTTGAAGCATAATGAGATTGATTTATTAAAAGTCTGGCACAGCTTTGCATAGAAACCAATCAGCTTCCAGGTTTTTTTGTGAAAGCTTAATTGAACAAGCTGAAAGGGGTTGTAAAAGTTTGTGTTTTTTCACCCTAATGTATCATATGCATTAAGGTGAAAAAACAACTTACTGTCACAGGCCCCCCAGCCCCCCGTTTTACTTACCTGAGCCCGTTCACCTGTTGTGCGCATCCCCCATAAGTCCTCTTCTCCACAGAGTCTCAGTGTTGATTGGATAGATTGATAGCAGCGCAGCTGTCACGTACCTGGTGGGTGAGCCTGACGTGTGGAGGAAGGCCTCTCGTATGGCTCCGGCTCCAGAAATTAAAAGAAATTAAAAATAAACCTTTACAATCCCTTGAAGTTAGAAGTTGATTGGCTACCATGTACAGCTGCACCAGATTTTACACTCTCCAGTTTTAGTAAATCAACCCCAATATGTTACTCCAGCACATCTATCAACCCTCCCCTCAGCCCCTCTGATTGAGTGTAATTAGATCTGGAACAACTTCTTTATTGATAACAAAAAGCTGTTGCATTTGAAAGCTTCAGCTATCTATTGAAATTAAAACCACCACGGATACAGAGAGTAATTTTTTCTGAGAGCCAGTGACTTTTGCAAAGATCACATTGGACTTTATTGCAAGCAACCAGGACTCTGCATGGAACCAAAGTCCAGGTGAATCTGGAACTTTACTTATGAAATAAACATTTTCAAATATGATTCACAGCTGCCTTTTCACAATGTACACTAAGGCCCCATGCACACGAGACGCTGGTAAACGTGTGTTCAGAGGCATTTGGACAGCTTTTTCAACTGCCCCTGAACACATTCAATGTTATCCTATGTGTCCATGCACACAGTCACGTTTTTCTGCGTTTTTCAGCAGTTGCGTTTATGCTCGTTTTTTCAAAAGCAAAAAAATGAGTTCAGACGCAAAAGTTTTCGCGTTTCAGACGTGAAACGCGGCAAAACGCAGCTAAACATGCCAAAACACGGTACCGGCGTTTTGCCGCGATTTCGTTTATAGGCGTTTTTAAAGGTGACCTATTTTTTTACATTAGAAATCTCAAAAATGATGGCAAATGATGAAAAACTATTAACAAAACATAAAAAAACTGTAATTGCTTGCATTGCATTGTGGACAATCCACAACTTGTGGCAGGTGACGTTGCCAGGTGACGTGGCCAGTGGACAATCCACAACTTGTGGTAGGTGACGTGGCCAGGTGATGTGGCAGGTGACGTGGCCAGGTCACGTGGCCAGTGGACAATCCACAACTTGTGGCAGGTGACATTGCCAGGTGACGTGGCAGGTGACGTGGCCAGGTCATGTGGCAAATGGACAATCCACAACTTGTGGCAGGTGACATGGCCAGGAGACATGGCAAGTGGACAATCCACAACTTGTGGTAGGTGACGTTGCCAGGTGATGTGGCAGGTGACGTGGCCAGGTCACGTGGCCAGTGGACAATCCACAACTTGTGGCATGTGATATGGCCAGGTGACATGGCAGGTGACGTGGCCAGGTCATGTGGCAAATGGACAATCCACAACTTGTGGCAGGTGATGTGGCCAGGTGACGTGGCCAGGTGACATGACCTGGTGACAAGTAGACAATCCACAACTTGTGGCAGGTGACGTGGCAAGTAACGTGGCCAGGTGATGTGGCAAGTGAACAATCCACAACTTGTGGCAGGTGACGTGGCCAGGTGACGTGGCCAGTGGACAATCCACAACTTGTGGCCAGGTGACGTGCTAGGTGATGTGAACAGGTGACGTGGCAGGTGACATGGCCAGGTGACATGGCAAGTGGACAAACTGCAACTTGTGGCAGGTGATGTGGCCAGATGACATTGCCAGGTGATGTGGCCAGTGGACAATCCACAACTTGTGGCCAGGTGACGTGGCCAGGTGACGTGGCAAGTGGACAATCCACAACTTGTGGGCAGGTGACATGGCCAGGTGACGTGGCCAGGTGACATGGCCAGGTGACGTGGCTAGGTGATGTGGCCAGGTGATGTGGCCAGTGGACAATCCACAACTTGTGGCAGGTGACATGGCCAGGTGACATAGCAGGTGACGTGGCCAGGTGATGTATCAAGTGTACAATCCACAACTTGTGGCAGGTGACGTGGCCAGGTGACATGGCAGGTGATGTGGCCAGGTGACATGGCCTGGTGACGTGGCAAGTGGACAATCCACAACTTGTGGCAGGTGACATGGCCAGGTGACGTGGCCAGGTGACATGGCCAGGTGACGTGGCTAGGTGATGTGGCCAGTGGACAATCCACAACTTGTGGCAGGTGACATGGCCAGGTGACATAGCAGGTGACGTGGCCAGGTGATGTATCAAGTGTACAATCCACAACTTGTGGCAGGTGACGTGGCCAGGTGACATGGAAGGTGATGTGGCCAGGTGACATGGCCTGGTGACGTGGCAAGTGGACAATCCACAACTTGTGGCAGGTGACGTGGCAAGTGACATGGCAAGTGACGTGCCAGGTGATGTGGCAAGTAATCAATCCACAACTTGTGTCAGGTGTCGTGGTCAGGTGACGTGGCCAGTGGACAATCCATAACTTGTGGCAGGTGACGTGGCCAGGTGACGTGGCCAGGTGACGTGACAGGTGACGTGGCCAGGTGACGTGACAGGTGACGTGGCCAGGTGACATGGCAAGTGGACAATCCACAACTTGTGGCAGGTGACTTTGCCAGGTGACGTGGCCAGTGGACAACCCACAACTTGTGGCAGGTGGCGTGGCCAGGTGACGTGGCAGATGACGTGGCAAGTGGACAATTCACAACTTGTGGCAGGTGATGTGGCAAGTGGACAATCTGCAGCTTGTGGCAGGTGATGTGGCAAGTGACACGGTAAATACAAGTGCACTGCTGCTCTCTCAGTTGCTACTCACTCTGGTCTCACAAAATGGCTACATTGGTTAAATAATACTGTTTTTTGAGCTTAGGGGGGGTCTTATGTTGTTTCTTAACTAAACGCTTATAAACGCAAGTGCGGTAAAACGCGGCAAAACGGGCGGTTTTTGTGTTGAGTTTGCATCTGCGTCTCGTGTGCATGGGGCCAAAGCTGTGCACATGCAGCTCAGAGTATGATTTCAACATCCACTGAGATAACTGAACTCCTGCGCATCAGCTCAGCCTGGCCAATTAAGATGGCCAAGATCCCAACTCAGAAGAAGACCAGACAAAGATGTCAGCGGCTGGTGAGGGAGCTCATGATGAACACTGCAAAATTGAAGCTTTAGGTATTTTTTATTTTTAATCCTTTTTATTTTACTGTTGTTTATGTCTGTTTTATAAAAAAAAAAATCTGTAAACATTTTCTTTATTCCAATTAAAATGATATTCAAGTTATTAAGCTGAATCTCTGAATGCTCTAATTAGAAATGAAAGAAGATTGTTTCTGCAAGGAGCTACCATAGTGTAAACTCTGCTATATTCCTTTCTGGGTGTGATAGAGACATTTCCTTGGAGGTCCGACTTGCAATATCAGATGCTGTGAAAGATGTGTGTTTCTGGTGGCAGCTAGAGTGCGTGTGTAAAAGGTTAACTGCTCAGTTAATACTCCCCAGTGACAATCACTCTTAGCATGCTGGTTCTTGGATTTCTGCCCCAGAGCAGGATAATCTCTGCACAGGCTGAGAGTGTGCCCCTTTGAGTTTTTAAACAAAGATTCTACCTGGAATTTCAATGCACCTTAAGGGTCATGTTTTTCAATAGTGCTGGACCCTACCACTCACATGAATGTGCTAATCTCCTGTGATTAAGACGCTCACTCCAGGATATTCCTTTCATTTTGAGGATTTCCAGATTAGCCCCATTTGTTAATTAGTTTGAAATGTCAGTTACAATTTTCCTCAAAATTACTAACTAATTCTGTTGATCTGAAGTACAATGCAACCACCATCACAAACATAACTTAACCAAAATGCTGGACTCACACAGTATTAAAACATATCACTTATCCCTGTACAAACTATTTTGGAATTATTTAAAAAAAAAAATTAAAAATTAAAATAAACTTGAATAACATTATAAAGCCCCGTACACACGGTCGGACTTTTGCCCAACCAACTTCAAAATCCGGCACTTTTCGTATTTGTCCGACCGTGTGTACGTTCCATCGGACCAACTTTTTTGGCTTTCATCGGACAAAAAGTTGGGTCTGCGAACGGACCAACTTTCTGGCAACAAAAGTCCGATGGTGCCTTGTCCGACCGTGTGTACAGCAAACCATCGGACTTTTGGACAAAGTACAAATGCGCATGCTCAGAACCAATGTTAAACTCAACCAACAATAGCAGAAGTTAACCAAAGAGTGGCGGTAAAGAGCAAGTAAAACCACGTGATGTTGGGAAAGTGTTAGAAAAGTTTGCAGAAAAGTCCGAGCGTGTGTATGCTATGGGTGTGATCGGACAAATCAATTAAGACAAAAATCCAAGGGAAATTTTGTTGGATGTCCGACCGTGTGTACGAACCTTTAGAAAGAGATGTGAAATTAACTTGTGACGACCCACTCATCATCAGTTTTAAAGTATTTCATGCCTACCTAATGTGTACCTGTGTCAATTTGGGGTGAGTGGAGTTAAGCTTATGCTATTTATAAAGTTCATTGCATTCCAGGAAAAAGACACCTGTTTGAGAAACCATTTATTTGCAGTTGTAGCACCCTGGCCTTAATCAGGGCTGCTAATAAATCTAGTTGTGCTAGGTGGTAACTAGCCTGGCTAACTACTAGGTTGATCCACTGATTGCTGTCATAAGTTTGTGTTTTGTGTAGTCTCTCTCTTCTGCCAATAGGTGGCACTGTTGCTTTTGGCATTAGAATGATGGATTACCATGCATTCGGGTAATGGGTAACTAGGTCATCTCAGCCAATCAGCAGGAGTTTTTTTTAACCCCCATGTATGCTGAGATAGGCTATTTATTTGGGAGGAGTCAGGTGAGGCTGCGGCCGTTGAGAAGCTCCTGGTTGCTAAGCCTGAAGACTGAGGCCTTGTACAGACGACGGAACCGTTTTCATCGGACATGTCTGCTGGGAGGTTTTGGTCTGATGTGTATACACACCATCAGACTAAAATCCCCGCGGACAGAGAACGCGGTGACGTAGACAACACCGACGTTCTCTGACACGGAAGGTCAATGCTTCCACGCATGCGTCGAATCAATTCGACACATGCGCGGGATTTCGGGCCAGCGGACATGTCCGATGAGTTGTACTAACCATCGGACATGTCCGACAGACAGGCTTCCAGCAGACAAGTTTCTAAGAAACTTTTGTCCGCTGGAAACCTGTCCGCTAGGCCGGAAAACTGTCCGGTAGGCCCTACACACGGTCGGACATGTCCGCGGAAACTGGTCCGACGGACCAGTTTCAGCGGACATGTTCGGTCGTGTGTACAAGGCCTGAGGCCTATACAGGGGGCATGCTGGCTGCTAGGTGCACTTAAGGCCTATCCAGCAGTTCGGGGGTTCCGCAACGGAGGAACAGCCAGGGCTAAGCCCGAAGCCTGGGACGGAACTGCATGTGTTAGAGACTCGGCCTGAGGGGAACCTGATCGTTGTCGGCAGAAAAGGAGAAGCAGTTGACACAAAGGGACAACCACCCCTGTCACTGGATGCAAGTTTGGAAGGGATGAAGTTCTGAATGAGTATCAGAGCGGATGCTTCACTAGCAGTGACAGGGACAGTGAAGTAGTGGGAAAGCTTCAGTAGAGACTCATCCAAGAAGGCAGCGGGTAGCTGTGAGTAAAGCTTGAAAGAGTTTGGTGGGTAGCTGCAGGGGCGGACTGACCATTTTGAGCATTAGGGAACTGCCCGAGGGCTCCATGCCAGGTTCAGTAAAATCTAATCATAATCTTCTATTGCCCCGGGGGCCCCATGAGTTGTCAGTCCGCCCCTGGGTAGCTGTAAGTAAAGCTTGAAGATAAAGCACAGAGGTTAGCTGTGGGTGAAGTTCTGGAATCCAGCAGGTGGCTGAGAGTTCAAGAAGTCTAGTGAAAGATGGCAAGCTGAGCTTAAGGATCTACAGTGGGATACTGTGAGTTAGGCTGGAAGATCTACAGTGGGATACTGTGAGCGAATTGGTTGCCATAGGAGACAGTGGTTGCTGCAAGATACAGATTTCTGCACTCAGCTTAAAGGCCCTTGTTCTGTATTGCTGTCTGCCTAGTTCTATTTTTGTCTGCAGAGTTTGCCTTAATTGCTATTTCATTTGCCTAAGGATGTCCTGTGCCCTAAACCCTCTCTCCCCACTGTTGCTGTTAAGAGAAATAACTCTCTTTTCACCTTGCACCACACCCACTCCCATATCACAAATATTAATTGTTTTTTAAGGTCCTTTTAATGTGTATGTATAGCCAAAATTTGTATTAAATCTTTGGAGTAGAGAATAATAAAACCCCCCGCCAACTACTGTATTTATTACAGTCTGTGTCCTTGTTAGGTAGATCTACCTATTTATTTGTTCTGGTGACCACCTTGAAAAAGACAGAAAGTACCGTATTTATCGGCGTATACCGCGCACTTTTTTGCCCTGAAAATCAGGGCAAAATCGTGGGTGCGCGATATACGCCG
Organism: Rana temporaria; assembly: GCF_905171775.1. Classification (NCBI taxonomy): domain Eukaryota; kingdom Metazoa; phylum Chordata; class Amphibia; order Anura; family Ranidae; genus Rana; species Rana temporaria. The sequence continues at coordinate 295,121,906 of NC_053492.1, forward strand.
ATACCCGCTTCCCGCGCTGTGTTTGAACCACTGCGCCGGCATATACCGAGCGTAGTACACTTGGGTATATTCGGGCAGGCTCGGCTCCTCTCCCGGTCACGTCCTGTGCGTCCTGTACGTCCTTTACGCGAGAGGAGCCGAGCCTGCCCGACTATAACCGCGTGTACTGTGCTCGGTATATGCCAGCGACGTGGTTCAAACACATCGCGCGAAGCGGGGAGGACACCACGATGGCCGCAGAATGACGCCGGACCGAACGAGGCTGCCGATGGACGCGATGGACGACGGGCAGGACACAATGGACGACGGGCAAGACACCGACGAGGGGCATCCAAACTAAGTATTTTTTTTTTCAGGAATTTTCCTTCAAGTTCGGGGGTGCGCGCTATACGCCGGGGCGTGTTATAGCCAGATAAATACGGTAATAGGATATCCCAAATTTTACAGTTATCAGCAGAACAGGAGGTGAGGGAAATTCTTCCAATGAGGACATTCATTTTGGTGACGGCTGTCTAAAACAGTGTCTCTCAGTCAAAGCACCCTTTAAAATGATCTCAAAGCACCCCAATCTAAAATGTAAAAAACAAAGCTTACAGTTTTTTTCATAATGCAGCAACATCTACACATGCAGGACACCCAATACTAGCAGTGATTATTTCATACAAAGCAAATACACCTTTGTACACAGTACACCAGTACTAACAAGTATTCCAGTGCTTCTCTTCTCCCTTGGCTTCTCTCTCTCATACAGCTAACTTGACCCAATGTTGATGGAATGAGGCAGGCGAGGGGCAAACAAGAACATCCTTAGTCATCTGATGTCCTCCTTATCAACTTATGACATCATTGATTGTTAGGAAGCTGGCAGTTGGCCTGTGCAGTACCCAAGATTGTAATGGTACACTGCAGAGGATGCGGGATGGAGACAGGGGTTGTTGGTGGCACCGCAGAGGGGGGTGGAGGCAGGGGACGATGGAGGCAGGGGGTGATTGGAGGCAGGGGGCCTGGGGAGATTGGAGGCAGAGGGGGATTAGAGGCAGAGGGAGATTGGAGGCAGGGGGAGATTGTGGCACCTCAGAGGGGGATGAAGGCAAGGGGTGTTGGTGGCAGAGGGGGATGGAGGCAGGGAGAGATTGGTGGCAGAGGGGGATGGAGGCAGGGGGTGATGTGACTAAATAATTTGCCCTTATTATATCGAAAATAAAAAAAATTAGTTTTACCTTAATATCTACCTTAAATCACATTGCTATTTGCCTGGCGTACTTGTTTGTAGCCTAAATACTGAAATGTGCACCTAAAAAAGTAATTTAGTAACTTTTGTGAAATGCAAGTAAAAACGTGGCTGCGCCAGTAAATTTCGGGTGTCGTGCCAGTAAATTTCAATCTGGTAGGTTGGCAACACTGCCTTCCTGGACTCTATGGTTGCCTCAGCTCTTGGTCCTCTACTGACCCACAGATGTCCCAACTCTCCCAGTCCCACAGGTAAGGGAATCTCTCTAATACTGTATGGAGTCTTGTCTCCCCAGTAGGTCACCTCTCTAGGCTGGAGCACACCTCTATCCTCACGCACCAGCTGTGTATGAATGGACTGAATGGAAACTTTTAACAAAAAACAAAGGTGCGATCTTGAAAACATTTAAAAGTTTCAAATGGTTGGCTCTTCCTTTTCAACTCATTTTTTTCCCATTTCACCTATCTATCTATGAAAGTGGGTACATTTTGCCATTTCTGTTGTTTCATTTTGCAGTTTGAGTTTCCACCATTTTATAACCTTTAACCTGTGTTTTATTGGACTATGCCACACTTACAAAGCAAGGACATTTGAGAAAATCTGTTATATATCTATATTTGACAATATAAAAGTGGCTAACATAAGTACAATACTATACAATACAAATCGTCATGCTTTCGACGTGAACGTAAATTACGGCCAGCCCCATTCACGGACGAGTTACGCAAACGACATCAAATTTGAAAAATTCGATGCGGTTCCGACGTCCATACTTAACATTGGCTGCGCCATGTTTTTAGTGGTTTATCTGTATGCCTGAAAACCCCCTACGTAAACGGCGTATCTTTACTGCGACGGCCGGGCGTACGTTTGTGAATAGGCGTATCTAGCTGATTTACATATTCTAGGCGTAAATCAGCGTACACGCCCCTAGCGGCCAGCGTAAATATGCAGTTAAGATACAATGGCGTAGGAGACTTACGCCGGCCGTATCTTAGCAACATTTAAGCGTATCTCAGTTTGAGCATACGCTTAAAGTTGCGACGGCGCGGATTCGGACTTACGACGGCGTATCTACTGATACGCCCGTCATAAGTCTTTATGAATCTGGCCCTATGATTTCATAAATAACTGATAAAATACTATATAAATACGTTTTGAAAAATGCGCAAACTAAGAAGTAATTGGATTTTGACCACCAAGTTCTTATAGGTAGAGCCTAATATGTTATACTATATTAAATGCATCTGTGCAGGGGAAGCGAGGTAAGGTTGGCAAGAGGGGAGGGGTTGCATGTCTTTGTTTGCAATGAAGCTGCATAACTATTATTTGCTGTGTGCTTTAAGATTACAATAAAATAAAATAAGAAATGAAAAGGAGAATGGTAGATGCCAGTACTGGTTAGTTACGAGATGGCGAAACTTTTTACTTTTAAGAGTGTTTAGCTCTACATTGTACCTCTGAGTAATATTCTCATAGGTCTTGTTCCTAGTAAATTATGCAATTAATCTGTGCAGCAACTTCTACTATTAATATCAGCTGAAAGCGCTTTGAAGGTGGTTGTATAATGATGCCATGCTTAGATGATATTTTAATGAGTATTCAGGAGACCTCATACTGCCATAACCCTTTCACTTTCTAGTGTGAATTCCTTTGAAACTTCAGAATCCCTTTAAACATTTCTAAGCAGGATGGTGATACATGGCAATTCCAATGTGATTGTAAAACAGAAGTTTATAAGACATGCCGGCATATGGTTTCTTTAATTGCTAATGATTTATTCTGTCTTTCTATTTTTAGGAGTGGTTGATGAAAAAATGGGTCATATATAGCACATTAAATGTAAGGCAATGTGGGACACTCTGAAACATTAGTATATATATTTTTATATATATACTATACACTAAACATACACTATATTACAAAAAGTATTGGGACGCCTGCCTTACACACATTGGGGCGGATTCAGGTAGATCGGCGCATTTTTAGGCGGGCGTAGCGCATCTCATATGCGCTACGCCAACGTAAAGCAGAGAGCCAAGCACCGAATTCACAATGCAAATGCTCACAACGTTGCGCCGGCGTAACGTAATTTAGTCGGTGTAAGCCCGCCTAATTCAAAGTAGCTGGAAGGTGGGCGTGATCCATTTAAATGAAGCGTGACCCCATGCAAATGATGGGCCGAACGAATGGCGCATGTGCCGTACCGTGGACGCATCCCAGTGCGCATGCCCAGAATCACGTCTAAAATACTCCATAAGATACGTCGAATCACTGCCTACGACGTGACGTAACCTACGCCCAGCCCTATTCATGTACTACTATGTAAACAACGTAAAATCCGACAGCTGTTCCCTGGTCCATACCTTAACATGACTTAAACCTGCTTTATGAGGCTTAACTTTACGCCGGACGTTCGACTTACGTAAACCACGTATATGAATGCGCCGGGCGCAAGTACGTTCGTGAATCTGAGTATCTCCCTCATTTGCATATTCGATTCGTAAATCAATGGAAGCGCCCCTTGCGGCCAGCGTAAATATGCGCCCACGATACGACGGCGTAGGAAACTTACGTCGGTCAGATGAAGCCTAATTTCAGGCGTATCTAGTTCTATGGGCACGGCGCATTGATAGGACGGCGCACATTGACACTTACGCCAGCGTAAGTGCTACGTGAATCCGGGCCATTAACTTTAATGGCATCCTAGACTAGTCTTAGTCCGTAGGGTTCAATATTGTGTTGGCCCACCCTTTACTGCTATAACAGCTTTAACTGTTCTGGGATGGCTGTCCACAAGGTTTAAGAATGTGTCTATGGGAATGTTTGGCCATTCTTCCAGAATCGCATTTGTGAATGTCAGGCACTGAGTAGAAGGCTTGGCTTACAGTCTCCACTCTAATTCATCCCAAAGGTGTTCTGTCTAATTTAGGTCAGGACTCTGTGCAGGCCAGTGAAGTTCCTCTACCCCAAACTCGCTAATCAATGTCTTTATGGACCTTGGAAAATAAAAGAGACAAAAAAATAACAATAAGTATTTATATAAAATAATAGTGGGTTTGTGGGTTTGTGTTTAGGACTGCCTCATACACATGATGAAAATATCGGGCAAATGTGTTGTAAGACAGAATACAACTTCCTGCGATTATGTAATGTATTGTATTTTTACGTATTCTTTAGTTTCTAAGCATGTGTGGTCTTGTTCACAAATACTGTACTGATTAAACGATTACGAAACAAACAAATTGTTTGTTCTGTTATTATACTTGAAACATGTTCATGCTTGTCTCTTCGGATAATTTTGCCTGAACTGTCATGATCGGCTCTCAAAACCTGTGTACTAATGATCAGAATATCGGATGAACACTCCCAAAGCAGTATTTCATCCGATTTTCTCACCGTGTGTACTAGGCATAATGCATACTAGCCATAAGATAGATGCTCAAATATTTGTGTGCTCTCTGATGCCTTGTACACACGAGCGGAATTTCCAACTGAAAAACTAAGACGGAAGCTTTTCATCGGATATTCCGTCCATGTGTATGCCCCATCAGACTTTTTCCGTCGGAAATTCAGACGCAATTAGATAGAGAACATGTTCTGAATTTTTCCAATGAACATTTTTAGAAATTTCCGTTCGTCTGGATGCAATTCCGACAGACTAAAAACCATGCATGCTCAGAATCAAGTCGACGCATGCTCGGAAGCATTGAACTTAATTTTCTCGGCTCGTCGTAGTGTTTGGTGTGACCGTGTGTATGCAAGACAGCTTGCGCGGAATTCCGTCAGAAATCTGTCTGGAAAACCGTCGAAGTTTATTCCGACAGGAAAACCGGTCGTGCGTACAGGGCATTATTTTTAAGTATAGTGACAGAAATGTGTCATTGGAATTATAGATACTTGAGCTTTGTCTTTTTCCTTCATTTGTTACATCTTTACACATAACATTAAGAAAAGGTATGTTGTGTAGAACTCAATGATGTTATAAGACCTAAATAATAAAAGGGATGGAATAGTCATTACCAAGTCACCATATATTCAACATAAAGCTCTGGATCAACACAGCGTGTACATTATTACATATAATACATTAACTACCAATTTAAATACACGTGAGTTTATGGTCCACATGTCACCTATCGTGACATTATTTAATTGTGCAATACATATGGAAAATGTAAAGGGTAATGTAAGTCATACACCCATTTAAACTGCCCGTAGATCTGATAAAGCTCACTTGTATTTTCTTAACACCATAGAATTAAAACACTTTCCAGGTTCCTGTTACCTTGAGTGGACAAGCTAATGCTTAAACGATTATGTTCTGCTTGTGGTATTTTAAAAACAAAGAACATCTGATTCCACTCCAATGGTTTACATTCCCTATATAGTACATTGTACTCTGGTTGACTTTGTAATCCTCTTTCCCCACCAAAGCCTTCTAATTCTATTCACAGCAAAATGCATGAGTCATGCCGCAACTGAATTATACCCAACCTATCATCTGTATCAAAAATGCAATCAATTTGTCAAAAAATAAATAAAAAATTGATGCATATTAATCATATAAACTGTTTTTTTTTTTTGCTCTTCCAAGCAGGATTTCTTTAACTATTTTGACACTTATTTAAAAAGATGAGTTTATTTTATGCTAAATGTCTAAAAAAGGGTACACTAATATATACACTGTGTACAATAAACAACAAAAGGTTTTAAAAATACTATATATCTCTATTAGTTGCCATATCCCTACCTATAGCAAAATGGAATGTAACAATGGGAAAAGTGGACAGATCAGGGGTGTACCTAGAACATTTGGCACCCGGGGCGGATCCTATATCTGGCACCCCCCTCATCTGGTACCCCCCCCCCTTTACTGATCATGCTTGTACGCACTCAGCCCCCTTCATACCTGTAAACACTCAGCCCCTTCGTCAAACCTCTACACACTCAGTCCCCTTCACACCTCTACGCATTTAGTCCCCCTCACACCTCTATTCACTCAGTCCCCCTCACACCTCTACGCGCTCAGTCCCCCTCAAACCTCTACAATCTCAGTCCCCTCACACCTCTATGCGCTCAGTCCCCCTCACACCTCTATTCACTCAGTCCCCCTCACACCTCTACGCACTCAGTCCCCCTCGCACCTCTATTCACTCAGTCCCCTCACACCTCTACGCGCTCAGTCTCCCTCACAACTCTACGCACTCAGTCCCCCTCACACCTCTATTCACTCAGTCCCCCTCACACCTCTACGTGCTCAGTCCCCCTCAAACCTCTACAATCTCAGTCCCCTCACACCTCTACGCACTCAGTCCCCCTCACACCTCTATTCACTCAGTCCCCTCACACCTCTATGCGCTCAGTCCCCCTCACACCTCTATTCACTCAGTCCCCCTCACACCTCTACGCACTCAGTCCCCCTCGCACCTCTATTCACTCAGTCCCCTCACACCTCTATGCGCTCAGTCCCCCTCACAACTCTACGCACTCAGTCCCCCTCACACCTCTATTCACTCAGTGCCCCTCACACCTCTATGCGCTCAGTCCCCCTCAAACCTCTACAATCTCAGTCCCCTCACACCTCTACAATCTCAGTCCCCCTCACACCTCTAGCCACAAAACTCTGTGGACGCAATCCCGCGATGCTTTCCTCCAGATTGAGGCGGCTCTTTATTGGAGATTGATAGCAGCGTAGCCATTGGCTCCATCTGCTGTCAATCAAATTAATGACGCAGCACACTGGGGGCGGGGTCGAGTGATACTTTCAACAGCTATGGCCGCCGAGTGTATCACACAGGAGTGTGCCCGCAAGCTAACCCCCTTGGGCAAGCGCTTCCCAGAGGGGGTTAGCTCTTGCGGGGAGGAGCCTAGACAGCCGTCGAGAGACCCCAGAAAATTTGGATGAAAAATAAAATAAACCTTTACAACCCCTTTAAATTAGAAGTTCCACATTTGGGTGGAACTCCACTTTAAATTAATTCTAGACCCTTGTCCTTATGCGAACAGGAACCGGTACCTTATTTGATGATCATTGAGATCTTTGTGTAATGTCTACCAGCAGCAGCATCTCCCAAGGTCCCAAAGATGTTCTTCAGCACAGATTTCTCCAAAATTGCTCCATACAGGTAGCCATTCTCTTGCTCTTATCCAGGGCAGTTGAAACTCCTTGAGTGTTTAGCACACACCCTGGGCAAGGCTGGAAAGAGAAAGAACACTCTCACAATGGCATCCAGGCAGTAGTCCAGGAGGGAAGATCCTTGTGGAAAGCTGCTCCAAATATCTATCACCTTTCCTTAGCCCATACCACTGGACTACAACTTTCACTGATTGGCTAGGCCAGCAAGGGTGTCAAACTCAATTTCATTGTGGGCCGCATCAGCATTATGATTGTTCTCAAAAGGGCCAGTTGTATCTGTAAGATTAGATGTCCAGCGCATCCCCTCCCCTTATATTAGATGTCAAAATTTGGCCCGCGGGCCTTGTGTTTGACACCTGTGGGTTAGGGTATATACATATTCTTATCTCATACATTATTACTCCACACACACACAAACTAATGGAGGCAGATCAACAGCAGTAGGCAGAAATAATTGTTGTCCTGAGCTTTGGAGAGACTTGCTGAGCACAGAAAAAATTAACAAAGCTCAAGTTGGTTACAGTCTAGTAGCAAAAACAATACAAAATTTACCTAGGGATACTTCCGCTTAAGACAGGGTCCCACATTATAAATATAACTGTCAAACATTCTAAAACATTCAGCAGCAGCGACATAAATCGTTTCGGAACATAAGCTGATCTTGGGAGGATGAATTATGCATTAGGACTTTTACTTACTCTGTGCTCTAAATGCTTTATCTTGGAAGTTTTTTGGAACAACACCTAAAACTATTTGGGCTGGATTCAGATAGGAGATACGACGGCGTAGTTCGGGCCGTCGTATCTATGCGGCTGATTCAGAGAATCAGTTACGCATCGATATCCCTAAGATCCGACTGGTGTAAGTGTCTTACACCGTCGTATCTTAGGCTGCATAATCACGCTGGCCGCTAGGTGGCGCTTCCGTATAGTTACTCGAGGAATATGCTAATTAGGTATTTACGCCGATTTAGAAACGTACGTCCCACCGGCGTATTTTTTTTACGTCGTTTATGTTAGGCTTTTTTCGGCGTATAGTTACCCCTGCTATATGAGACGTAGATAATGTTAAGTATGGCCATCGTTCCCGCGCCGAGTTTTGAAATGTTTACGTCGTTTGCGTTAGTCGTTCGTGAATAGGGCTGGACATCATTTACGTTCACGTCAAATCCAATACGTCCTTATGGCGTACTTTGGCGCAATGCACACTGGGATATTTTACAGGCGGCGGATGCGTCGTTCAAAAAAAACTACAAAAACGCGGGGTCAAGTAAAATTTAAATAAAACACGCCCCCAACATCCCCATACGTTACGCCGCCGTAACTAAGGGCGCAAGTTCTTTCTGCATACGGAACTTGCGCCCAAAGTTACAGCGGCGTAACGTATCGGAGATACGTTACGCCCGCAGAAAGATGCGTTCATCTTTCTGAATCCAGCCCATTGTATGCATTTTTTTAGACAAAGTGGAAAAGGATTTACCTGTCTGTGAATGTATTACGTTGCATTTCCTAAGACAAAACCAAGGGCGTGAGTCATATACTGTAGATGCAAAGTAACAGCTGAGAAAGATGCTGTGTACTTGGCAGGTTATTGGATCAAGGAATTTATTGTGCCAGGTGAGGGCATAGGCAGCCTCTGGATTTATGGCATTATATTACACCATCTTGCAAAATCTATATTACCCAGGACAAAATGTTCTGCTTATTTTGTGGTTTCGCTCTTCTTCCTGATATGTAACCTACGTCTCACTAAGAAGTACAAGGTGTTTTCACACACTTCCTAAAATTAAATAGAAAGAGAAAACACAGTGAATTTTAAATGATTTATTAAGGAAGGAGTGTTATACACTTGGCGGAAGTGTCTTATTTGTGTACACGAGTTACAAACAAATTGTGAGAACTTGCAAATATCATTTAGCATAATGAAATGGTTACATATCGTATGCAGTTATCATGTAAAAAATAAATAAAGCTGCCTTATTATTTAAAGCACAATGGAAACAGTGAAACCTACAGAGCTGTATTTTCAAGAGTAATTGCATGTTTGCACTCAGGTAGTGCATGTTTTATTCATTCTATTAAGATACCTCCATAGATAATAATACTTGCAGAAAATGCAGAAATAAAAAAGGCATCAAGGTTCAGTAGATATTTTGGCTCAGGTGTTTGCCTAAGCCAGTGGTTCTCAACCTGGGGGTCGGGACCCCCTAGGGGGTCAAATGATGATTTGCCAGGGGTCACCGAATCCTGGGCTGTTCCTGAAGCCCACACCGCTCTCCTAGCCTTTTTGCAGCCGCCCATCAGGGCTGTCCCTGGAGCCCGCGGCCACCCACTCAGCCTCTTCACAGTCACCCACTCAGTTCATGGCTGGCTGGGGGGCAGAGACTAGAGGTCAGCTGACTGGTAAAGAATGAATTGGGAGGGGCTAGAGGAGACCCTATCTCCTGTTTTCAGCATAGGTGTCACTGCTGCGAGACACCACAAAGTCGGAGACACAAATTACTTGTCTTGCCTTGGGTGCCGACAACCCACGCTTTGAAATAATTTTACTGTTAGGGGTCCCCACAACTTGGGAAATTTTATCAAGGGGTCACGGCACTGGAAGGTTGAGAACCACTGGCCTAAGCCATGACTTACAGGCTTATTATGACAAAACAGGCAAAAACATGCAATAGCTTAGAGCAATCAATTTAAACTGATCTGAAAACTGACATTTGGTTGATTACTATGAGTAACATTCATAATAGAGAGTGGGTTTTGATATCCATTTGCTACTATATACTGCAACGTTGGTCCATACTACAGTCTGCATTTTACAGCCCATTCATAAAATGCAGGCCACTATATAGCCTGTAGCATTCTTTCTGCTTAAGACAACAGAGTGAATTATGTTACTGATGAAAAGACAGTTGTGGTGGAGTTACTAAAATGATTATTTTGTGTTTATGTTACTTTTCTCCTGAACTACTCAAATGTTGCTTTTCTTTCTTATATTGTTTTATTTCTTGTATTTCTTGATCTATATATGTATATATAGATCAATACTTTATATATGTATATATATATATATATATATACACTGTATAAGGGTATATACAATATTACTTTCCTTAAAAGACGTATAACAGAAGTTATAGAATTACAGTAGATCTCAGCCTGAAGAAAAACTGAAGACAGATGGTTTAACTACTAATCCTAAACAGATGTCTCCAAACCCCTCTCTTCTACTTCTTACTCTAAAACCCCCTCCATCGACTGAAGCAAATATGGCGACTGTGGAAGGAATGAGTGTGAAGTCACAAGAAGAAACCCTTATATGGACTAAGCGAATCAAATGTGCTCATGTGAATGATGTCATTCTGTCTATAAAGCTTTGATAATAAAAGGGTTCAGCCTCTTTTACGCTTGGACACAGAAGGAAGCAGACTGTTCTTTTCTTGCTTTCACAATTTGAATCAGTTTTAGGTTTTTGCTCTGGAATTGTGCCAGAGAACGTCCAACACACAGTTACAGGCCATGTGACCAAACTCCCCTCCTGGCCTTTTTATTTATTTTTTACAGGTACTTATATAACACAATCAATTTAGATACATACAGTACATATATTATACATTCACATCAGTCCCTGCCCTCAAGGAGCTTACAATCTAAGGTCCCTAACTCACATTTATACATACACACTTGCTGCTATATATTACAAAGTTGGTTCATACTACAGTCTGCATTTTACAGCCCATTCATAAAATGCAGACCACTGTGTAATCCCGTGGTATTCTTTTTGCATAGGACAACAGAGAGAATTCTGTGACCGATGAAAAGACAGTTACAGGCCATGTGACCAGGCTCCCCTCCTGCCCTTTTTATTTATTATAGGTACTTATATAGCACCATTAAGTTACACACATATATATTGTATGATTTACATTCACATCAGTCTCTGCCCTCAAGGAGCTTGCAATCTAAGGTTCTAAAAATTTGAAAGTGATGTAATGGGTTGTAGTGTATTTGTATTGTATTTTCAAAGACAACTGGGCTGATTAAATACAAATTGTACAATTTGGTATCGGATGAGAACATTTTTTGTGCTTGTCCAATCATCGTACAATCGCTTCGAAAGTGGTATATTTGAAAATGAATTGATTCCCCCAACCACATCTAGCTCCCATGGAGCTATTATATTATGACAACGAGGAGGCTTTCTTGCCATCAGAATACACTCATGAGCACCACCGGCTATAGTGAGTGAAAATTTTCCAACAGGCTGGTTGTACAGAAGTTGATCAAGAGATGGATCTGCCCATAAATTCAGCCGTTTTCTGCTGAATAGAGATGGGTCAAACACCCAGCCGGTTTGGTTCGCACCAGAACTCCTGAACAAAAGTTCAGACCCAAATGCCAAACCCCATTGGAGTCTATGGGGCCAGAACTTGGAAAAATCAAAAGTCCCCATTTTGAAGATTTATATGCAAGTTATTGGCCAAAAAAAAACCCACATATGGGGGCCTGGTTACTGCTCTGGTATTAGCATGTACCAATGAAAAAAAATACTTTAAAAAAATATTGCAGTGATTTTAATGATTAACGTGAGACAAAACAAAACTAAAATTCCTTTAAATATAGTGCCTTAGTGTGCCTGTAAAGTGGCCCATCTGTACCATGTTTAGAACCTGCTGCAGCAAAATTGACATTTATAAAGAAAAAGAATTACATTTAAATTGCTGGAAATACCATTGCCATCCATACCAGGCTCTTTTGGTCTGTTGTGTATTTTAAGGGAACCCCATGACAAAATGAAAAAATGCTGTGGGGTCCCCTCCATAAACCATCCTAACATGCATCCCGGCATGTCAGGAAAGGATGAGGACAAGCGAGCGCCCCCCCCCTGAACGATACCAGGCCACATGCCCTCAACATGGTGGGGGTGTTTTGGGTGAGAGGGCTCTGCCACCCCAACCCCAAAGCACCTTGTCCCCATGTTAATGGGGATAGGGTCCTCCTCCTGACAACCCTGGGCTGTGGTTGTTGGGCATCTGTGGGCAGGGGGCCTATTGGAATCAAAAAGCCCCATTTAAAAAGGGGGCCCCCAGATCATGGCTCCCCTTATGTGAATGAGTATGGGGTAAATAGTACCCCTACCCATTTACCAAAAAAGTGTCAAAAAGAAATACACACACACACACAGTTTTGACAATCACTTTATTAAAAATTAAAAAAAAACAATGTCCCCTGATGTAGATTACGGTGGCACTGCCACCCCAAAAAAAGAAAAAAAAATGCTCTGCCCACAACGAAGGCTAACTGCCTACTACAGGCTCGGCCGTTTGACAGTTCTTTTATAGGTAAGGGGCAAAGCCACCTGTCTAAATCATCTGGTGACACCGCCCCTTGTGACATCACTGACCCAGCATGCATCAGTCAGTGACATCACAAGGGTTTGTGGCCACTAGGTGACGTCACTAGGTGGCCCCACTCCTTACCTATTTAGGAACTGTCAAACGGCAGACCGGGCATTCAGCGGTCAGCCTTTCTCACAGGTCTACATTGGGGGACATTTTTTTTTTTTTTTTCTAACTGTGTTTTTTTTTTTCTTATTGACTTTTTGGGGGGGGGAAATGATTAGGATTACAATGTACCCCTACACATTCACATAGGGGGTCATTCACTTCTGCCTACATAGGCAGACACTGCTGGTGTCTCACATGGGATTGACTACAATTTAAAAAGGTTTTCTAACCTGATTTTTTCCTCCTCCTCATACACAGAAAAAAGTGGGTGGCCAGCAGGTGCCAATCCAGCCACATCAAGGCACCATCTTTTCATGTCCACGGGCAGCATAAGAGTTGACCTACAGGGGATGTTTTTAACTTCATAATCCTAATCAGTTTAATCTTTTGTTAGCAAAAACTTTAGTTGCTGTTTTGCACAAAATTGAGTCTCAAGTTTTTAAGTACTTACTAATTAATGTGTTGGCTTCTTTATATGGAATCTTATTTTAGAAAAGAAAAAAGACACTTGGCTAGGAAAAGGCGTAAAAAGGAAAGAAGCATACACACACTTGAATAGCGAGGCTAATTGAAAAAAGTCTGATGACTTTTAATGCCATAATTCACTGCCATTAACATGACTGCTTATTATTGCCTCTCTGCATGAATGTTACAGTACAAACATTATTTCGTTATATCACTCGCTGTCAAATTTGCTCATTTAGAAAAAAACTTTTTTTTTTTTAACAATAACTATTAACGTGTATTTGTTAGCTTGTTTGCTGTGCAGACCGGCATTAGCTGTAAACCCACGTGGATTTATTGTGCTGCTTATGAAAGTAAAGCAAGGAAGAATTAGGTTGAGCTCCCTGCACGAGGATGCATTGTCTGGGCTTACATGTGACTCTGCGAGAACATCCTCTTCCAGGCACCGCACATGTCTGTAGATTAGGAAAACAGCAAAACAATTGCCATAGCTGTTTCCAATGAGCACAAATAATGCATTTCTGGTTGTTCTTTTTATTATTATAATTACATTTATACTGCTTTCAGAATGCTTTTCAAATGGAACTCCCTTGCAGAGTATTTACAGATGAAGAGAAAAGGACAACGGGGTGTGCTGGAATCATTAAACATTTACAATGCATATGCTACAATAACAATCCCCCTTTTTAATTACATTTTGCAGTAAAAAACAAACATTAATACAATCTTGCACCATAAGAGCAGTTGCTTGCTGTCATTGACTGCTGTTCTCCCATTACAGTTTCTGCACTATGTATGCCCATATTTGAGAATTAGGCCAGGCTGTGGTCTCTTTCTGGTTGTCAATGAGAGTTGAGTGCTTTCCCAGAGGCGTAAAGGCTAACCATGTCCGAAAACAAGATTAGGCCTCCTTAAGGAGTGAAATGTTCATTGATTTGTGTGCTAAAGCCAACCAAGTAGTACTTTTTTTTTTATTCAGCTGCTCAAATCACTTTACCAATTGTTTAGCGACTGATCGAACACTTACCCATTAAGGAAAATACGGTTTCTTCCTTAAAGTGGTTGTAAACCCCTGTCATGAGAATTTTAATTAAGCACATGCACTGTATATCTGTAGTGTTTACTTATCTTTCTCCAAAGCTCTAAGTGTGATTTCTCTCTGGTGCTTTGTCCCTTTGTTATCATTGTGAGTTTTCACAACACATGAGATAAATTTGTGTCGGGAAGGGAGATAAGCTTGTCATTTCAGAATACAGCTCTGCATGTTTCTTCGTTCCTCTGCCTATGTGGAGGGGGGGTCCCTTTCCTCCAATCAGCTCTCACACACTCTATAAGAGCTGTAACTGCCATTCTCCACCCCCTCCTCTGTACTCCTTAGGCCCCGTACACACCATAGAATCCATCCGCAGATAAATCCCAGCAAATGGGTTTCAGCGGATAGATCCTATGGTGTGTACACGCCAGCGGATCTTTTTCCGCGGATATATCTCCCCTGGGATGGATTCCAGCAGATCGAATATTTGCTGACATGCAGAACATATCCATCTGCTGGAGTCCATCCCAACGGATGGATCCGCTGGTCTGTACAGACTCACCGGATCCATCCGTCCGAAGGGATCTCCCACATGCGTCGTAATGATTCGACGCATGCGTGGAATTCCTTATATGACAGCGTCGCGCACGTCGCCGCGTCATAATCGCGGCGACGGCGCGACACGTCATCGCCAGAGGATTTCGGCGCGGATTTCAATGCGATGGTGAGTACACTCCATCGCATTAAAATCTGCTGAAATCCTCGAGAGCCGCTGGACCGTATTCGCGGATAAATTCTATCGTGTGTATGGGGCCTTACAGAGGAAGATGGATTTTTTTTTTTAATTGTGCACTTTTGAAGGGTTGTAGACAAGAGAAGACTGCAAATAAACAAGTAAAACTTATGTAGGAGGATTTGTTTTATCTTTGTGTATCATCTGTGGCCAGTCACTTCACTGGGTATACGTGAGGGTTTACAACCACTTTAACCATTTAAGGACCGGAAGGATTTTTCCCTTTAATGACCAGGCCATTTTTTGTGCTTTTTTTTATTGATCAACTTCAGTACAAATAGGGTTGCCACCTCATCCCTTTAAACCGAACACATATTAATTACACAGGTTCTGAGGCTAATTTAATGCAGATAAGGCACTAAGTGAGTTTAATTACCACCTTAATCAGCCACAGAACCTGTGTAATTAATATGTGTTTGGGTTTAAAGGGATGAGGTGGCAACCCTAAGTATTGTACAACCAGCCTGTCTGGATTATATTGTGTGATCACTGCCGGTGGCTCTAGCCACCAGCAGTGATCATTGTATTCTGACGATGGGGAAACCCCTGCTGTCAGAATACAATAGCGCACTGGGAGGGAGGGATACCCCCATCAACACTGACTGTGTTAATGGGGGAATCAAGCGATTTTCTTTCCTTCAACCTGTACTAGAGTTTGCAGAAAAAATCATCAAAAAATTTGACATTTTTTCATTATTTGTTAAGATAAGTGATGAGAATTGGGGCATACATAACAAATATAAAATAGGTGTTATTGCACCTTGGCTACAACATTTGTGCCTATGGAACTGTCCACATTGGGGTTATTATGACTTGAAGTAGTAAAGTAGCATGATTTTAAAATCACATTCAGCACATTCAGTGTCAACAGGATGTTACAAATCAGGTGTGACCAGAACTGCATGGATAGCAACAGAGGAAAACCAAATGCATGTAAAGTGAAAATAGTGATTTATTAAGATAAGTGATTAATATAAATACAACAACCTCCAATATAACATACAGGGAGTGCCGAATTATTAGGCAAGTTGTATTTTTGAGGATTAATTTTATTATTGAACAACAACCATGTTCTCAATGAACCCAAAAAACTCATTAATATCAAAGCTGAATATTTTTGGAAGTAGTTTTTAGTTTGTTTTTAGTTTTAGCTATTTTAGGGGGATATCTGTGTGTGCAGGTGACTATTACTGTGCATAATTATTAGGCAACTTAACAAAAAAAAAATATATACCCATTTCAATTATTTATTTTTACCAGTGAAACCAATATAACATCTCAACATTCACAAATATACATTTCTGACATTCAAAAACAAAACAAAAACAAATCGGTGACCAATATAGCCACCTTTCTTTGCAAGGACACTCAAAAGCCTGGCATCCATGGATTCTGTCAGTGTTTTGATCTGTTCACCATCAACATTGCGTGCAGCAGCAACCGCAGCCTCCCAGACACTGTTCAGAGAGGTGTACTGTTTTCCCTCCTTGTAAATCTCACATTTGATGATGGACCACAGGTTCTCAATGGGGTTCAGATCAGGTGAACAAGGAGGCCATGTCATTAGTTTTTCTTCTTTTATACCCTTTCTTGCCAGCCACGCTGTGGAGTACTTGGACGCGTGTGCTGGAGCATTGTCCTGCATGAAAATCATGTTTTTCTTGAAGGATGCAGACTTCTTCCTGTACCACTGCTTGAAGAAGGTGTCTTCCAGAAACTGGCAGTAGGACTGGGAGTTGAGCTTGACTCCATCCTCAACCCGAAAAGGCCCCACAAGCTCATCTTTGATGATACCAGCCCAAACCAGTACTCCACCTCCACCTTGCTGGCGTCTGAGTCGGAGTGGAGCTCTCTGCCCTTTACCAATCCAGCCACGGGCCCATCCATCTGGCCCATCAAGACTCACTCTCATTTCAGCAGTCCATAAAACCTTAGAAAAATCAGTCTTGAGATATTTCTTGGCCCAGTCTTGACGTTTCAGCTTGTGTGTCTTGTTCAGTGG
Organism: Rana temporaria; assembly: GCF_905171775.1. Classification (NCBI taxonomy): domain Eukaryota; kingdom Metazoa; phylum Chordata; class Amphibia; order Anura; family Ranidae; genus Rana; species Rana temporaria. The sequence goes on from NC_053492.1 coordinate 295,139,072, forward strand.
TGGTCATCTTTCAGCCTTTCTTACCTTGGCCATGTCTCTGAGTATTGCACACCTTGTGCTTTTGGGCACTCCAGTGATGTTGCAGCTCTGAAATATGGCCAAACTGGTGGCAAGTGGCATCTTGGCAGCTGCACGCTTGACTTTTCTCAGTTCATGGGCAGTTATTTTGCGCCTTGGTTTTTCCACACGCTTCTTGCGACCCTGTTGACTATTTTGAATGAAACGCTTGATTGTTCGATGATCACGCTTCAGAAGCTTTGCAATTTTAAGAGTGCTGCATCCCTCTGCAAGATATCTCACTATTTTTGACTTTTCTGAGCCTGTCAAGTCCTTCTTTTGACCCATTTTGCCAAAGGAAAGGAAGTTGCCTAATAATTATGCACACCTGATATAGGGTGTTGATGTCGTTGGACCACACCCCTTCTCATTACAGAGATGCACATCACCTAATATGCTTAATTGGTAGTAGGCTTTCGAGCCTATACAGCTTGGAGTAAGACAACATGCATAAAGAGGATGATGTGGTCAAAATACTCATTTGCCTAATAATTCTGCACTCCCTGTAGTGCACAACAAACCAACTAACAGACAGAGACCCGCAAATAAAAACAGTCAGACAGGTATATACAATAAATGGGAAATACCGGAATCATAAACATTAGCCAGGCCAGGGTCATTCAGAGGAGATCAGCAGATGGGGACAGGGAACAAACAGGACATGGAGGGGATGGATGGATCAGGCTGCAGGACAAGGTAAAGGTAACAGGGTCACAGGAGGGACAGGTTTAGGTACAGGGTTTAGGTATCAGGGTGCTAGGAAGAATAATAGTCAACTTGTTTGTTTGTGTTGCCGGGTATTTATACACATCTCATGCAATCAGGCTCAGGTGACGCCTGAGCGCAGGAGATAATGTAGGCTCCAGACTGCCGGGAGACACCGGCTGGTGGACACCGGTACTACGCCCAAGGATCTAACAGTGCCACCAGCAGGTGAAACCTTTCACTACAGATCCTGACTGTTAGAAGACACCTGCTGGTGGACACCGGTACTGCGATCCACAGGATCAACAGCGCCACCAACGGGTGAACGATTTCCTGACACAGGGGCTAAATATTCACCCCTCCTTTGAAAGCGTCTATTTACTGAAGGAGCAGAGAATGCTAACAGAGTAAAACCAAGATAAAAGTCGATAAACATTGTTTTACTTTTAGCCCTTGTTGCACAAATAGAAAAATCCCCTAACACTGTGCCCTCCCAGCCACAGGAGGGAACAGATCCTGCAACCCTGCTTTTGGGTAAAGTGTTCACTAAGTAAACATGGTATTTTTAAATACCCAATCATGTGCACATGTCTAGGTAATTGAAGTGAAAACAGCTGCTCCACTTACAGTGCCTTAAAAAGGAATTTATACCCCTTGAAATTTTTCAAATTTTATCATGTTAAAACCAAAAACGTATATTTATTTTATTGGGCTTTTATGTGATAGAGCAACACAAAGTGGCACATAATTGTAAAGTGGAAGGAAAATGATAAATGATAAATAAACTTTCCCCCTTTCCTCCCTTTCCCCATTCCCTTTCTCCCTTCCCACACAAACCCCCCCCCCCCCCCACCCTTATCCTGCCCAGTCCACTTAATTGAACAGGCCCAATACATATACATTTTTATCTACACCCAGATCTCCACATTCAACCATCCCCTTGTCCGCCGCGGGGGGAACCCCCTGGGCCGCCTGGTTTCCGCATATTATCAATTGACTCATTTGGTAAGCGATTATTAATGTTTTTATTATTTGTTTATTGTATAGCTGATGTTTGTTACAAATTTTTATTGCATTACTCTATAGATTGGCAGTCCTGACGAAGCGGCAACCCCGCGAAACTAGTCGACGTTTGACCAATCATTGAAGTGTTTTTATTTGTTTTGCAATTTTTATACATTAATAAACTTTTTTACATCATTATGTTTTATGTAATTTCATCAGTACCGAGATAGTCCCTCCCAAACCATTGAATGGGTGGCGCGGGGTCCAACTTCAGCTACTGTTTCCCCCTTTCCTCCCTTTCCCCATTCCCTTTCTCTCTTCCCACACAAAAACCCCCCCCCCACCCTTATCCTGCCCAGTCCACTTAATTGAACAGGCCCAATACATATACATTTTTATCTACACCCAGATCTCCACATTCAACCATCCCCTTGTCCGCCGCGGGAGGAACCCCCTGGGCCGCCTGGTTTCCGCATATTATCAATTGACTCATTTGGTAAGCGATTATTAATGTTTTTATTATTTGTTTATTGTATAGCTGATGTTTGTTACAAATTTTTATTGCATTACTCTATAGATTGGCAGTCCTGACGAAGCGGCAACCCCGCGAAACTAGTCGACGTTTGACCAATCATTGAAGTGTTTTTATTTGTTTTGCAATTTTTATACATTAATAAAATTTTTTACATCATTATGTTTTATGTAATTTCATCAGTACCGAGATAGTCCCTCCCAAACCATTGAATGGGTGGCGCGGGGTCCAACTTCAGCTACTGGTCCCTCGCCCCCCACTCGCCCCCTTTTTTATTCATAATCGGGATGAAAAGGTACTATTTTTAATCTATACACTTGAGGCAATACTCCCCATTTTGCTCGAAAATGATAAATGGTTTTCAATTTATTTTTTTCAAATAAATATGTGAAAAGTGTGGTTGAGCATTTGTATTAAGCCCCCTTTACTCTGATACCGCTAACTAAAATCTAGTATTACCAATTTCCACCTGTGTGTAATTTAATCTCAGTATAAATACAGCTGTTCTGTAAAGCCCTCAGAGGGTTGTTAGAGAACCTTAGTGAACAAACAGCATCATAAAGGCCAAGGAACACATCAGACAGGTCAGGGATAAAGTTGTGAAGAAGTTTAAAGCAGACTTTGGTTATAAAAGAATGTCCCAAGCTTCGAACATCTCACGAAGCACTGTTTAATCCATCATCCAAAAATGGAAAGTGTATGGCGTAACTGCAAACCTACCAAGACATGGCCATCCACCTAAACTGACAGGCCGGGCAAGGAAAGCATTCACCAGAGAAGCAGCCAAGAGGCCCATAGTAACTCTGGAGGAGCTGAAGAGATTCACAGCTCAGGTGGGAGAATCTGTCCACAGGACAACTATTAGTTGTGCACTCTACAAATCTGGCCTTTATGGAAGAGTGGCAAGAAGAAAGCCATTGTTGAAAGAAAGCCACAGGAAGTCCTGTTTGCAGTTTGCAAGAAGCCATGTGGGGGACACAAAAGTAAAATGCTATGTGTGGCGGAAAACTAACACTGCACATCACCCTGAACACACCATCCCCACCGTGAAACATGGTGGTGGCAGAATCATGTTGTGAGGATGCTTTTCTTCAGCAGAGGCAGCAAAGCTGGTCAAAGTTGATAGGAAGAAGTATGGAGCCAAATACAGGGAAATCTCAGAAGAAAATCTTTTAGATTCGGCAAAAGACTTGAGATTGGGGCGACGGTTCACCTTTGAGCAAAACAATGACCCTAAACCTACAGTCAGAGCTAAAATGGAACCGTTTAGATTAAAGCATATTTATGTGTTACAATGGCCCAGTCAAAGTACAGACCTAAATCCAATTGAAAATCTGTAGCAAGACTTAATAATTGCTGTTCACAGACACTCTCCATCCAAGCAAAAATGTCACTCTCTAGATGTGCAAAGCTGGTAGAGACAAACCCAAGACTTGCAGCTGTAATTGCAGCAAAGGGTACAAAGTATTGAATATAAATGCATGCCACACTTTTCACATGTTTATTTGTAAAAAAAAATTGAAAACCATTTATCATTTTCATTTCTTCCACTCCTCGATTATGTGCCACTTTGTGTTGGCCAATAAAATACATTTATGTTTTTGGTTGTAACAAAATGTGGAAAATCTCAAGGGATATGAACACTCTTTCAATACTTTTTCAAGGCACTGTATACTGTGTGCTTCTGTCAGACCCAACCCAGATGCTGCTTTTAATTAAAATGCTATTCTGCAAATAGCACCTTCTTTAGACAGCTGTGGGCACGTGCCACAGGGTTCTGTATTGAAACTGGTGGTTTCTAGTGACAACTGTGGTTCCATGCTAAGCCCAGGACCTGAACTCATGCAGTTCTAGGCTTTTGATCTTCCTGTAAAGCATTATTTTCCATAAGACCATTCTGTAATAAAATGCAACCACAATGCTTCCATGTTCTTCTAATTTGAAAAATTCCAAAGTCTGGTGTAGCTGGATTTTCTGAAAGCTTTGGTGGCCATCTTGGAGCAGGGTAGAGCTGAGCCATACGATAAGAGTGAGCAATAGATATGTAGCTATAGAATATAGATGTAGATAATGAATATATATATGATTGGTGGTAGGTTGACTTGTTCTATTTGGTTATTGTAATGGAAAGCAGTTAAAAGTGGTCAAAAATGTCTAGAAGTTGCCAATTGTAAGACCAGCACTGGAGCTTCTGATGTTCTTTAGGAAAACATTTACAAATAAAATTAAGGGAAACCTGTACTAAGATAATATGAATACTGCCATTGCTAACCACTCTTTCTGAAAATGCTAGTTGTCTGGCTTTCATGCTGAGCCACTGACCTGGAACAAATATGCAGTTCATAAATTATGGCTTCCTTCTGACTTTTATTCTGCATACTGTACGTGTTCTGGGTTGGTGCCTTTATCGTTTCCTTTAACCTTGGTCTGGTTTGTTTTTCAGTTGTCTCCTATGTCTTATTCAGACTTTACTTCTTTGATTGACTAGGCCTTTGTCTTTAAACCCTAGTGGTCTCTCATAGAATGTATTAATTTAATTTAATTTGTTTTTATGTGAGTTCAACACATCTGATCACTTTTGATGTTGCAGTTAATTTGAACCGCCTCCTGTCAAGCATCCCCCAAACCCTGCTGCATGATGCTCAGTGCTGAAAGAAACGTGACAGTGAAACCACAGTCAATACATAGTGATCTGTATCCAGCATATTGGTGCCTCTCGCGGACACCCTAGAGAAGAAAATGGCAATACTTTGTCACACCGTATTTGCGCAGCAGTCTTACAAACGCAATTTCTCTTGGAAAAAATACACCTTTTTAATAAAAGAAAAAAGAAAACAGTAAAGTTAGCCCAATTTTGTTTTATATTGTGAAAGATAATGTTAAGTAGAGTAAATTGTCATGCTTCAAAATTGCCCCCGTGCGTGGAATGGTGACCCTTAAAAATCTCCACAGGTGACTTTTTAACATTTCTACAGGTTACCAGTTTTGAGTTTCAGAAAAGGTCTTTTTCTAGAATTATTGCTCTATCTCTCTCAGCGATACCTCACATATGTGGTTTGAACACTGTTTACATATGCGGGTGCGACTTACGTATGAATTCACTTCTGCGCCTGAGCACGGTGGGATGGGGCGCTTAATTATTTATTTTTTCTTATTATTTATTTTACTTTTTATTTTTACACTGTCCCTTTAAAAAATATATATTTTTATCACGTTTATTCCTATGAATGTAAACACCCCTTGCAATAGGAAAAAAGCATGACAGGAGCTCTTTAATGTGAGATCTGGGGTCAAAAAGACCTCAGATCTCACATTTACACTTAAATGCAATAACAATTTTTTTTAATAATTTTTTTCCCCCTTTAAAGGGGTTTTCCACCCATTTTTTACATTTATTAAAAGTCAGCAGCAACAAAAAGTGTAGCTGCTGGCTTTTAATAAACTGACACTTACCTGCTCCATGGCTCCAGCGACGCGCCGGCCGGGGCTCCGCTCCTTGCCCCCCCTCGCCGGCGTCTTCATTTCTAGTGTGGGCACCCGGCAGTCACAGCTTTCGGCTTCACGGCCAGGCATCCACTGCGCATGCACGAGCGGCACTGCTCATGCGCGAGCGGCGCGGCGCGGCGCCGTCCGATTGGACAGGCGCTCGCCTACAGGATCGGGCTGTAAAAAGGCGATTAAGCTAATCGCCTTTCCAGCCCCTCAGCGGAAGGAGGAAGTGGGACAGGAAGTCCCCTTCTCCTGAAGCCCCCACTCCCCCCCCAAAAAAATTACATGCCAAATGTGGCATGTAAGGGGGCGAGGAGTGGGTTAAGAGGAAGTTCCATTTTTAGGTAGAACTCCTCTTTAAGGCTGTTTGGCGGAAGTGACGTTTGAACTTGCTTCCGTCATCCAACATCATTGAGTTCAGTGGGGGGCCATCATTCTTTCACTCAACTCACCGCCTCTGAGGGGAAAGCATCGGATTGTCTCCTTGAGGCGGTTGGGTGCCTCTACCGTGCTGATCTTGTGGCGAATCCACGGCGGAGACTACTTTTATCCTAAAGAGGACCGCCCGCCATTTCAGAAAATACTGGGGTTATGGCAGCTATTCTAAGTCAAAGTATCAACGTACAGCTACGGCTGTGTGCAGTAAGTGGTTAAAATAAATCAATTGGAAACAGGCACATGGTATTTACTTACCTGTCATCCAGCATTATATACTGTATTTATTGGGGTATAGCGCGCTCCCGCGTATAGCGCGCACCCCTAAAGTTGCAGCGGATTCCTGTGGAAAAAAGTTTTTTTGTACTTACAGTTTTGGTGTCTTGTGCGGCGTCCATCGGCGGCCTCGTCGGGTCCGGCGTCCGTCTGCGGCTTCGGGTGTCCTCTTGGTCGGGTCCGGCGTCCTTCTGCGGCGTCCTCGCGTCCTCCCCGCTCGTTTCCCGCGCCGAGTTTGAATACTGCGCCGACATATACAGAGCGCAGTACACTCGTGTATTGTCGGGCAGGCTCGGCAACTCTCGCGCTGACGTCCTGTACGTCCAGGACGTGAGCGCGGAAGGAGCCGAGACTGCCCAACTATACCCGAGTGTACTGCGCTCTGTATATTTAAGCGGGTATCGGCGTATACCGCGCACCCACGATTTTGCCCTGATTTTCAGGGCAAAAAAGTGCGCGGTATACGCCGATAAATACGGTACATCTCTACAGCTCTGTTTTGGCACAGAACAGATAACAGGTGCCTTGTCTGGTGTACTCAGTCTGTCTTCCATCTGTTTGATTGATTGAATATCTTTACTGAAGAAATGACAGTGATCAAGAAATAAGCACAATAACTGAAAGCAAAAGATGTTAAGGGAAAATAATCATGCACATTAGGTAGACAGGCACTGTTGTGAAACACACATAGCATTAATATTAATAAATATTAATTATTATTAATAACAATATTAATAATTACTTTGTCATTTGGTATACTTACTAAAATGAATATTAATCTTTGCGGGGTAAGTTGTGGCAGACTTTGCCACCGCTCTGGAAAGTGATCCATTTGATGGGCAACAAATAATATATATGCCACCCCCTCACGGCCTGTTTTAATCTTGTGAAACCCGACCACAAGTGTGTGCATTGTACACGGTTGCAGCACTACCCCATTGACTAGCTACTGCCCGCTAAACTTTACTAGTCATATCATTTTTACAGCAGTATGTGTACAACCCCATTCAGCTGCCTTTGGGAAGAGGCTGGAGGGGGGCAGGGGGATGGGGTGTCAGTAAAATCCTGTAATTTTGTTCTGCATAAATACTTATGCATGAAAATTTACATTACACACTCAGGCTCTACCTCCTGCTCTGCAGTACTACACAATAGTTGTTCTTACATCTACTGCTCCAAATGCAAGTCTATGCCTGGTACACATGATGGGCCAGATTCTCGTAGAATCGGCGTTGGCGTAGCGTAAGCCATTTACACTACGCCACCGCAACTTACTGGAGCAAGTGCCGTATTCCTCAAGCACTTGCTCCGTAATTTGCAGCGGCGTAGTGTAAATGGCCCGGCGTATGGGCGCGTAATTCAAAGGGGGCGGCTTGTATTCAAATTAAGCGCGCCCCTGTGCCGATTGAACTGCGCATGCGCCGGGCTGAAAAATAGCCCAGTGCGCATGCTCCAGCTCACGACGGAAAACGTCAATGATGCCGACGTGAGTGTCATTGACGTAAAGTCGTATTCAAGAACGACTTAGTAAAACGACGTAACCGACGGAAAAAGCCGACACGGACCCGACGCCATACTTAACATGGCATACGGCGGACTGGCGTAAGGTTACCCCTCATATAGCAGGGGTAACCTTACACTTACGCAAACGACGTACACGACGACTACGCGACACAAATTCGTTCGGGAATCGGCGTATCAGGCTCATTTGCATAGTCAAATGAGACCTGAACGTAAACGCCACCTAGCGGTCAGCGTTGTATTGCATTTAGGATCCGACGGTGTAAGTGTCTTACACCAGTCGGATCCTAGCCTAATTCCGGTGTATCTTGTTTTGCGAATACAAAACAATGATACGCCGGCGGGAATTTCTAATTACGCCGGTGTATCTGTAGATACACCGGCGTAACTCTTTTGAGAATCTGGCCCGATGAGATTATTGTATCACCCATTTTTTTTGCATGCTAGTCTCCATATCAAAAATGAAGAGTTTACTAAAGTTACGAAAATTCTCATACGACAGACTAAAAATTTGGAAGTGATGTACTGTGTTGTAGTGTATTTGTATTATATTTATTAATGACAACTGTACTGTTTAAACGAAAATCATACGATCTGGTATTGTACATGAAAAATTGTGGACACTGGTGAGGCTGCATAGATGGGCACTGGTGAGGCTGCATTGCTGGGCACTTATGAGGCTGCATAGATGGGCACTGGTGAGGCTGCATAGATGGGCACTGGTGAGGCTGCATAGATGGGCACTGGTGAGGCTGCATACAGTATAACAAATCCTACCTGGGATGGCTGTAGTTCAAAATGAAATCATTGTTTTTAATATTCAAATTCGTTTTTTTTTTTCATAGTACTTTAAAATAACACTGAAACTTTAAAAAAAAACGTGCCTACCCTACAATCCTCCTTCAGACCAGGACACCAGGATAAACATAGTTGTTAAAATAAATGACAGTTATTTTCAGTTGAGTCTAATTAAATTCAAAAATTACACTTGCACGGCAGAAAAAAAAGAATGCCTTAAAGTGATTGTAAAGGTTTGAATATAAAAAAAAAAAAAAAATAACAAACATGTCATACTTACCTCCACTTTGCAGTTTGTTTTGTACAAAGTGGCCCCGATCCTCGTCTTCTGGGGTCCCTCAGCGGCTCCTTCCTGCCTCAGATAACCCCCTCTGGGAAGTGCTTTCCCAAGGGGGTTACCTTGCAGGCTCACTCCCGAGTCCTGCATTTGCATCCATAGACACGAATGCCAGACTCGGCATCGCCCCTGGCGCCCGCATCATTGTATTTGATTAAGAGCAGCGGGAGCCAATGGCTGCTATAAATCTATCCAATGAAGAGCCGAGAAGACCAGGCCGAGATCCCGCGCGTTCTATAACTGGGGCTGGAGAGCCTGTAATTATCGGATGTTTTTTCACCTTAATGCATAGGACAGCAGCCTAAAGCCTCGTACACACAATCCAATTGTTGGCAGGGGATTGTCTGTTGACAGACTGTTGTCCTAAAATCTTACCGTTCGTACGCTCCTTTTGACAATTGTTGTCCAACTTTCTGCCAACAAACGTTGATTGACAAGGCTAGTAAATTTTCAGCGGACAACGGTTGGTGAAAGTCCCTGAAGATTTCTGGATCACGAATTTACATGAACTTTTATGCTTTTCACTTTTTTTAATTTTTCACGGGTTCATTTAGTTTTCATTCTTTTCTAAAATATGTTGATATTTCACGTGTCATCATTTTTGATTTGATTGATATATATCACTTAGAGGAATATTCATTTATTTTCACAGCGCTGCTAAATATTTCTTCTTGACATTTATTTATATTTTTGTCAGCTAAATATTTTCTGATTCACATTTTACTTTTGTAAGCAGCAGCTAGGCTCCTCCATTTTATTGTCTTCTAATTAGCGCAGCGGTGGGCAATCAGAAGGGCGCATTTATTCAGATTTCCTACTACTTTCAATGCTAGAGTTCTGATAAATAATGTCATGTTCTAATACTATGACCTTCCTACTAATTTTGTTAATAGAATTTGTTCATATTGTAATGACTGTTTTATTCATTATGCAGTCATGTGATGTACTGTCAGTACAAAGCTGATTTGCATGAATAAAATGTTAAAGATATCAAGCTTACCCCAAAACATCCTTCCCTGAGAGATCTCCTGAGAGTCAACCGGGTGGGCTGGAGAAAAAGTTAGTCTGGAGGACTGGTGTGAGAGTTAGCCTTGAGGGCTAGTGAAATTGCAGCTGCAGCCAGGTGGGTTGGCAGTGCCTAAAGAGGTGGCACTGGGAGCAGTGGCCACAAAGGAGAAATATCAAGCTGTTTCACTATATTTTCGGTACACAACAAGGGGCTACAAGTTCCTGCCTGTAAAGGGCTATTGCTACAATATGACTGGGAGTCTGCCAGATCATTCTACAGTGATTCAGCTGGTACAAGCAAGCAAGTGTGTGCAGGAGGCAAGAGCAGGAGACCGTATATAGACTGTATATAGACTGTATATAGGAAAATGTTCCTGAAGTTGTTGTTGAAGGTTTCCTGAAGTCAAGTGGGCATCTCAAACCTTCCATCCCTATCCAAGTTATTAACCATCAATAAATACCATGGACTGTTCTCTGACTCTAGAGTGCTTGTTTAGATTTGGTGTCCCTGGCTGTGCAAAAGTGAGGAGGATCCAAGTTCATCTGCGGCTCATTAGGGGGTGCACTACACTGCCTCTCTCAAAGATCACAATATTCTCCCTTGACTATGCTTTCACTTTCTTTTCAAGAAGTACAAAGCCATCTTAGTTTATCAACACTGATGACATCACTGGTTGTTAGGACCAGGGCCGTCTTTAATATGGTTTGGGCCCTGGGCAAACATTTTTTTTGGGCCCCCCTCCAGCTTATTTTGGGCCTGGCTGGTTCACATGTATGTGTTTTGGCGGCCCTCATTTGTGCAGGCACAGCAGCCTATTGATTTGAATGGGCTGCCATGCCTTCGTATATATATATAAAAAAAAAAGAAATAAAGAAATATATAAAAAAAAAAATTATATAAAAAAAGGGGAGTTGTCACCCGGGGCCCTGGGGACCTCCAGACCTCTAAAAAAAAATTGGCCCTTTAATAAAAAACAAAATAAAAATATATTAAAAAAATGTATTTTTTTTATTTAAAAATAAATAAAAAAAGGGGGGTTGCCATCTGGGGCCCTCCGGACCCCTAAAAAAAATTTTTTTTTTTTTCAAAGGGGGTTGCTTTGGGCCCCCAACAGTGACAGTGCCCTGGGCAGCTGCCCCTGTCTGTCCTATGGTTAAGACGGCCCTGGTTAGGACGCTGGTGGCTGTAAGGTTAAAATGGTGCACAATAAAAACCTGTGGCTTTGTGTAACAAGAAAGCAGGCTTGATCCTCCTCCTGGCTTGTCTACATTTTTAGGCATTTTGCCAATGCACCCCTTAAGAAACCTAAAGGCACCCTGGTTGAAAAAGGCAGGTGTACTAGTTGATTTAATGTAACATATTCTGCTTACTTAAACAATGATCTTTATTAGCATCCTGACAGTTTGTTAATATATGAACCATGGCGAGAATGTCCCCCTACTGATGCTTTATATAATAGTACTTGGCAAATTTACCTTTAATAACAGGATATGTATTTGGCGTATGTCTGGTTCATTCTAATCTCTATTACTCCACACAGTTAATAATAACACATTAGCAAACAGAAAAGCAGATGGGCAGTTAGCTAAATGGAAAATATGATGTCTACTTACTAAACATTCTTAAACTCCACTACACATAGCTATACACTACAGTAGATAAAACTTTGGCTAAGTTCCCTATTTACAAATTGTCTGTCCTTTTGTGACATTTAGTGCTTTAAAATATGTGGTGTTATATGCGCTAATAGCAGTGTGCTATACTTGCCGAGGACCAGATGAAACCTTTAGGACTAGAGCAAGATCTCCAGAAATATAAGAGTACTTCTATCACTGCTGGCTGGGAATGTAGGAAGAACTGAGCATACAATTTACCACGCAGTTCGGGGTATTACAGGTTTAAAAAAAAAATCGATGGCTCAGTTGGATTGCACTGAGTTGGCTGCAGGGCAAAGTGAGAGGTGTCAGAAAAATGGAGTCAAATTATTGGTAAAATAACACTTTTTACAAAACTGCATCTCTAGATTGACTCAATACATTTTAGTTCTGAAAAATACATATGCTTAAGAGATTGTATCTTTACATTTCTGCTATTGATTTTTCAATATTGGTTATGGATTTACAAAACCAATTGGTTGAAAAATAAAATCTATTTGATATTTTCAAGTATATTTTAGGTAGCTCGGAACTAAAAGTTATTTAAAAAAAAAACTCTGTCTCTATGCATGTGTATACAGGCCCTTTTATTACAGGTTGACCCCAAATCTACTACAGTATAAATAGCAAACTTCTCCTGAGGACCTTTGACGATGGTTCTTGCTCACTTATGGCCCTTTTAACCTACCTTTTTAGACTGCAGCTTCTGTCTCTTGTTCCCTCTCTGACTACCTTTGCCGAGTCGCACTGCTCTTGTTCTCTATGGTGAATATATTCCTCAGGATCTACATACCTGTGTGTCTAAACGTCATGCACAGTGTGGTCCCTTTTACTTTAGTAAAAGTATAATTTATAATTATAACCTTTTGACTATGCTCCATTGCTGTGTTATACATGGTTGCCTTATTCACCATGTGCAATGATATTGGGTCTAGAACTGGTTAATAGATTTTGAAAATTTAGAAAATGTGTGGGTTTGTTATTTTCACTATAATAACATTACACCCACTTGGCATTTTGTTACAGATACACACAGCTGAAGAATATACATGCTGAGAATATTTAAATACCATCTAATACAAAATAATATTGATTGACATGGCTCATAAAAGAAAATGTGTTAGCTGCACTTGCTGCATGTGTAAATCTCTGCTGTAGGAAAGCTGTTAATTTTCATAATGACAAGGATAGCATTGTCTTGTACAATTTACATCGCCACCTTCTAAGACAGCTTTTCTCTCATTTAAGGTGACTAAGAGCTGGTTTCACGTGCTTATTTTTTTTAATAACCTTTGAAAAAAGCATTCACATGTCAGCACTTTCTTACATTTAGTCGTTTTCTTTATAGAGGTAAACCCTAACTGATAGATATTAAAGTGGTTGTAAAGTCAGTAGGTTTTTTATCTTAATGCCTTCTGTTTGCAGCAGCCCCCCTTGGCCCCTGTAATATTTATCTGACCCCTATCTCTCTCCAAAAATGTTCACAGTGTCTTTGTCTTCAGAGACTCTCCCTCCTGATTGGCTGAGACACAGCATTGGTTCCACTGCTGCCAATCAAAGTTGGCTAGCCAATAAGGAGAGAGAGGGGCGGGGCCGGACCATAGCTCAGTGTCTGAATGGACACAGGGAGCTGTGATTCGGCTCGGGAGCCCCCATATGAAGCTGCTTGCTGTGGGGGCACTCAACCGGAAGAACGGGCCAGGAACAGCAAAGCAGGACACGAGAAGAGGAGGATCTGGGCTGCTCTGTGCAAATCCACTGCAACAGAGCAGGTCAGTATGACATGTTTGTTATTTTCATATAAAAAAATACAAGACTTTGCAATAACTTCAAGTTTGCTGAAGCACTGTGTATCATAAACAATTAGCATTATTTTAATAAAAATATGATTTTGTATTCACTGTAAAATCTGTTTCTTAGAGACCATTGACAGATACCACTTAATGATAATTAAGCAACATGAGTACAAAAAAAAAATCTAATTTTCTCTCTCAGAACACATCTCGATAAAAATGAAACAAGCTATGGACATCAAAAATCAGTCCAAGTTGAGAGGCGTGAATACTCATACCAAACCAAAGAGAAACACAGGGCATAAAATAGCCACTGTCAGAACTTTTGATCTGTCGACCCTGTAAAACTTCGGTAAGGCATGTGCAGAAGATCAGGTCACAACCTTACAAAGAAACGTGGGAAAATTAAGCCTTTATCTCACCACTAATATTCCAGCACAATAATCTGTTGTTGAATCTGCTTAGAAATAGAGGAAGCTGGAAAACAGGGAATTCACCTGCCAAAAAGAATAGGGGCAGAAAGTTAAACCCTAATCAACCTCATCATATCCAGGCAATAGAGATCATTTCCATGGGATGAACTGATGTCAGAAATAGGAAGTCAGCACAATATCCTCAGTAAAGTGAGAAGTGGAAATCACTTTAAGAAAAAAAAAATATGTTGTCGCAAAACAGCCTTGTCTTGTCTCTTATCAATAGGGGCTCCCTAGGAGGACAATGGTTAAAACTCGGAAACCCTTCTGATAGCCACTTTATGGGATAACAATGGCAAGGAAATTACCCAAATGGGTTTGAAGGAGGTATGTGTAACACCAGCAATCCTAGATTTTAATCCCATGGTTGAAGTGGAGGTCCTACATGGGGGAGCATTAGGTGTAACCAGGGGTCAAGTCCTGGGGAAAAAAGTGTGGGAACTCCCACCCAAGATCCACTCACCTACTGTACCTTAGTTATCATTTATGTTACTGGCCGCTTCCTGTATATGGATTAATCGGGTAGTGTGCGAAGCAAATTCTTTCTAAATCCAGCGATAACTCGCGGCAGACCTCCGCAATGTCTCCGTGGAACAATGACAAAAGCTCCCAGGAGACCCGCACACTACCTGATGAATCCATATACAGGAAACGGCCAGTAACATAAAGGATTACTAAGGTTCGCCTGCCCCTGACAGTGACACGAGCTGGCATCGCTGCTTAGTGAAGGATTGGCTCGGGCGGCTCGGCTGCTCTAGTCCTGCAAAGGGAACTGAGTTCCTGCTGTGAAAAAAGTGCAGGAACTCCGTTCCCACGCGTTCCCGCAGGACTTGAGCCCTGGGTGTAACCACTTGTATGAAAGCATGAATCAGTGAATGATCAACAGGATGCCATTGAAAAAGAATGGACAGTGCAGACCCCTGGCCTTTAATAGTGTAGGAGCCAAGTGTTGTTCCACAACCAATTGCAGAAAGAAAGCATGTCCCACTGAAAGAGACACATGGGAAAAACTGCCAGAGATTTACACCATTAAAAATAAGTGTAGTATTTTTAATGAGACATTTTTCTTGATTACATTTTAAAAGCTTTGTCGGGATTATGAAATCTGAAGTGACCTATCTCTCAGAACCTAGGTTACAACAATTTGTCAGAGCCAGTAACAGAGAAGCAGGTTGTAGGATCAGTCCTTAAGATTACAGATCTGATTAATATGGTAGGGCCACAGAGTGACAGCTAATAGAAAAACCGAGATCGACCTACCACACACTCCTAGGCCTATCTGGAGCTAAGCGAATAACTGGAATGATCTTAACCTCCATCCAATAAATCCATATAAAACCTTTCCAGAGGAATGGAAAGATTCCTGCGAAAAGATGTGTTCAACTTCTTACTGAACCAAGATCACACCCAGCATTTCAAATGCATATGTATATCCCAAACAGGGCCGGCCCTACCATGGGACCCGATGGTACCATTGTACCAGGCAGCACTTTCAGGAGGGCAGCAATTGCATGAATAGAGCCATAACAGGTCCTCTTTATACTCCTATATACATGTATATAGCCATGATAGGTCCACTTTAGTTATCATGATATAAAATAATTGATGTGGGGGCATTTTGGTGGGTGTAATTTTTTTTTGGGTGGGGGCAGCATTTCATTCTTGGTACCAGGCAGCACAATGTCTTGGGCCGGCACTGATCCCAAAGAGACCTTTCCCCACATCTAGATGTTATCCGCTGAGAAAATCTGTCTGCAAATTTTTTAACCTGGGAATGTGTACCACATAAAGCGCTGGAACATGAAGCCCTTTATTGGACTGGATAGACTTTACCTCCATTGCAACATTCCTGGTGCCCACTTAATTATTGATCTAAGCCACAACTGTGGCATTGCTGATTGAGCAAGGCCTGGATGACTGATCCTGAGGGGATCCAATGAAGTAACCACAAACAAAATGCTTTAGACTCCAAGATTCCAGCCCTGAACAGACAGATCCAGAACTTCACCCCAATCCAGACGACTGTCATGAGTTGTCACAATATTTCAATATACAGTACTTGAAAAAGTATTCATACTGAAATTTTCCACATTTTGTCATGTTAAAACCAAAAACGTAAATGTATTTTATTGGGGTTTTATGTGATAGACCAACACAAAGTGGCACATAATTGTGAAGTGCAAGGAAAAGGATAAATGTTTTTCAACATTTTTTACAAATAAATATGTGAAAAGTGTGGCGTGCATTTGTATTCAGCCCCCCTTTATTAGGATACTCCAACAACAACTAGCGGAACCAATTGCCTTCAGGAGACACCTAATTAGTAAATAGAGTCCACCTGTGTGTAATTTAATCTCAGTATACATATGGCTGTTCTATGAAGCCCTCAGAGGTTTGTTAGAGAACCTTAGTGCACAAACAGCATCATGAAGGCCAAGGAACACATCAGACAGGTCAGGGATAACGTTGTGGAGAAGTTTAAAGCAGGGTTAGGTTCAATAAAAATATCCCAAGCTTTGAACATCTCATGGAGCACTGTTCAATCCATCATTCAAAAATGGAAAGAGTATGGCACAACTGAAAACCTACCAAGACATGGCTGTTCACCTAAACTGACAGGCCGGGCAAGGAGAGCATTAATCAGAGAAGCAGCCAAGAGGCCTTTGATCACTCTGGAGGAGCTGCAGAGATCCACAGCTCAGGTGTGAGAATCTGTCCACAGGACAACTATTAGTTGTTCACTCCACACATCCAGCCTTTATGAAAGAGTGGCAAGAAGAAAGCCATTGTTGAAAGAAAGCCATAAGAAGTCCCGTTTTGCAGTCTGCGAGAAGCCATGTGGGGGACACAGAAAACATGTGGAAGAAGATGCTCTGGTCAGATTAAAACCAAAATTAAACTTTTTGGCCTAAAAGCAAAGCGCTATGTGTGGTGGAAAATGAACCCTGCACATCACCCTGAACACACCATCCCCACCGTGAAACATGGTAGTGGGACCATGTTTTGGGGATACTTTTCTTCAGCAGGGACAGGGAAGCTGGTTAGAGTTGATGGGAAGATGGATGGAGCTAAATACAGGGCAATCTTAGAAGAAAACCTGTTAGAGTCTGCAAAAGACACAGGTGGAGGTTCACCTTCCAGCAGGACAAGCACCCTAAACATACAGCCAGAGCTACAATGGAATGGTTTGGATCAAAGCATATTCAAGTGTAAGAATTGCCCAGTCAAAGTCCAGACTTAAATCCAATTGAGAATTTGTGGCAAGACTTGAAAATTGCTGTTCACAGATGCTCTCCATCCAATCTGACAGAGCATGAGCTAATTTACAAAGAATGGGGAAAAATGTCACTCTCTAGATGTGCAAAGCTGGTAGGAGACATCCCCAAAAAGACTTGCAGCTGTAATTGCAGCGAAAGGTAGTTCTACAAATTATTGACTCAGGGGGGCTGAATACAAATGCACGCTATACATTTCACATATTTATTTGTGAAAAAAATTGAAAACCATTTATAATTTTCCTTCCATTGCACAATTATGTGCCATTTTGTGTTGGTCTATCACATACAATCCCAATCAAATATATTGACGAGGAACACGACAAGGAAGTTGAGACTCCCGTCGAGGAAAAAGAGAACTTGCCCTCTTTTTTCCTTGTCGAGTTCCTCGACAGTTTCCTCGATGAAAAACATACACATGACCGTTTTCCTCGGCAAAAAAGCTCTCCCAAGTTTCTTGATGGATTCTGTCGAGTTTCTCGGTCGTGTGTACGAGGCCTTAGACTTTGACAATGATACGTCCACCTCCTGGAGAGTGTTCTTCACTTGTCTGAATGTTGTGAATGGGTTTTTCTTTACCATGGAGAGGATCCTGAGATCATCCACCACCAGGCCCGGACTGGCCATAGGGCAAACCGGGCACATGCCCGGTTGTGGCCCGCGAACGGCCCTCGGCGGGCCGCATGTCACCTCTCCCCAGGGGTGTACCAAGGGGTTGCAGGCCGAGAGGGGATGCCCAGTTTACCTAATAGCAGAGATATCCCAGAGAGAGATGAGATGCGTGTATCACAGCCTGCTCTGACATTTTTCCCCTCCCCTGCTGCCCGCAGGACCAGTTAGAGGAGAGGAGCTGCTTCTACTCCTCCCCCTCCTCTCCTCCTGTATCTGCCCCGCCCACTCTCCCCGACAGACACTGTTCTGCTGCCTAAGGGATGTGGGCGGGAAGATTCAAGCTAAAGCCAAACAGAAAGGAAAGATGGAGTCTGATATCCATCCATCCAG